>NC_090655.1:50406076-50721076 GCF_040937935.1 Hyperolius riggenbachi | reverse complement strand
GGAAGAGACAGGGGGAGAGAGAAAGAAGAAAAGAGAACAAGCGATTGAATGGTGGAGACAAATTGAGAGGGAGGAGAGGAGGCGATAGCAAAAAAGGAAGTAGGTGCATTGGGGTAAGGGAGAGAAAGAAAAAAAAATGAATGAGGAGGGTGTGATGAATAGGAGAAACAGAAAGATGACGGTGGAGAAGAAGAAAGTTGGGAAAGGGAGGTAGAGAGAGATGAAAGATGTGTGTGTGTGTGTGTGTGTGTGTGGGGGGGGGGGGGGTGGAGAAGGGCGTGAGAGAGAGAAAAAAAGAGAGGGGGAGAGTGTGTGTGTGTGTGTTAAGAGAGAAACTTCTTGATATATAGAGATATAGAGTAAACAATGGGAGGGATATGTGCTTACTGGAAAAGGGCTTCAGTCAAGCACATACAATGCTACAATCAACAAAAAGGGATCGAGAAGCATACGGGACACCTGCAGAGGTATTAAAAGCTGAGGGATTGTGGGAACAGGGAGAGATAATGGAGGTAATTTTATCTTAAGGGGCCCATACACCTAACGATTTTCCCGCCGATATACAGCCGTTTCGATTACAGTGATCGAAACGGCTGTGAAATCGCCGCACACACCGCTGACAGAATGATCGGGAAATCGATCGTTCCCGTCGATTCCCGTTGACCCATCCGTGCTGAAGATTTTTCTCGGTCGCCGGCGGGTCGGGAGTGCGTCGCTGACGACCGACGCAATACAGCGGGTATACATTACCTGCTCTGGCCGGCGCGAATCCCCGCTCACTGCTGTCTTCTCCTCTCTGGTCTGGTCTTCGGCATGCTTCACTTCTTCCTGCCCGGCATAAAGTTTAAATAGTAGAGGGCGCTCTACTGTTTAAACATCCTGCCGGGCAGGAAGAAGTGAAGCATGCCGGAGACCAGACCAGAGAGGAGAAGACAGCAGTGACAGCGGGGATTCGCGACGGCGAAGCAGGTAATGTATGCGGGGGTGGGGAAGCGGCGGCAGCACCACCACAGATTGTGGACGGTTTCAGGCTGAAATCGGTTCACAATCTGTTTGCAGTAAAGGTGGCCATACGATCCCTCTCTGATCAGATTCGATCAGAGAGGGATCTATCTGTTGGTCGAATCTGATGGCAAATCGACCAGTGTATGGCCACCTTTATTCCTCTGCTCAAAACTGCACCTCCTAGGGAGAGTCCGAAACTGCATGGTCTCTGTTACCTCCTAAGTGTCAGTATGGACGCTGAATTCTTACCAGGGAGGGATGCGTGGTACCCCCTCCAGCTGCTGCAGGTTGAAGGCGTGTTTGGAGACCTGCCTCACCTCCCCATCCCATGCCTGGATTTCCTGCTTACGGGATGCTGAGTCTGCAGCCAAGATAGCGTCTATGGCAGTGGATACCTGGAAAGGTAGGAAAAGTCAGAAATAGGCGTTACCATTCAGAGACTAGATACATTAAATATTGATCCACACTTCCCTCTACAGGTCCCTGCATTTACAACTGAAGGTCCCCCCGCCCCACCTCACACACCTCGCATTACCCACCCGGTCCCTGACCATCTCTGGTAGAGTAGACAGCGCATCCCGCTCGATCTCCAGGAACTCCGGCAAAATGACCAGCTTCACTTCTTCCTCATACTCACACTGCTCATCGCTCATGTCAAACCCACCTTCCATGCCTGAAAAGAGAGGGGGGAAGTGAGGGGGAGAATTACAAGACAGCCAGAAGAGGGAAGGTAAACACAAGACACAATCATGATCACTGGCCACAGTCCTGAGCAGAGCAGAAAAACATAGTCTAACTTCAGTCCATCTCAGGCAGGGGTACAGGCAGCTTTAAAACACTGTTTCTTGAGGAGATTAAAGGACAACTGTAGGGAGAGGTATATAGAGGCTGCCATATTTATTCCCCCTTAAGCAATACCAGTTGCCTGGAAGCCCTGCTGATCTATTTGTATGTAGTAATGTCTGAATAACACCAGAAACAAGCATGCAGCTAATCTTGTCAGTTCCGTCATTAATGTCGGAAACACCTGATCTGCTGCATGCTTCTTCAGGGTCTATGGCTAAAAGTATTAGAGACAGAGGATCAGCAGGACAGGTAGGCATCTGCTATTGCACAAAAGGAAAAAAAAAAACATGGCAGCCTCCCTACAGTTGTCCTTTAAGGCCGGTACACACTACAACGCTGAAATGAGTTGTTCACGTACCTGCCATTTTGCATCTGCTCCTTTTGTGCTGCCACCTGTACTTCCGGTCGTCCCCAAACCGATCAGAGCCCGGCAGATGCATGGGGCCCCCAGTCGGATTGTAAAAAAATCAGTTGCAGTCCTACCTAGCAACAGGAAGGATTCTCATTGGTCGACCATGCACCAATGAGCATATTCCATGTTGAAGCAGGATTCTCATAGCTTTTTATTTGCAAACCAATGGTGTGCCCCATGCTTCTGCTGGGCTCCGATCTGCTTTGGACCAAAAGGCGGGGTTGTCAGCGGCGGCGGAATCGAATCTACACGACAGATGCGGTGACCAGTCTAGTGGGAAAGGACCCCTGTCCATTCCAACAGTCTTCAACTGCTTCTGCTTTACGGCGCAATCTCGATACAGTTGCTTGAAAAGGAGCCAGGTCAGGATTTTGCATTTTTGGTCCAGGCAGTCTGTGCTGCATTTGCGCTCTGATTGACAGAGTGAACACGTTCTATTAAAAAACTAGGATGCGTTCACTGTCCGATTTTGCATTCAGGAAACCACTGCGTTTTTTACTGCAGTGTGAGCGGGCCTTTAGTCACTTCCTGTCAAACCACCGCCAGTATAGACAGAAATAAAAGCCTGTCAAATATTCTAACTCTTTTTAAAGTTTACAGTTGCATGTCACTATTTCAGGGGTTTTTCTCTTAAAGTGGACCCAAACTAAAAATACAAGATTTCGGAAATAAAATCTATTTTCTAAATTATAATAATAAATAGCAGCCTTTTTTCAGCTGCATGAAGACAAATATGAAATATTTTACATTTATTGGAGGAACCCCTCCCTTCCTTTCATATTGCTGGGACAAAATCCGGCAGAATGGTGGAGGAGATAAAAAAAAACAAAAACAAAACACAGGCTGCTACTGATTATGTCATGGGGAAGTGATCTCTTCTTGTGTGAGATTTCACATAGATGACGCCCCTGTGAGGGAGGGTAGCTGATGACAAACACACCCATGATCTAAAACCTACTAAGCTCAGAAGTAATGGCTGCCACCCGTATAACCCTAGTTATGAAAAGAGAAGGGTGAAAAGCATGCACTGAAATGCTCATAGACTTGAAGGAGTGTTTATTTATCTTTGCATGTGTCAGAGTGAAGCAACTAAATATTTTGAATTAAAAAAATGTTTGGTTTTGGTCCGCTTTAACCTACATCCCATCCACACTGACGTGCACAAAAATACTTGATTTTCCTCGGGACCCAACTCTTTTCCTTATGTGACTCATTGCCAGGACAACTTAACCTCAGAGAACTGAAGTGAGAGGGATGTGGAGGATGCCAAATTTATTTCCTGTTAAACAATACCAATTGTTTGGCTGTAGACCATGAACAAGCATGCAGCCGATCAGATTTCTGACATTATTGTCAGATCTGACAAGATTAGTTGTATGCTTGTTTCTTGTGTGATTCAGACACTACTGCAGCCAAATAGATCAGCAGGATAGCCAAGGCAAGTGGTATTGTTTAAAAGGAAATAAATACAGCAGCCTCCATATCCCTCCCTCTTCAGTTGTCCTATCTCCTATGCCCCGGCTGGAGGTTGTGAAATCTTACCAATAGCCAGGCGAGTTGGTTTCTTGCGAGGCGGATCTCCCGTATTGGAACTGGAATCATCTGATTTCTGCAGAAGACAAACACTGAGTCAGAGGTTCACCAAGGGCGGCTTCACACTATTTCTCATATTTGTGATTCTGCATTTTGTGAATTTTCACATAAGATTCCTTTTTTTTTTTCTTTCTTTTTATACGAATTTTTTGCATGCAAACCAATGAAGATAATTTACATGAATGTGTATGTATTATAGTTAGGCGGTGGAGACAGATATTTAGTTAAAAAGTCAATTTTTGCAGCCAGGATACATTGGGCTTGATTCACAAAGCGGTGCTAACTGTTAGCACGCCTGTGAAAACCCCCTTAGCACGTCTAAACGAGCTTTTCGCGCGCAAAAAACTTTACGCGTGCAAAACTTTACGCGTGCACTAGACAGAGCGCAGGGCACTCCGCGTGAAGTGCCCATTAAAGCCTATGGGACTTAGCACGCGCATAAGAGTTTGCGTGCGGTACTTAGCGTGCGATCTGATTGAGAAAACCGGTGCTAACCTACTTAGCACCCTGGTTAGCGCGCCTAAAGAGGCGTGCTAAGTAGGTTAGCACCGCATAGTGAATCAAGCCCATTGCCTGGTACTTCTGCACAGCCCTAAGCATACTAACACAGGTGCCTCTGCAAAGCCCCTATAGGGCGAGCACACCATTTAGCGCGCAGGAGAGTTGGGTGTCCCCGGCACCACCATAGACCGTAATAGGAATTATGGCTAAAGCGGCGCTCAGTGAGTAACTTCAAAACAGTCAGAAGACGGAACTAAAGTTAACTTTTAAAGCACTGTAATTCGGCCACCAGCAATAGCTCATCGGGATGTTGTGGTGCGACGCAATCATCGGCGGCAGCTTTAATTCACCCGATGGCAAAACGCCAGCTCTCAACGATTAAGAGCTCCCGGGTGCGTCAAACCGCAACGCACCGGAAAGCAGCGTCGGGTGTGAAAGGTAAAATGAAAGTCTATGGACTTTCATTTTACCTTGGTTAATGCAAAGTTTCGACTTTGCGTTACACCGCAGAAAACGTGCTCTGGTGTGAAAGAGCCCTACGACATCATGATACCAGGTGCTTCTGCACAGTTGAGATATCAAACTACCACAAAAAAAAAACCTTTATATTGCGCTTTTCTTCTTCCGGACTCAAAGCACCAGAGCAGCAGCCACTAGGGCGCACTCTATAGGCAGTAGCAGTGTTAGGGAGACTTGCCCAAGGTCTCCTACTGAATAGGTGCTGGCTTACTGAACAGGCAGAGCCGAGATTCAAACCCCGGTCTCCTGTGTCAGAGGCAGAGCCCTTAACCCAGTACACCATACCAGGCACAGAGGAGACCCTTTCAAATGCTTCTCTATGAACTGAGGTACACTACCAGTTGCTTCTGCACAGCTGCAACACACTACCAGTTTACAAGACCTGCAGCTAACCCTAAACAACTGCTACCTGAGTATTTAAGTAAAAATATAAAATAGTAAAGCGGCTGGTTAAAAGCTACACAACCTTACCATCAACTATCAGTGATTTGATAATGGGCTTTACTGAGCTCAACCAAGTTCACCAACGATATCCACTGTTACCTGACCTCCTGGCTGCATCATGCCTGAAAACAACTGGGCTCATATGCAATTCACTTTTTCTCCTGAGTTTTCTCCTAGTTGATAATTTCAAACTTTATGATAGTACTAGGTCAATTGCAAAGTACTGAACAGTTATTCTACATTGAAGAGCAAAAATTATCTCCTAGGAGAAGACTAGCAGAAAACCAATAGAAATGTTAATGTTATATGGCTCCTAGTGAGCTGCAAATAGCCACGTCCCGAGCAGATTTCAACCAATTGCAATGGAGCTGGAGTCCTAGAGCCCTTCTAGTGCAGTCGGGGTGTGTAATAAGCAGCCGCACTGCTTGGTTATGCTTTGAGCACAGCAATACGATGTCGTAGTGGGGAACAAAGCTGGGAGGTTTTGGAAGCAGTTTTCTGGATTTCACCAGGACATATTATATTTACTAGGAGCTAAACTTTCCATACTCTGCCATACTCTGTAAATATTGGCTTTGGGTGGAGTGACTACTACAAAGTTGACATTATTTAGGCCTCTTTTCCATGGGCAGCTGGCAGGCGGTGCATTCACCGCCTGTCAGCTGCTCCCATTTGCCGGCCGAGTGCTTGCTTGTGCTGGGGACAGACCCCCCCACCCCCCATGAGATTGCATCTGAGCTTGCCATGCTGAGATGCGGCATGAGATGGTTTTTCCAGGGCTGTGGAGTAGGAGCAATTTTGGGTACTGGGAGTCGGTCGTTTCAATAAACTGAGGAGTCGGATGATTTTTGTACCGACTCTACAGGCCTGGGTTTTTGCCACCACTTGACACTCATGGGGCTCGATTCACAAAGCGGTACTAACCCAGTTAGAGACTTTAGGCGTGATAACCATTGCACCACACTGGTGAAAAGCCAGTTTAGGCGTGATAAGTTTAGGCGTGATAAGTTTAGATCGTGTGCAAAGCAGCGCCATTAAACTATGCGAAGTGCACCAGACTTTGCTAGCGCAAAACTTTTGATCAGCTGTGCACTGCGGTGCTAACCCAGTTGGTGCTATAGTTATCACGCATAAACTTATCATACCTAAACTGAGTTTAGGCGTGATAAAGGGCCTTTCACCAGCGTGCTAACTGTTAGCACCGCTTTTTGAATCAAGCACATGGTGTTACTACCGCTGCCATTTAGCTGCATTTTAACTGCTCTTACTGGTTTGGGGGTCCTCTTGAGCTGCAGGAAGGCGCGCTGGCCTGTCTTATTGTAGTGTCGTTCTACATAGGTTCTGCCAAATCCCAGGAACGTGTTCATGCAGATATACAGACCTCCATCGGATTCCTGTAAACCAAGATGACACAGTGGTTACAATATGCATTAATTTAAAGAGAAACTCCAACCAAGAATTGAACTTTATCCCAATCAGTAGCTGATACCCCCTTTTGCATAAGAAATATATTGCTTTTCACAAACATACCATCAGGGGGCGCTGTATGACTGATTTTGTGCTGAAACCCCTCCCACAAGAAGCTCTGATTACCGCGGTACTTTTGGCCGTTTGTTACCATGTAACAAGGTTCACAGACAGGAATTCGCTATTTACAGCTGTCTCTAACAGCCAAAAGAGCTAGCAGCAGCTACATAACCTGCCCACAGTAAAAATGTCACCATGTAATAAATGTCAGAATGTAAATCGGGGAGAGGAAAGATTTTACAATGAGCAAACACTGACTAAATCATTTATACATAATTATTGTAAAAATGAAGCACTTTTTATTATTACATTATTTTCACTGGAGTTCCTCTTTAAAGTATAAAGTATTGTCTGGCCACAGGATGCACTGTATTTAGCAGTAGAAATGGTTTGCTAAGCCATTGATAGATTAACCTGCTTAGTGGTAACTCCCAAGTCAGGCTGAGGCAGAAAACCTGCAGTTCAGAGCGGTAATCCTGAGCCTGACTTGGGGTAGCCGCTGGAGGGTATATGCAGAGACTATGTGCAGTGGGCTGTTTGTAGCTCACCTTTCTCTGATACAGATGCTGGCAGCCAGTCATCTTCCAGTCCTCGAAAGGCTCTTGATCCCTCTGGTGAGATTGCCGTCTGTCCTCATGACAACAATCTCACTATAGGGGTTAAACTGGTAGAGTGCCACCCGGTGGACAGAGGGAGATTTCCAGCACTGGATCCAGGGGAGGTGAGTAATGTGCAGGGCTGCCACAGATCTCTCTAGCCCTATGATTTTTTTCCCCCTTGCTTTAAAGGAGTTCTGTGTAGGTTAAAAAGTAAAACAAGCTGACACTTACCTGGGGCTTCTATCAGCCCCCTGCAGCGGTAATATCCCGCGCCGTCCTCTCCTGATGTGCTGTTCCCCGCCGCCGGTCCCTGTGTAATCACGCGAGTGATTACACTGCGGCTGTGTGGCTGAGTTCTCACTTCCGCACGCGTGATTAGAGCTTACTGCGCACAAGAAAACTCTTTACTGCGCCTGCGCAGTAAGCTCCAGATGACGTGAACGGGAGCGCGCATTATTCGTCTGTCGTCAGATAAATAATGCCCAGTGCTGGCGGCAGGGAACAGCGCATGGAGAGAGGAGGGCGCGGAGCATTACCGCTGCAGGGGGCTGATAGAAGCCCCAGATAAGTGTCAGCTTGTTTTACTTTTTAACCTACACAGAACCAATTTAAAGGTCTAAAAGATTGTGAAAAAATTGCACCGCTTTTAGACCGTAACATCCGGAAGTAATCATACCGCTAGGGAGGTTAAACCAACTTCATCTCTTCAAACTCACCTATTATTATTGCGCATTTATATATTACCTTCTGCAGTGCTTTGTGGGCACTTAAAATGATACTGAAGCAAAGAAAAAAAAAAAACTCAACTAAGGAGAGGGAGGGCTCTGGATCCTATAGAGCCTTACTGGGCCTCGCTCAACCCCCTTGCAGGAATTCAACCAACTGGTCAAATATGCCCTTTGGGATCCTCAGAGGGCTTCATAAGCATTTGTGTCCACGAGTGTGTCAGAAGATGGGTGCTCCGTATTGCGCATGCACAGTGCGGAGCGGCCCATCTTCGGGAGCACTAGGGGACATGAGTGCGTCTGAAGACGGGTGGCTCCGTATTGCGCATGCACAGTGCGGAGCGGCCCATCTTCGGGAGCACTAGGGGATATGAGCGCGTCTGAAGACGGGTGGCTCCGTATTGCGCATGCACAGTGGGGAGCAGCCCATCTTCGGGAGCACTAGGGGATATGAGCGCGTCTGAAGACGGGTGGCTCCGTATTGCGCATGCACAGTGGGGAGCAGCCCATCTTCGGGAGCACTAGGGGATATGAGCGCGTCTGAAGACGGGTGGCTCCGTATTGCGCATGCACAGTGCGGAGCGGCCCATCTTCGGGAGCACTAGGGGATATGAGCGTGTCTGAAGACGGGTGGCTCCATATTACACATGCACAGTGCGGCCCATCTTCGGGAGCACTAAGGGATATGAGCGCGTCTGAAGACGGGTGGCTCCGTATTGCGCATGCACAGTGCGGAGCAGCCCATCTTCGGGAGCACTAGGGGATATGAGCGCGTCTGAAGACGGGTGGCTCCGTATTGCGCATGCACAGTGCGGAGCGGCCCATCTTCGGGAGCACTAGGGGATATGAGCGTGTCTGAAGACGGGTGGCTCCATATTACACATGCACAGTGCGGCCCATCTTCGGGAGCACTAGGGGATATGAGCGCGTCTGAAGACGGGTGGCTCCATATTACACATGCACAGTGCGGCCCATCTTCGGGAGCACTAGGGGATATGAGCGCGTCTGAAGATGGGTGGCTTCATATTGCGCATGCACAGTGTGGAGCGGCCCATCTTCGGGAGCACTAGGGGACATGAGCGCGTCTGAAGACGGGTGGCTCCGTATTGCGCATGCACAGTGCAGAGCGGCCCATCTTCGGGACCACTAGGGGACATGAGTGCTTCCGAGGTCTTCCGAGGAGGCAGCAAATTTGAACCGGTGACAGCACTGGAACGCAGACACCGATTTAGGACACAGAAAGCTCTACGAGATCCCTCTCCATAGGCAAGTAACTGACTTTTTGGTTTTTTTCTAACCTCCTTAGCGGTATGATTATTTCCATATTTTAGGGTCTTTTTAAAATGTTTCAGACCCCAAAATCAGGAAAAATCATGCCTCCAGAGTCTCTGCAGCAGCCCCTGCTCTCACTTACCTACCTGGGCTCCAGAGCTGCAATTTTACCTCCGTCCTCCGGGTGGTGCTGTAACTATGTGGTAAAATCGATGATGGCGATCTCACCAGTTATTCAGAGCCTCGGAGAACAGGAAGGAGAACGGCTATCGATGCTATACTCTGCATTGAGCTCCTGGCGGCTAACCCGAGCTACACTCGGAATTACCGCCAGGGAGGTTAATTTCATCACAGATTTGCTTTAACTGGAATGCCTGGAGAAAAAGAGCCGTAAAAACAGGTCAGGAGATTTGGGCACAGCCGGTGCCACCATAGGCCGTAATAGGAATGACGGCTATAGCAGCGTAATTTGGGTGGGGTTAGAAGGTGGGGCACAAATTACACTGTAATTCGGCCGACAGCAATAGCTGGAAGCTGAATTCCGTCTTACCCCACTCTCCATGGCAGCCTGGAGGGGGAATAGTAATTAATGCCGCCAGGACTTGTGCAGGGTAAGCCTTTTAACGGCTTTACCCTGCGCCCAAATCTCCCGATGCCAGTTTCATAGGTATGCCTGGAGAAAACCCATGCAGACACAAGAACATTCAAACTCCATGCAGATTGTCCTAGGGCCCGCCGCCTCCTCCAGCAGCTGCCTGACAGTACTCCATTCACTGTAGTTTTATTACACGCTTCTGGTTGGCACTGATGATGCACTTCCTCCAGCTCACACTGCCAGTCACCAATGCGGTCCACACTCCGTCTCACAGCCCGATTAGCAGTGTGTTCAAATAAATATTACTACTGCATTTATCTCATCCTCTAGTAGAGACGCTTTCTGATAAGTGGGTAAGGCCACATTGCCATACACCAATCTCGATGTGGGAGGGGACAAAGCTGACCTATCACTCAACATTCTCCCTCTTGAGTCATTGGTGAGGGAGTGGTTCCGGCTGGCAGGTTCTAGAGGAATCTCAGTGTTCTCCCCAGAATTTTTTTTCCAGCTGGGTGGCATGAAAAAGTAGCCGGGTGGCAAGAAAAAGTAGCCGGGTGGGGCGTGATAACAGAATGCAGGGCCAGCTCTTCTCTGCATACAGCAGAGGAGAAGATGAGCCGATGACAGCCGGGTGGTCACCAAAACTAGCCGGGTGGAGCACCCGGCTAAAAGAGCCTGGGGAGAACACAGAATCTCTAATAGTCTTCAGGGGAAAATCAATGCAAAACATTAAATATATATATGGTAGAATACAGGAGAGGGCCAGGACATCTATACACAGTTTATAGATATTATATAGAATACACACTTGTCTCTGGCTTGTAGGAGCATAAATGCCATTACATTGGAGTAGGAGAAGTTGGGTAATATTCAGACATATAGAGAACACACCAGGCTTTGGCCTGTACAGGCACTACATATAGCAGAACTGCCTGTCACGAATGTAAACATTGCTTGATCAAACCAGTCAAATTAATGGAAACCTATTATATGCTATAGATGTGCTTATAAACAAAAGTTAGTGCTAATTTACTTCTAGATCACTGATCTGTCATGTAATCTGCAAATAAGTATCCAATCATTTTTTGGCCACCACTGTGGTCTCCACTGGCTAATTTGAACGGTTTCTCCTCAGGGCTGCAACTGTTGAAGTGGGATTGTCTGCCATGAAATCAAATTCCATTTGCCCACTGCTCTGTCTCTATCCTGACCCTGCAGTGCAAGTATTCCAATGTAATCATAAATGTTTTGGCTCTAGTCTACTTTAGGGGACCCAACAGGAAACCTCATAGGGTACATCTGCTAACATGATTGGATGAACAGCACACTCATGAACTGCTAGGTTGTAGTAAACTACGCCCACACTATTCAACCAATCGCAATGCTTCGTGCTGTAGAGGGTGCTGTGATTGGAGAACTGTTCCCTATGAGGTTTCCTGTTGGGTTCCCTAACTAAACTAGTGCCAATGTTTCTACTGTAACGAATTGTATCTGACTCAGCCTGGCTCTATTTTGTACATTTCCGGGGAGAGGGAAGTTTGTTATTTCCCTTCCCACATTCCTGATCCTCCCTGATTGGCTGAGGGCAGTTCAGTGTGACAAGGCTGAAAAGGAATTACACCTCTGCAAAAGCTGCTGAAATGTGACCTATGCTGTACTCACACGTTTACAAAGCAAGCTAGATATGACAGTGATGTTTCTACAGAGCTCACATGGGAGGAGGGCTAGCAATGAATACATTTCAGACAGAAGAAAAAAAAAGTAAGGTAGGAAATGCCATCACAATTGGCTTCAGTCAGAGGCAATAAATATGGAAATGCCTGGAATAGTTTTCTCTTTATTTACTATATAAAATTTACTGAAATCAAAATAAGGACAGCACAATACGTTATGTAAGTAGAACAATTATGTATCTACTTATATATGTTCTTTTTTTATGTATAGATATTATAACTTTCCCTGCTGCTTTAAGACAGCTTCCGCACCCCTGTACATAGTCTTGTCATTAACTGTCCTTCAGAGGGGCTTATAATATAATCTCTGCCAGTCATATGGTCCATTGTAGTCTAGGGCAGAGTTACCCAACCCTGTCCTCAAGGCCCACCAACAGTACATGTTTTGCTGTAAACCACACACAATCACAGGTGAGGTAATTAGCAGGGGCGTTGCTAGCCCCAAAGATCAGTGGCACCTGTCATGGATGTATTCTAGGATGCCCCGGATGTCCCACAGGCAGCAGTACTCACCTCCGGTCGCTTGGTCTCCAGATTCTGTAGACATATTCTCGCCTAGGCTTCTCCCATGAAAATGAATCAGATGCTAAAGCATCTAGTGTCTGATACTAAGATGCTAGGGGGAGAATCGCCAGCTACAGAGGATGTCTCCAACATTTTGCTGGGCAGAACTAGTTAGACTGATGTTAAGTTCATGTAAATTTGGCTTCACCCACATTCTGGTGCATGACCACACCCATTTTCCAGCTGGAGTGCCCAAAAATGCCCCTGATCTCTTAGGATCCAAGCAATGCCCCTGTTAGTATTGCAGCAAAGTTTATTAACTACTTCTGTGGATTTATACAAATCATGCAGTGTTGGTGGGCATTGAGGATAGGGTTGGGGAACACTGGTCTAGTTCCAATTTAGGGGGAAGCCAAATAACTTATCTGTATGTTTTTGGGATGAGGGAGAAAACCAGGGTGCCTGGAGGAAACCCAGTGTGCCCAGAGGACCCCCTCCCCACAAACACAGGGAAAACATACAAACTCCTCTATAGTCAGTGTAGACTGCTCTGCATGTACAGAGGAAATGGCTGGCAGCACATACAATACACATCTGTATGCAAGTGGCATTAGGCTAGTACCAGGTCTCTATAGTCAGAGCATTGTGCTCTGTATATAGAGGTACAGAGGAGATGGCTGACAGCACCTACACTATATATACTGTATGCAGGTGGCACAGGTCACATACCAGGCCTCTATAGTCAGTGTATACTGCTCTGTCTATAGGGCCACAGTCAGGATATGCCTGACAGCACATACACAAAGTATATATAAATAGTACAGCACACTGATCAGACTCTGGCTTGCAGAGCAGTGTACATAGCTGAGTATAGAGGAGTACAGGGGAGAGGGCTGTCAACACACACTCAATATTTATACAATATACAGAGGCCACACACCGTGGTCTGGAAGGAGAAGGCGCACTCCTCCTTATGTACTCGGTCTCCGGCTCGGGGGACGCGGATAGTCGGCAGTACGGACACCAGTGCCTCCTTTACGTCCACCATGACTCCGGCTCCTGCAGCCTGACTGCGCCTTCTTTCCGCTTCCGGTGACGCTCTGTCCCGTAGACTCGCTGGTAGCAGGGCTGATCGCGCGGCCCTGCACACAATGCGCACGCGCGGAGCACATGGGCCGCATTCTGGAGTGCAGAGTACGCACGCGCGGAGCGTAGGCGAGGATGATGGTGGGAGCAGTACGCATGCGCCTAGAACAATGACAGTACAGATTCAGAACAATGACAGCAGGTTATTGAGAACCTGTCACTCACGAGCAGAGCAGGGAATTGGGCAGTACTGCGCTGTGAAGCTAAGTACACATACTAGATTTTAATCGTCAGAAACAATCAGTCAGTGCCTGAGATGGTTGTTGGTGATCATGTCAGGTAAAGGTTGCCCATACATCTAGCGATGATGGGCAGAGTCGACCAACAGACAAATATCTCTGTAATCTAATGCTGGGCAACCTGTCCGATACCCTGCCAGATCGATTCTGCGCTCAATATCGTCGGGGAGAACAATGGGAGCAAACGAAACACTGATTATTTGCAGGGACGAGCGGGAATCGATCTGCGCGGACGAGCGGTGACGCGCCGGCATCGAGCCGCTGGCTTGATACCGGCGCGTTCTCGAGCCGTGTATGCCCAGCATAATATGATTAGAGTAAGGGCCAGTGCACACCAAAACCGCTAACAGAGCCTCAAAACGCTAGGGGTTTTTGGAGCAGAAATCAGCGATTCTAGGCATGTTTAGAGACGTTTTTTAATTACAAATATTGTTACAGTAAAAGCTGTTACTGAACAGCTTCTGTAACAAAAACGCCTGGAAAACTGCTCTGATCTAGCGTTTTCCAGAGCGGTTTGAGCGTTTGCTATACTTTACATTGAGGCAGAAACGCTTCTGCAAACCGCAAAAGTGCTGCAGGACCCACGTTTACAATTTGTTAAAAACCTCAAACCGCCGGTGTGCACCATCCCATTGAAATACATTAGCCAAGCGTTTTCCCAGGCGGAAGCGGTTTGCGGATCGCTTCAAAAACCGCTCGGTGTGCACCAGGCCATAGAGAGAGGTCTGTCTCATGGTGAAATCTATGCGGAATCGGCCTTGTGACTCTGCTTTTGCCACCTCGCTGGCCCGATGTTGCCCCCCCTCCTGTGCCCAGTGCACTATATATTACCTGTCCGTGTCCGCCATTTGTCTGCCGCTGGCTCCAGGCGCTGTCCTTCATCCAGTCACGCACTCACGTTACTCTGGCAACCACCGATTTTCATCCGATTCGATAATTATCAAATCGGAAGATTGATCACAGGCCAAGTCGATAGATGTATGGGCACCTTAAAAGTGTAGCATGAGTACATCATTCTGTAATCCGCCATGTCAGATCACTAGCATAAATAAACTCTATTCAGCACTCCCATTTCCATAGAACACAGCAGGATGCCCGTTTATAACTCAGTGGTGCCTTTGCACAGTATTCCTAAATTGTCACTTAAATTACTGGAAACAGCAATTTTGGGAGACAATTATAACTCTGGATTATTGCAGGTGACAGTTTAGACTTAGCTGCGGTGTATTCAAGTAAACCTTAGAATTTCAGGTTATAAATCAAGCGTCCTCCTGTCAATGTACAAGGGGGCATGTACCTGGTTCCTCGGAGACCGATGAGATAGGAAAAGCTACTCTTGCAAACCGTCACCTGTGATTCCTGGAGTTGGAACAGGATGCACTAGATGATAAATTGCAGGAGGGCTGGTAGCGAGTTCCAGATGCGTAGTACTTCAGTGGCAGATTAAGTAGTCACTAGAAGGTTGGCCAGCAGGCAGGTTGGACTCACTTCAGTAAGTATACAGTAGTTGCAGATACAGCACACACCATCCAAGGAGGGTGTTAAACTCCAATGTTCAGCAGAGGTGTGGATGGTTGCACAAGCAGAGGTCGGCAACAGAACAGGTAGTCAAGCAAAGCAGGAGTCTGCAGTAGATTGGGTCCTCAGACAAGCTAAAGTCGGTGTAAGAGCGGGAAATCGAACAAATCAGATGTCAGCAATGGATCCAGTACTCAGGCCAGGTTCAGCATCAAGACAGAAAAGCAGAACAGATACAAATCAAGTCACGGGAACACGCTAGCTTCAATACTACAGCAAGTGGCATGCTTCGGTTTATATTGGCCTTTTGGCGCGTAAGTGTACAAGCACAATCACGCTTACGCGAATGCCAGGGCAAGCACATAAGATTAGCACCTTTTGGCCTGGGACCCCATATGCACTATGCCAAACATCCACACACACTGCTATGCTCCTCAACTTACAGAAGGGGCATCTTGGCGCGCAGAGATACCCATATGTGACAGCTGCCCCAACCGAACATGTAAGTGACCATGACACCTCCCCAAGAATTCAACTTACAAAGGATTTAAAACTTGGTCCTTTTCTTTCTTTCTTGTGATTCACGCCAGACTGATATTAATGTCGTTCTCTATGGATTTATTTGCTCAATATGTAAATTGGAGAGGATCTAGGTGATAGGCATTGTGCCACTTCAGATGGGTGAGAACCAGTCTTTTGAAGGTCTTCATGATGGTTGGTATTAGGGCAACAGGCCTGTAGTTGTTTAGATCCATGACTCCTGGATTTTTTGTGATTGGTATGATGGTAGTTTTTTAAAGCAGGCGGGAACTTTGCCCATCGACAGGGATTTGTTAAATATGGAGGTAAGGACAAGGGCCAGCTGATTTGCACAAGTTCTCAGGCTGGTTGAGGATATTCCATCTAGCCCTGTGGCTTTTCTAGTTTTTTGACTGAAGCTTACCTGGGGTTTAGCCTCTGGAGGTGCTATAGTACATATGCCTCCTGGACAGCTACCAGTGCTGGCGGGGGGCTCAGCCAGCGTGGGAAGATGGTGGGGGGGAATTCATTGGGTGTGGATGTGATTGCCTGGTCTTTTGGATGGTTGCATTGGTACTTGAACCTACAGTAGAATTTGTTAAGCTCCTTAAGCGGATGCAACGTGCTGATATGAACCTTCTCATAGGCCTAGTGCACACCGGAGCGTGTCCGCTGCTGTTTGCGATCTGCTTGCGGGTGCGGATCCGCTAGGGTAATGTATTTCAATGGGCTGGTGCACACCAGAGCGGGAGGCGTTTTGCAGAAACGCATACTCCCGGGCTGCTGCAGATTTTGGATTGCGGATGCGTTTCTGCCTCAATGTTAAGTATAGGAAAACCGCAAACTGCTCTGAAAAACGGCACTTCAGAGCGGTTTGCCAGGCGTTTTTTGTTACAGTAGCTGTTCAGTAACAGCTTTACTGTAACAATACATGAAATCTACTATACCAAAACCGCTACACAAAACCGCAAAACGCTAGCTGAAACGCTGCAGAAAAATAAGAAAAAGCGTTTCAAAATCTGCTAGCATTTTGCGGATCTGCTAGCGGTTTTTGGTGTGCACTAGGCCATAGAGATGCATGAAGATCTCCTTAGGTATAGGTTACGCCTTCATTGCAGCCCAATTCTGCTCATAACGGACTGTCGCCGTTTTGAACGGATCAACCTGTGATGCACACGGTTTCCGAGAAAACCGCGTGTGCGCCATTCAAGTCACAAACGCACTTGCACGTTTCATTGCAAGCGACCAAAATGACATTTCGGTTTAAATGCACTAGTTTTTTTCCCTCTCTCCTTCCTGCCTGCTAGCACACACTGGCTCTAATTACCTAGTTTTTTCGCACCTCCGCGTGACAAAGGGTATCCTGGGCATTCAGGGACCCCCAACCAGGCAGAAAGAGAGAAATCTCACACCTACACTGCCCTCACCCAGACTTGGTGTCTACTCAGTTCCATACTTGAATAGAGCCAACGCCAGGGGGTCTCTCAGGATTACCTCAGCTGAAGGATCAAAGAGAATCCATCCCCCAGCTGACCCCCATGTGGCCCTGAGATACCCAATATTCATATGTTCTCCATATTTCCCTCATGATTCATGGCATAGGAAGTTCCTAGGCCACTAAAATGTGCACAAGTTCTGAGGTTCAACTTGGTGCAGGTCCCGAGAGAGTTTAGACCAGCTAGCTACTTCCAAACCCAGGCTGCAAGGGGGAGAAGTAGAAAATGGGTTATGAGTAATATCTGCTCCTCGTGTTTGGTATTAGCAGATTCACACACTTACGCTGATTATGAATATTCATTCGGGTTCTTGATATTACCTACGGGCATGCCGAGAGCGGGCAAAATATGAATTCGCCCAAAAACCTCTCCCTGCCTAAGGGGGCACTGCCTTATTAAAATTGCACAAGGCTGGACTTGTACATGTCATAACTCCCCCCACCTACAGTGAGGAACAAAACTCACATGACCCAAAGGTCCAGCGTCCATTACCTGAAATCCTGGCCTCATAACATCTTGGCAGCCAGCGGGACACTGGAGCAAAATCTCCATTTTGGATTTCTCACAAGGCCTCTGGCCGCATGGCAAAACCGCCATCTTGGACTTTCCTCCAAAGACTTGCGAATGCCGCATGGACTACCAATAATGGTATTTGAACTGTATATTAAGACATTCTGTTTCTTTTCATCTCTATTCTCTTTCTCTCAAACTAATCTGTTCTGCCGGACAGGTATATCTATCTGTGGGCTGAATTAAGCTGTGTGTACGTTAGAATAAAACTAACGATTTTTATTGTTTAGTTTTGTGCCTGTTCTGGTCATCTGATTGCTGCTATAACGAATCTGCCCTCTGAAGAGTCAGTCATACTACCGCGTTGTTTTATGATTTTCTTATAAATTGTTGATTTGCTAGCTAGGTTGTAAATAACCGTTTCTTCCTTCTAGGATTAGCTAGTATCCGATTTCCTGTGTGCGAAATCAATAACTTTAGTTTCTCGATTGTATCCAATCGAGATTGCATCATACATAGACCCAGTAACCTTTCTTTAACGTCACATTGCTCACAGTCTTTAAGCCGTCAGTAGTGACTATTCCCCGAACGGTGACTGGAGCATGTCGAACGTGATTGAGCTGGCTACCGTATTATGATAGTGTTGGGGTCTCTTCGCCCTATCAAATCGAAGAGTGGTGGCAGTGTATTTACCCGATTTCCAGCGCGAAATCGATATTTTTAGTTTACCGATTGTGTGTACAATTGGGATTGTACATGTATGAGCACCTCCAACCAATCTTAACCGTTTACTACGCACACAGTGAATTTGCCTCCAGCAGTCTCTAGTGCATGAGACCTGCATGGCAACAGTGGCCTAGTAATACAAGATTGGTAAGGGGCTGTCCCATTACATATCGTTGGCAGCTGCGCGCTTAATATTTATTGTCAGTCTGTTCACCGTACTTCCTGCGTATGCTAACAGGAGCAGATTAGATGGGATTGGCACGCTCTGTCGCATTAACCCTGAGGCGGGACAAGGTCCTCCAGCACCCAAGGCTGAGACACCAAAGTGCGCCCCTCCATCCCTCCCACCCCAGCCATCACACACTGATTGCTATTAGACTAAGAGAGCCACAGGGCCCACAACCTCCCCAACACCTTAATATGTAGTTATCTGGCTTGCAGTCACTGCCATGTATCCACTTTTCTTATTTCTTTCTGCTTCAAACACAATTAGGAATGACAGCTAAATGAATTCTGCGCCCCCTCTTACACTGCGCCCTGAGGCTGGAGCCTCTCCAGCCTATGCCTCGGCCCGGCCCTGCATTAACCTTTCTTTCCACTGACGATCCAGCAACCGGTCTTCGTTGTCCGTCTGCACCCGTACTTCCTGCGTACGCTAACGGGAGCAGATTGGACGGGATCGCGGGGCTGGATTGTCACACAACCGTTCTTTGTCAAGTGATGCTTTTGGTCTATATCAAGTCTGTGCTAGCCACACGGACTAGACCTTGCACAGCCATTGAAGCAAGATAGGTGTGCTGTCCAAGAAGTTGAAATGTGCAGAATTTTTACTGCAGCCCACCGCTAGGGCAATGTTAGTCTATGGGGCCTCTCATACCGACTGGAAGCGATGCGACGGAAGTGATATTTTCGCAGCATCCCCGATGCAAGGGCAAACCTGCATTACCGTACGGCTTCTGGAAGCCTCTGTAGCGGCCGCCAACCCAAGCAGGTTGGCGGCTTGTGCATATGTACTCCTGTGGCTGGAAGTGTTCTGTGCAGGTGCGGAAGTACTGCGCAAAATGCTCCCAGCAATGAGAGCGCAACTGCGAGCAACGCGCCCCGGTACATGTGCAGGAGCAGGGGGGCAGCCGCTACAGAGCTGACCCCAGGAGATTGTCTGAGAGTGGAGCTGCACTGAGCGACACATAGGTTTCTAAGGGCTGGAGGAAGCCCCAGGTAAGTAAATCTGATTTTATTTGCCTCATGTAAACCTGAGATGGGGACTTCAAGGAATCATCAGGGAAAATTATAGCAAATTTGATTTTTACCTGGGGCTTCCTCCAGCCCCTCGCAGCTGTCTGTCCCATGCTGATAGCTCCGTTCGCAGCCGCTGGCCCGGGGTCCCCGCACGGACCTTGAGGTCATCCTTACTGCGCCTGCGTGAAGCGCCGCTGTCAATCTAGCCCACATTGTCCATAGCGCACTGCACAGACGCAATACCTAGCGGGGACCTCTGCACTGTGCGGGGACCCCAGGCCGGTGGCTGTGAACGGAGCTGTCAGCGTGGGACAGACAGCTGTGAGGGGCTAGAGAAAGCCCCAGGTAAGTAAATCAGATTTGCTATAATTTTCCCTGATGATTCCACTTAAAGGGACACTGTAGGGGGTCGGGGCAAAATGAGTTGAAGTTACCCGGGGCTTCTAATGGTCCCCCGCAGACATTCTGTGCCTGCGCAACTACTCACCGATGCTCCGGCCCCGCCTCTGGTTCACTTCTGGAATTTCAGACTTTAAAGTCTGAAAACCACTGCGCCTGCGTTGCCGTGTCCTTGCTTCCCCTGATATCACCAGGAGCGTACTGTGCAAGCCCAGTATGGTCTGTGCCTGCGCAGTACGCTCCTGGTGATATCAGGGGAAGCGAAGACACGGCAACGCAGGTGCAGTGGTTTTCAGACTTTAAAGTCTGAAATTCCAGAAGTGAACAAGAGGCGGGGCCAGAGCATTGGGAAGTGGCTGCGCGGGCAAAAGGATGTCTGCGGGGGACCATTAGAAGCCCCGGGTAACTTCAACTCATTTTCCCCGACCCCCCTACAGTATTCCTTTAAGTACCAGCTGTCTTTGCCCCCTTAAGGACCAGAGACTGCTGGTACAGTAACGCGGAATCCCGACGAATCGCTGCAAATACCCGCCGCCATCGCCGCTCGCCGGGACCCCCAGGACATAAACTCTGCCGTCTCTATGACGGCAGAGCCATGTGAGCCAGTCAGGAGCCGCTTTCATTGGCTCCTGACCTTGTCTACCAATGTAAGCCAATGGGAGGGGCTTACATTGATAGACACGTCCAGGAGCCAATGAAACAGCTGCTGACCGGCTCACATGGTTCTGCCGTCATAGAGACAGGCAGAGCCTGTGAGATGCGGCGAGACTCTTTGGGTTTGAGCGGCGCGATCGGCGGCGACTAATTGAAATCTAAGCCTTGCCAGCAAGGAGCCCACCAGAACAGGGCGTAGATTTCAATTAGCTCGGTCCTTAATCATCATACCTTCCTCTAGCCCCCTTAAAGGGACTCTGTAACAAAAATGTCATTGTGTTTTCTACCATCCTACAGGTTCCTAAACCTATTATAATGTGCTCTGGCTTACTGCAGCACTTTATACTATCACCATCTCTGTAATAAATCAGCTTATCTTTCCCCTGTCAGACTTGTCGGCCTGTGTCTGGAAGGCTGCCAACTCTTCAGTGTGATCTGCTATGCATGCCCCCTTTATGCACACTCCCCTGTGTGTGTGTGTTATTTACATTAGCCAGCTTTTCTCTGCTCTCTTATCTTTTACAAGCTGGATAAATCCCCTGTTCACATACTGATGAGTCACATACTGCAGAATTACAGACAACTGGGCAGAGCTGTCTGCAAGAAGAAACAAACAATCAGCTTGTAACTTTTCACTGAGCTGAAGGGGGGAAAGAAACACACAAATGATCTCTAGAGATTCAAAAGGAAGGCTGTATACAGCCTGCTTGTGTATGGATGTATTTTCTATGTGTGGACATACTGTACATCAACCTACTTCCTGTTTTGGTGGCCATTTTGTTTGTTTATAAACAAACTTTTTAAAACTGTTTTTAACTACTTTTAATGCGGCGGAGAGCGGCGAAATTGTGACAGAGGGTAATAGGAGATGTCCCCTAACGCACTGGTATGTTTACTTTTGTGCGATTTTAACAATACAGATTCTCTTTAATGCTTATTGATCCCACGCCATCGTCCGACTTCGCGTTCATCCGCAATTGACCCCGGAAAGTCCACCGGTCTGCGGTCAAATGTGCATGCGCGGCCTGGCCACACCCGTGGCCAGGAATGTTCTGCGCTTGCACAGTACTACTGCAGTGCTACTGCACAGAAGGTTTCTGGCGACGGGAATAAGACGGGGAGTGCGTGGCTGTACTGCGCAGACTGGACAACTTACTGGGACCAGTTGCGGATGAACGAGGAGGCGGAGGAGGACAGCATAGGAGCGATAAGGCTGGAGGAGGCTGGAGGAAGTTCTGGGCATAGATGTTGGCATATTTACTGTTTTTTTTTTATTATTATCACATGCCTCCCAACTTTTTGAGATGAGAAAGAGGGACACTTAAGCCACGCCCCTGCCACACCCTGATCACGCCCCGTCACACCTCAAGTCATGCATACCATAAAGATTTCATAAGAAAAGAGGGACAGAGGGACAGGGCTCCCAAAGAGTGACTGTCCCTCCAAAAGAGGGACAGTTGGGAGCTATGTTATAATTCTTAATGTTTTTTAAAGACCAAGCAGCAACATCACGATCGTCGATTGGTATTTGGTCTCCGGTAAAATGGCGCCCGCCACAGACCTCCTGCTGAGAGGATGCTGCGCTCACTGAGGTTTATAGCCGCTTCTGCAGCTCGGCGTCGATAGATTATTTTTGACTTTGGACCAATCGTCCCCTAAGAAAACTGCCGATGCTGGTGACTGGCCAATCGCATGCGAGCAGCTGTAATATTGTAGCGAATGGACACGGACGATGATTGGTGAAAGGCAGGAGGCGGGACATAGCGCAACCAATGGGCTCAGAGGAGATAATGGATTGGCTGAAGCGGCCAGTTTGAATTTTGCGTTTCGGAAGTACGAGAGTCAGTCAGGCAGAGACGCAGAGGAGTCGGAGGTGAGTGCTGGAGGGGCTCAGAGAACAGGCTAGAAGCTGAAGCGAGGCACAGGTGGGTGGGGGAGAAGGCATAACACACCGATCTGCTGCTTCATGCTAATCTCTGCTGCTTCATGCTAATCTCTGCTGCTTCATGCTAATCTCTGCTGCTTCATGCTAATCTCTGCTGCTTCATGCTAATCTCTGCTGCTTCATGCTAATCTCTGCTGCTTCTCTCCTGAGTGAACTCCAAGCGGCTCTTCCCCAGTCAACCCCACCTGTAGCCTTTGTTTGCCCCCCCCCCCCCCCCTCTGTGGTGCTCTTTCTAGTGATGGGTAGCCTGTTTCGACAGAATGCCTGTTTGTTTTGTTGGGCATGGAAGAGAGAGTTGGTGGTAGAATGCTGAAGGTGGCTACAGGTAAGGTCTGGGTAAGGTTGCAGTGCAGGGGCAAGTTATTTATGGTAAGGAGAGCTATTTTGCAACTTTTGCAACTAGATGCAATTACTTATAGCTCCTACTATCAAAAAGTGCAATTTAACCAATTGATTAGTCTATTACTATAAGAAAATGCAACCCATCCTAACCTTATTCTCACACAGAACCCTTCCTCTACTGATGCCTAACCTTAAAGAGAACCTGAACTGAAAATAAAAAGTCAAAATAACCATACACAGGTCATACTTACCTCCTGTGTAGGCTTCTACTCCATCTCTTTCTCCTCTTCTGTTTCCCATTTGTCCACTGTGATCAGTGGAATTATCCATCCTCCATTTTAAAAATGGCCATTACCCCATAACCGCTTCTTAGTCAGCACACTGTTAAAGAGGAACTGTAACGACAAAACGTCCCCTGGGGGGTACTCACCTCGGGTGGGGGAAGCCTCCGGATCCTAATGAGGCTTCCCACGCTGTCCTCCATCCCTCAGGGGTCTCGCTGCAGCCCTCCGTGCAGCGGTGACGTCAATATTTACCGCTCCTGCGCAGGCGCTCTGACAGCTGTCGGCTCCGAAGTAGGCGGAAATACTCGATCGCCGTCGGGTCTGCTCTACTGCGCAGGCGCAAGTTTCCGGCGCCTGCGCAGTAGCGCGGACCCGACGGAGATCGGGTATTTCCGTCTATTTCCGTGCCGAAAGCAGTCACAGCGCCCCCGCTGGAGCCAGCAAAGGTAAATATTGAAGCTACAGTTAGGTCTGTCACCGGCTGTTCGGAGGGCTGCAGTGAGACCCCCGTGGGACAGACGGCGTGGGAAGCCTCGTTAGGATCCGGAGGCTTCCCCCACCCGAGGTGAGTACCCCCCAGGGGAGGTTTTTGATGTTACAGAGTCTCTTTAAACTGTAATATCACCCACTTGAGCCATAGAGAAACATGGACATTACCTTGCACATTCAGTTGTAACTGACAGCTGCTGATCAGCAACTGGTATAGTTCAGTTCTGACAAAATGTTGTCAGAACTGGAAGGGACCACTGTAAGAAGAACATGGTGAACTTCTGAGAGGAACTGAAGGTAAGTATGTAATTATTTGCAGCTACGTCATGTTTATTTATTTTAAATAATTTTACTAGCTTCAGGTTCCCTTTAAGGCCCGTACACATGCTAGATAAAATGCGGCAGATAATGGCCACCTCTCCTGAGCCCCCGACTGGGTGGGCGACTGCTACATCACCGCCGCAGCTGGCTGCAAGAATCCTGCTGTAGAGCGCAATCCATGCCACTATGCATGTGGGGAGATGTAATGCATACTGGGAGCTGTAGTCCTTATATCTCCCCGGCAGCAAGTTCCTTGCATGCATTATGGCCAGTAACGCACTCTGCAGCAGGATTATTTGAAGGCTGCATTGCAGGTGGAATTATGTATGATAATATAGCAGTATAGGGAGTGATTTGTATGGTTTGCTTATTTTAGGCAAGGTTATCTCCTCCATGGGTTTTAACTATCATCTGTATGCAGATGACACCCAGATCTACCTCCACACCCCTGACATATCCACCACTACCATGGACAAGGTCTCCTCCTGCCTATCAGCCATCTCCTCCTGGATGTCCGCTAGGTTCCTGAAACTAAATCTAGACAAAACGGATTTTATGATCTTCCCACCCTGGCCATCCACGAACCTCCCAGATGTGCATGTCACTGTACACACCTAGCCGCTCACTCCGCTCTTCCAATGAACTTCGCCTAACCGCCCCCCGCATCACCCAATCCCATGCACGCCTCCAGGACTTTTCAAGAGCTGCTCCAACACTATGGAACTCCCTACCTCCACCCATTAGGGCAGCCCCCTCCTTCAACATCTTCAAGAAAGCCCTCAAAACTCACCTTTTCACTCTGGCCTACTACCCCTCGCAAGTGCTCTAAACCTACAGCTGAACTCTGGTCCCCTACCATTTGTGTCCTTACCTCTCCCTCTAGATTGTAAGCTTTTGGGCAGGGTCCTCCTCCTTTTGTGTCCTACCTGATCTTGCACCTCCATTACTGTGCACCCATGCTATGCATCTGAGTGAACCTAACTTGCCTAATCTCCATGCTCCCATCCAGTGACTGACTAAGCATTACCTGGTACTCATACTATGGTGTGTGATCTGGTTTTCTTGTATTGTCATATTGCTGTATGTCACCCCTAAATATTGTCTGTAACCTAAATTAATGTTCAGCGCTGCGTAATATGTTGGCGCTTTATAAATAAATAAATAATTTTAAGCTGTTGATTTGTGTCTTATTTTGACACTATGTGGCAGGGAATGGTCTGTTGTAATATGCTGTGTGTTCCTCAGTGTTTGATGCACGGTTTTCACTGCTAAGATGGGAGCAGCAGAATCCAAGGATCAGGTGACCCCTTCTCGCCCAATACAGAATCGCCATTTACTACGTGTCGCAGATCCACGCTCTCCTTCTGTTGAAATCCCCAGAACACCTATTGAGGTGAGTCTAGCTGATTGATCTCCAATGATGCCACTAACTCCACCAAACTAACAGCCCGTAGACATTCAATAATAAGGAATGGATTGAACCAACTGCCTGAGGCTGATGGTGGACTTCTAGCCAGAGTCCTGCATCAGCCCGGCATAATCTACACTGTGCTGTTACAATACACTTGTCATTAGACTGCTTTGGAAGAGGCCATCTTGACCAGTCTGAGTTGTCATGCTGATCCTTGTGGGCATCGGTAATCAGTGGACTCAGAACTTCCTCTCTGCTCTAAAAGATATGCAACAGCATAATAACCTTTAAAGAAAGCCATTTCTTTATTACAGCTGATATAAATCTGCTGTGTCTACTTCCTGCTTTCATAGAAGCAGACATATTAACATCCTGTGTTTGCAAATTAGCTGCTCTGCGATGGCAGTCAGCTGACACCGTTAAGTGATTGAATTACAACTTGTGATTGGTCAGTCTCTTGGGATTAGACACATTAGAGTGGGCATTATGAGGGAGTGGCTTTCCTGCCTTCCCCTAATAAGCAATCAAAAAGCTGCTTGTTTTGGGGGGGGGGGGGGGGGGGCACAAAAAGGACACCAAGGTATTGGTTCTGTAATATGCCTCTGTGTCCCATTTATTAGCTTAATTCTATCTTGGGTATGCTTTAGGGCCCGTTTCCACTATCGCGAATCCGCATGCGTTGCCCGCATGCACATTCGCACAGCCAATACAAGTGGATGGGCCTGTTTCCACTTGTCAGTTTTTCTGTGCAGGATTTTTCTGCATGACACAGCCCTCAGAATTCGCCTGCGTGTGGAATGCAGGCGAATCGCACGCAATGTATTTAATAGGGAAATCGCATGCGTTTTTTGCCTCAAATTCGCATGCGATTTCGCATAAGTACCCATGTTAATTCACACAGGCAGTGACATGGTTAAAATCGCATCACCCTAACCTATGCGAAATCGCGGCAAAAAACGCATGCGGAATCGCACCTGCATGCGATTTGCCTGCGGTGATTCGCCGGCGATTCCGCAACGCTATACTGGAAACGGGCCCTTAAAGTGAACCTAAACTCTTGCACAGGACAAATGGAAAACACAGATAAAACCACCCTGTATGTATTTAGTTTTCCTGTCTAATTCCCACTCATCTGTGACTTATCACACCTGTAATTTGATCTCTCAGCTGTTTCAGCTCTGGAATCTAATTTGTAAACACGGAATGTCAACCTTCCAGGGACGCAGGAAATGGGATTTGTATCAGCTGTAACAAATGTTTTTCTTTAAATGTTATGCTGTTGCTTTTAAAGCAGAGAGGAACTTCTGAGTTCTGGGCAGCTTAAAAATATTTTTTTAGGAGGACCGGCCTGATGGCTACTTAACAGCTGCAGTTTTTAGAACAAGAGCGAGATGTTTTAGCTCCTTGGCTGTGTATGCAAATGATGCTCACTATTTTACCAGCACCTGATGTAAAGCTCCTCCTTTTGCTTCTGTAATTTTTTTATTTTATAATTACAGTATTCATTTCTATAGTGATATTTTTTCTTAAAGCGGAACTGTAGATGCATTTTAATCTCACTGTTTCACTTACCTGGAGCTTCTGCAAGCCCCCACCAGCCGTCCTGTCCCGCGCCGCTCCTCCATGAGCCTCCGTTCTCCTGCCGCCACTCCGTTCGGCCAGCGTAGCCCTGCCTACGCATATCTTTTCTTCGCGTTCCCTGCTGCAATAGCGCTATTGCAGACTGGAACGCAAAGAAAGGATACGCATGGCCAGAGCTGCGCAGTGGCCCGGCGGCGCAACCAAAAGTCGCTGGCGGCAGAACGGAGGCGCGTGGAGGAACGGCGCGGGACAAGACAGCTGCTGGTGGCTTGCAGAAGCCCCAGGTAAGTGAAACGGTGTGTTTTAAAATGTATCTATAGTTCCGCTTTAAAGAGACACTGAAGCGGAAAAAAAGTGATTTGTATGTGTAGTTCAGCTAAGAAATAAAACCTTAGGAGCAGAGACCTAAGTCTAATATTTCCACTACAGGAAGGGTTAAGAAACTACAGTTATCTATGCAAAAAAGCCATTGTGCTCTACGACTTTCAAAGTTGCAGAGAGGTCTGTCTTCTGAAGCTTATCTCAAGTATCTGGCACTGTAATTTCTTTCTGCAGAGAAGGGGTTCAAAAGCTCACTGCTGGTCTTTATAAAATCATTTAGAATGCTGAGTAGTGTGTAAACTGCAAATATAAGAGAATGATGCAATGTTCTTTAAAAAAAAAAAGACCCTATATAACTGAAAATAAAAATGAGTATTTTCTTTGCTACTGATATTCTCGTAATTATTAGTACTAAACAACCAATTCATTATATCATTATTTATTTATTTTTATTTTTTTTTGCTTCAGTGTCTCTAAGTACTTTACAAGCTATATTGAATAGTTTTCGCCAACTACTCCTCAGAGGATCTCCTTTTCTGAAGTTTCTACATATGAGCATACGTCTGTCTATGGACAGGTATGAGGTAGGTGACCCTTAGAACAGATTTGTGTAGCACTGACACCCTCTGTGTGATGTGTGCAGGTGACAGATTCACCGCAGCGCCCTTCTGTTGCTCAAGCAGAAGAAGAAGTTGTAGAACCTGCAGAGATTCTGGATCCCCGCTCCCCTACCCAAGGCATCCTGCGCACACCTCTGAGGCCTTCTTTGCATGGTGAGTGTAGTTCTGGGGTGTTGACAATCTGTCTATAAGAGGGGTGACTGTTCTGGAAATAAGTTCCAAAAACACATGCTACAGTTATACACTGGACATGGTTCATTACTGGGCTCCTTGGGTAGCAGGCTCAAAGATGAGGCATACACCCCTGGGTACAACATTTTGTGTCCTCCACTGTGTAGTTTCTGTATTACTGGTTCTCTTTGATACATTGTGCATGTTTGCTGAATTGGGGTGCGGGGCAATAAATGTTTGGCACTTGGTAAAGAGTTGACTTCATTTCTGTTATTCAGCATCACTGAACTATCTGGCCAAGCAGCTGAGTGAGGTGTTTGTGTCAGAGGATTCGGGCATTGAGGGGAGTCCTGCTGCTGATGTAGAAGCTCCGGTGGCCTCTGTGGAAGAGAAGGCGAGTGATGTGACAGAGGTGAAGGAGCCTGCTGCTGAGGGCACACCGATGACCAATGTGTCGGCTGAGGCACCGGCAGAGCCACCTCCATCACTCCCACAGCAACAGAGGGAACGAGGCAAATCGCCCAGCAAGTCTGGTGAGAGGATTGTGAAAATTGTCCGTCTATTAGCAAATAGCAGCCGATTAGCTGTCACACACATACACGGTAGCTGCCAACACAAATTTTGATCGAAATGTTTACATCAACTGCTGTTGCGATTCTGATGAGTTTAAAACATCGGTGTCCTTCTCTAGCCCGCCCAGAAAGGGGGCTAGCAGATTTTACATTGAAGTAGCTTCTTAAGAGGCAGTTAATGAATATCTAGAGCATTGTAGAAGTTCTGCTTACCCGAGCTACGGTAAAAGTGAAAAATAGTTAGAGGCTCTGTAGTGACATAGTGAGTAGACTGCAGTAAATTAGTCAGGAATACCCATTTTTATGGTAATTTTCATTGGTTCGGCATCAGATACACTTCCTGTAGCTGTATATTGTTATGTAACCCCGCCCTCCCAGTGATGTTAACTATGAGGTATTCTCTTCCCAGAGCATTCTGGGAGATCAGGTATTTTTACTAGCCTCGGAATTCTCAGAAACAGGGCTGCACCTGACAGGGCTAAAGGGTGATAGATTTCAAAATATATAAATCGAAGTGAGGAAATTTTTTTTTTTTTTTTTTTTTTTTTTTTTTTTTTTTTTTACAGTGGGCAAACAGTAAATTTATAAATGAATATTAAATATTTAGGGGGAAAAAAACAATTTTATTCATTGTTGTTTTTACTTCAGTTACTCCTTGACAAAGAAGCGATGCCCCAATAAAGTCATATTCTGTTATCCTTCCCTTTTCCACCTCCGTTTTGCAGGCTTATGTTTTGGTAAAGGCTGTTTAAACCTGACTTGCCACAATGGTGTCCAGTAAAACCCAGTGGCCATCTCCTTGAAAGGCCCCTCCAGGCTGTAGATTGGCTGCT
Organism: Hyperolius riggenbachi; assembly: GCF_040937935.1. NCBI lineage: Eukaryota > Metazoa > Chordata > Amphibia > Anura > Hyperoliidae > Hyperolius > Hyperolius riggenbachi. The sequence goes on along the minus strand of NC_090655.1, from coordinate 50,691,465 downwards.
CTCTACTTTGCAGGCTGAGGGTAAACACTGTGGAAGGGAAGATGAGTGGGGATTTGTCAGGCAGTTTATGGGTTAAAGTGTACCAGAGCTGCTAAAAAGAAAATTTTATACATACCTGGGGCTTCCTCCAGTCTCATTCGCATGGATTGCTCCCGTGCTGCCGTCCTCCACTGCCCGCAGCTCCGGTACCGGGTCTTATCACTTTTTGTCAGTCGGGGCCAGTCTACGAAGAGAAGTGCGCCCTCTACATATCTCTCCAGCGGCTAATGGAGAGATACGCAAACAGCGCATTTCTCTTACGTCAGACTGGCTCCAACTGACGGAAGTGATGGGACCCGATACCCAGGTATGTATAACTTTTTTTTTTTTTTTTTTTTTTGCAGCTCTGAGTCCTTTTTTAAGTTAACATCTTGCTAGACACGATTATGCTGACATTATGGCATATACAGGTTTTTTAACATTGGATTGTGGCACAGTGCTGAGGAGGAATGCTGCTGGCTGGGAGTATGCACCACTTTATGTACGCTTTTTAAGCTAGAGTCCAGCTGATCTCTTGTAAAGTTTTAGTATTCACCAGATTAAAGTCCAAACTTGTCACAAGTCAGTGGCCTCAATTCACGGAGCTTTATCAAACACTTTATCAAACGTTTGATAATTTTCCTCATGGGTAAAATCTAATTTTGAATTCACTAAGGTGTTAAAGATTTATCAAATGTTTTATCGATGAAATGATCAATAAATCTATAACACCTTAGTGAATTTGAAATTAGATTTTACCCATGAGGTAAATTATCAAACGTTTGATAAAGTGTTAAAGCTTCGTGAATTGAGGCCACAGTGTCCCCCCAAGTGACTGCTCAAAATAATTGGTGGCTTCATTGATCTTTCCAGAGTGCCAACCTGCTTCTAAGGGGTATATTGTGGTTAAGCTGGAGCCGGCTTTCTCAACCAGGATTCCTTGAGTACTCTGCAGGCTTTCCTTGACGTTTTCCCCATTGTGGGGATTGGGGAAGTATGATAGAGAGCACACTATAAGGGGTACTGTAAAAAGAAGCATTACATTCAGAATAATAAAAAGCACTAGAATAAGGAGACATTATAATGAAAGGCACTGTAATAGGGGGTAGTGACATAAACTGGTACACCAGCTTTTCAAGACCATGCCGCCTGCAAAATTCCTCAAGATCCAAAAAGTATTTGCAGGGGTTCCTCCAGGGTGAAAAGGCTGAGAGGCTGAGCTGGGGTGTTTTTGTAAAGTCAAGGGGCCATATGCAATTCACTTTTTCACCTGAGTTTTCTTCTAGGTGATATATTTAAACTTGTCAAAATGCCTTTTAACTACCTTAGCGGTATGGACGAGCTCAGCTCGTCCATCACCGCCGATGGCTGCCGCTCAGGCCCTGCTGGGCCGATTTTGCTCAAATAAAGAGCAGCACACGCAGCCGGCACTTTGCCAGCCGCGTGTGCTGCCCGATCGCCGCCGCTCTGCGGCGATCCGCCGCGAGCAGCGGCGAAAGAGGGTCCCCCCAGCCGCCTGAGCCCTGCGCAGCCGGAACAAATAGTTCCGGCCAGCGCTAAGGGCTGGATCGGAGGCGGCTGACGTCAGGACGTCGGCTGACGTCCATGACGTCACTCCGCTCGTCGCCATGGCGACAGGAGAAGCCAAACACGGAAGGCTGCTCATTGCGGCCTTCCGTGTTACTTCTGGCTGCCGGAGGCGATCAGAGGAACGTCTCCCGAGCGCCATCTAGTGGGCTTTCATGCAGCCAACTTTCAGTTGGCTGCATGAAATAGTTTTTTTTTTATTTAAAAAAACCCTCCCGCAGCCGCCCTGGCGATCTTAATAGAACGCCAGGGTGGTTAAGCCACCAGCAAGCAAGAAAATACTACAAATAATTTTGATAGTACTGTTGCACTTACTTCTCAGTACTTTTTTTTCAGTTTGAAAAGTGCTGGAAAGTTATTTTAAATGGAAGATGAAAAATTTATCTCCTAGGAGAAAATGTAGGAGAAAAGTGGAATTGGATATTGGCCAAGATGTAAATCCCATTGACATGCTGTGGGATGATTTGAAAATGCCTGCATGCAAGAAACCTACCAAATATGCTTGCAGATGGAGAATTAGACAGGCTGTTCTCTGTAAACGCCCACAGTGGATTTCTCTGGTTTTTTTTTTTTCCCCTGGTCTCCTGAGCAAGAGTTTGTCTGCTTGAAACAATGCGACTTATTACTGTAGAAACTGAATACTTAGGAGTTGTCTGAGAATTCATCCATGTGTCAAAGGCCTCTGAGGAAGCCTGATCTACTGAAGGTTTATTATGTCTTTACATTATTGGTAAGAGGAGCCTGGCTTTTAGTATGAAATGGACTTCCTTGGTTGCATTAGTACGCATGTGTTCACTGCTTTTCCCACACAGCATGAGGTTTGTGAGGCGTGGTCATTACCACAGTCATGGATTGTGGGATGGCTGTTTTTAAAGTCCAGATGTAAATCCCATTGAGATGGTGTTTGAAGAAGAAAAAAAAAAAAAAAAAGGCCTGCATGCAAGAAACCTACCATATATACAACTGAAATGTTTTTTATATGGCGCAGCGAACCTTTATCCCAGTGGATTTCAGATTTTTTTTTTTTTTTTTTTTTACTTGGATAATTACTTAGATCATGATATTGATCATAAACAACCAAGTGATTGAATAGCGTATGGTCAGCTTTAGTTGAGTTTATGACAACTTGGGATGATTTTGTAAAAGCCATGCTTAGAACATTTGCTGAAAGCATAGCAACCAGTTCAATTTATTTTTAGTAATTTTTTTTAAACCTTTTGAATGTTCTGCCACCAAGAGACCGCCTATGTCACTATATCACTGCTTCTTCTGCAGGTGTGAAGAGTGTTCGTCAGCGTCAGAGAAAAGCCCTCATATCTTCTGTTCCTGGCCGCTCTCCACTGAAAGTCCTGCAGGAGGACAACAGCCCCAACACTGCTCCACAGAACAGACAGGTATGTATCATACGCACTTACAGTATACCAAGCACCTGGGTACTCCAATGTGCAGCCGTTCATATCGTGTGTACTGACTTCTCCATCTTCTCTCGTTCGATGCTGCAGAACCATAGGTTATAAAACGATATAGCTCAACCCCAGCAGCCGCAATGCATGTCGGGAGGAGTAGTTCATTGATGTGGTTGCATCTCCTTGCAAGATGTAGTCACATCAGTGTGAACTACGGAGCAACTTCTCTCACCCCCCCCTCCCCTCCATAGGCAAGTAAAGGCACCCAAAAATCCCAATAACTTTATGAACTTTTTGCAAATCTTGAAATAGTGCTAAGGTACATTTTAAATGTATCAGTATTGGTGTATGGCCATATATCTGCTGAATATGAAGCCAGCGCTGCAGTGTTTTCTAATAGATGTCGTCTAGTCAGTAGGGATAGTCCATGAGATGCAAATAGTTCTGAGATGATACAGGATTACAGTTACACAGCTTTGCTGTTGTTGTTTGGTCCATTTTCACGCTGCACACAAAAAACAATTTACCCTGGTGGGATGCAATTGGTCTATTTTCAAGCTGCATAAGTTTGCCCATAAAATTTTGCGTACATTTGCATCAACTCTGAACTATTTGCATCTCACACTTTGCAATCCTTTATGTATTTGTCTCTTGCTAGTTTTTTTTTTTTTATAATGCTTGTAAGTCTGAGTAACATTTAAAACCCCTTCCTTTACAGATAAAGAAAATCTCTCTACAGTCAGAGACCCCCTCATCTGTGCGGATGGTTAAGATATCACACAACAGCTGGCAGATGTCGTATAACAAGGAGAACGCACAGTACACCCAGAGCGAGGGCTGATCTCCTCCATCCTCCTCATCTCATCATCCAGGACTTCTGTATATAGAAGAGCTGCTCTTTCCTCTCCATAGAGGACCTGTATATAGAGCCGCTGCTTGCTGCTCACCCCTCATACACTACTTGTGTACATATTTCTGTCCTCTTGCGTCTGTGATATTTCAATGTTGGACTAAAATAAACATGATTTTATGAAATGGGCGTATGTATGGGTATTTCTTTTCCGTGTATCTGTTAATATGCATTTGTAATACAGAAGTATTAGTTCGCTTCATCTGAAAGTGAACCTTATAGAGTTCCTGAGGCGGACTTAGATTATAGAATACAGAGGCATGCTCTCTTCCCAATGACATGCCTCTGTATCCTTCTGGTGCCACTGTTTTTTGTTGTGTTGTGCTCCTTCGCTGTGATTCCACGCTAAGACGTTCCTCTGCTGTCCCCCTCTGTAATCCGGCTGACTGATGCGCTCCCGTGGCTTGGAGTGTGCTGCCCATGCAATGTTTGCTTACTCTGGGAGCGCGTGGCATGGGGCCGGCCATCCATTGTTGGAGGGGGACACCAGGGGAGTGGGATGATGGTGAGGGACCAGGAATACTTCAAGGGACTGGAAGAAGCCCCAGGTAAGTAGGGCATTTTTTTTTTTTTTCAAGTTGTTTCCTTGAAGGGGAAAAAAGGTGCCCAAAATAGGTGTTTGCTTTAAGTAAAGGGAAACCTCCTGACCAATCCAGAGGCTCTCCATTCCCTCTCTTCCCCCCCCCCCCCGCCACACACACACACACGTACACACACACACACACGTACACACACACACTGTACACACACACACACTGTACACACACACACAGTTCCAGTGCTGACACCCCCGGAACCTCGTCAACAAGGGCTTTGTCGAGCCATGTGCACAGCCGCCATGTTATGTGGCCGCACTGTGTAGTAAGGCTTGTGCAGTAGCACGGAGCATCTCCTTTTTTTTTTTTTCCCCCCACCAAGCCTGAGCGACTCCATGCTACTGACTATGCAGTCCGGCCACAATCTTCCAGTGGGTACAGCACTGGATTGGTGGTCTTGAGGAAGACTTTGGAAGCCTCTGGAGGATCCAGAAGTTTCCCTCTACCAAGGTAAGTATCTGAATTTTTATTTCTTCTCTGGAACGCACAGGTTTGCTTTAATTCTTAAACCTGTTAAACTTTTTTTTGGGTTAGGAGGGTAACGCCCACTGTAAAGTGGGGACTATAGTTCTTCAGGTTACACTCATTGTCCTACTTGAATGAACCTTATGATGAGCCCAGAGCAAATGATATTGCAAGTGTTCAACAGCATTTTCACTTTTCCTTGGTATGCTGACTGGTCTTACCATTCTCACCAATTGTTCCGGTGTAAATCTGCATTTCATATGCCAGTCTCAGGTCTTCTTCTTTCTTTGCACCCGGTCTGTAGCAGACTTCTTTCCTTCTGCTCTCTGCAACTCCTGTTGCTTTTACTGCTGTTCTGTTTCTGTGGCTCCTCTCCATGGAAATAAAGTTGGAACGTTGCTGATCTGGTTTGGCATATTCAGTTACCCCATCCATAACATGGTTTGCACATCCCAACAACCATCTCATGTGGTGCTCAGGGCTGAGGAGTCTAAGCAATTTTGGGTACCTGGAATCGGAGTTTGTGGTTTCATAAACTGAGTCGGATGATTTTTGTACTGACTCCACAGCCCTGGTGGTGCTGGCTGCATCTGATTTAATACTCTCTAAATTCACTGTCTAGTCTGACAGTTATTTATTCAGAAGTTGTTTATAAGGTAGATGTGTATAGACAGTGGCAAGAACAGAAACTTTTTTTATGCTTTGCTCCCCTTTTTTCCCTGCCTGAAACAGATATCTAGCTTTGTATCTGACAGTTTTTCTCCAGTCAGAACCCAGTTGGGCTATAGCATCCCTCACTAATAACACATTTACAGCTATAATACCCTTCATATGTCTTTACTCAGGGCTGTGGAGTTGGTACAAAAATCTTCCGACTCCTCAGTTTCTGAAACCACGACTCCAACTCCGGTTACCCAAAATTGCTCAGACTCCTCGACTCCAACTCCTTAGTCTAATACTTAACAGGGCTTTGGATTTTGTACAAAAATCATGCGACTCCGTCCTCCGACTCCTTAGTTTCAGAAACCATAGCTCCGACTCTAGGTGCCCAAAATTGCTCCGACTCCACAGCCCTCTTTTTACTCCTGGGAAGCATTCTTGCCTCCACCACCCACAAACTCTTCCCCATCTCTTCAGAATGATGCCAATGAAACACTTTCGCTGCCATGACCTAAAATAGAATTTATTTTTCTCGTCTATAAAACACACAGCTTTGCAAAAGTGACAGAAAGGGGACTTTCTTCAGTCAATAAATAAGAAGCACACAGGTGGGGCTTTAAGCAGCAGATTGGTGACATTGTGCCATGTTTTGGAAGGAGTTGTATAAGGGGAGGAGCTAATGAAGGTACTATGAGGGAGGGGCTTATGGAGTGACTAAGGGTCACTGTAAAGGAATGTAAAATGCATCTATAGTTTAATTTTATATCTGCATGTTGTTTTAAGTCAAATTTGTTGAAGGATGGTAGGGCTACCATGTCTGGCTATGCCAGCTGCCTGGTTGTGCCAATCATCTGGTTATAATTAGGGATGATCAATGAGATACAAATATTTGAGTTCATGCAGATTTATGTACATTTTTATGCAAATATATGCAGCTTGAAAATGGACAATCTGTTTAAACCTGGGGACTTGGTCCATTTTCAAGCTGCATATGTGCATAAAAATTTTACATAAATTTGCATGAACTTAGAAATATCTGCATCTCATTGATCATCCCTAGTACTAATGAGTCATTTGGAAAAGCATGTTCCGACTGATCTGCATCAGTCAAAAGATTAAGTATTTGAACAAGAGGATCAGCATTGATGGCCATTGTGATGACAATTTGTCAGATGGTCGTAAACAACAACTCAATTTAGTTCTCATGACTGCTTACATTAAAGATGATGGGTGAGAAAGGAAATCACATTTTCTAAAGTGAAGATTTAAGTTATTGCGCTTGATCTTAAAGAGACTCCGTAACAAAAATTGCATCCTGTTTTTATCATCCTACAAGTTCCAAAAGCTATTCTAATGTGTTCTGGCTTACTGCAGCACTTTCTGCTATCACAGTCTCTAATAAATCAATGTATCTTTCCCTTGTCAGACTTGTCAGCCTGTGTCTGGAAGGCTGCCAAGTTCTTCAGTGTTGTGGTTCTGCTATGAATTCCCCATTCCAGGCCCCTCTATGCACACTGCCTGTGTATTATTTAGATTAGAGCAGCTTCTCTCTTATCTTTTACAAGCTGGATAAATCGTCCTCTGAGCTGGCTGGGCTTTCACATACTGAAGAATTACAGACAAGGGCAAAGCTGTTTGCAGGAGAAAAAAGAGCAGCCTGAAACTTCAGTGCATGAGAACTGCAGGGGGAAAGAAACACACAAATGATCTCTTGAGATTCAAAAGGAAGGCTGTATACAGCCTGCTTGTGTATGGTTGTATTTTCTATGTGTGGACATACTGTACATCAACCTACTTCCTGTTTGGTGGCCATTTTGTTTGTTTATAAACAAACTTTTTAAAACTGTTTTTAACCACTTTTAATGCGGCGAGGAGCGGCGAAATTGTGACAGAGGGTAATAGATGTCCCCTAACGCACTGGTATGTTTACTTTTGTGCGATTTTAACAATACAGATTCTCTTTAAGCCCACCTCCTCGCATAAAGCCTTTTTGAATATGGCCACTGTAAGGACATTCACTTATGGAAGGTTGCATAAGATGTTCCAAAACTGTTTCCCTTGGCTCCTCCTATTGTGGAAATTTTGTGCACCAAGTGGCACATTTGGACATTATCCAATCAGTGAGACCTCATTTGGCACGGCTCATGTTTGTTTACACACAGATAACAGTGTAGTGGATGAGCTCAGCAGTGGTGGCCAGGTTTAGCTAGACTCTTCTGCACACTAACCACCTAGTGCTGCAATGCTAACAAGCAAGTTTGTATGCATACATACACAACTAAATCTTGGTGCTTGTGAAAAACCGGCAAAGCCTTAAGGTGGCCACAACCCATACAATGAAAAGATTTGAAAAATACGATCGGTTGTACCAACGAAAAATCAAAAAGTAGTTTTCATTCATTCAATACATTTCCCTTTTTTTTTTTTTCTATAAAAGATCTTCTTTGGATTAGCAATTTCTTGATGTATAAACCCAAGCAATCTTTTCTGAGTTTTCAATCATTTTTTATTATAATTTAGGAAAATTTAACATAGGTGTGTGTGGTACATTGGTCAGATTTTTGAAATGTTACAATCAATCAGAAAGATTGATTGCAATTCTTGAATTGAAAGGGTATTTAAAAGAAATTGTATGGTGTGTGGCCACTTTTTAGGCTTTTTTTTTTTTTTAACTGGCAGTTGAACTGTGTTCAGCAAGCAGTTACCAGGCAGCAGTGAGCAGTTCTGGGAGTTTGAGAGGCATTTCACTGCTTATCAACTGCTCATGGAAAAGGGGGCTTACACATGAGTGAAGGTGTTACCTACCCTCCTCTCACAGCATTATCTTAGTAAAGCTCAAGTACTATTTACCTGTCCTCCATTCTACTGATGCTCCCTGTCAGGGGGGGGGGGTTGTTTATAAAAGCACATCTAATAAAAATCAAAACCATCAAACTCTTGTGTAAACTCAGACTGGAAAAGTTGTACATATCCCAGGGGCCTAACTACAAATTGTGACACCCCCCTGCTTTGATGGGGTCCCCCAATGTTTACACTCTCTGTTGCCTACCCTTGGTGACCCTCATAGCCTGGGGCACATCTTGCAAGGGTCATAAGATAAGTATGGCCATCATAACCCATAACAAGTGTAGGCACAAACACCAGATCTGAAGAATGGAACCTTTCTATCAGAGGGGGTGACAGTGTTTCACCCCCCCCCCCTTCAGTTGGAGTAACTGATCCCCTGTAGGTACACCCTTGAGTCTTATCCCTAAAAACTGAATACCTAAAATCCCTACACATGCCAAATGGAAGTCACAGTGCACAATCACAGTACCCGCTAGAACAGTGCATAGAAATGTTTAGTGCTCAATGGACCTGATCCAATTTACTTTTTCTTCTTGGCAATATTTGGACACCTTTATCAATAAAATGCCTTTTCAAGCCATCAGCAAGCAAGACAATTCTAAGAGAAATATTGACGGTACCTTTCCAATTGCAAAGTGCAGAAAAGTTATTTTAACCTCCCTGGTGGTAAGCCCAAGCTGAGCTCAGGCTATGCCGCGCAGGAGGCTTTCTCAGGCTCTGTTGGGGCAATTCGTCCCATTCAAAGTGCTGTGCGCGCAGCCAGCACTTTGCTAGCCGCGTGCACAGCTTGATCGCCCGCACGCAGCGGCGAAAGAGGCCCCCGCCTGAGCCCTGCGCTGCCCGGACCAATGAGTTCCAGGCAGCGCTATGGGCTGGATCGGAGGCGTCTGACGTCCATGACGTCATTCCGATCATCGCCATGGCGACAGGAGAGGCCAAGCAGGGGAACGCGTTATATACACGCTCCCCTGTTTGCTATTGTTGCCGGCAACAATCGCACTAGAGGTACACATGCGCCCTCTAGTGGTGTTTCATGTAGCTACCACTCTGGTAGCTTTACATGAAACAAAAAAAAAAAAAAAGATTTTTGCCCATTTGGCAAAAAAAATTAACCGCCAGGGAGGTTAAACAGAAGACGAAAAATTATCTCCTAGGATAAAACTCATGAGGCCCGATCCAAATTACTTTTTCAAACTTCCTACTGGCTTGTTTCACCTGCAAAACTCTGTTTCCCAGCAAACTGCATCCTAAGAAAGCCTCTCCACTTTTGTCTCCCCAGAATTACTAGCTGTGACTTGGAGGTAAGTGAACTTTTAATCATTTTGTAGCATTTTGATCCCTTATTAGCAACTTTTGCAACCACTCTTAGCCAATGGGGGCAGTTCCTTCAGTTTAGGTTGTCCTTTATATCACCAAGGAAATTATATTTCTGTGAAAAAAATCTTTTGGCCAGTATATGGTTCAAGGGCATTAAAAATAAAGTTGCTTTGAATAGACATCTTATTTTCTGTGTTTAAAATAGGTTAGGGTCCCTTCCAATAGGGTGACCTCACTGCGGTGGAAGGGTCTAGTACACATTTTTTTTGCATGCAAACTGTTTTGGAAACTAACATCTTCCATTAGTGTAATTAGAGCACCGATTTGAGGTGTGATTGGGTGCATTTGTGCCTTTAAGAGGCTTTGCAAACCTCTTGCTGTTAAGTCATTCAGATGCAGCCTGGTTTTGAATGCGCTGCACATTTCTTGAAGGAGATTTCTAGGCATTTTACAAGCACAGGTTATCTACTTACTTTACCCAAAGTCTAATGGTGATGGCCATGACTAGCAGAACTCATTGAGCAGCATGTGATATGTTTGATCAGCTGATAGATTTGCAAAGCTCTGATTTGCTGTGATCACATCCTGCTTTAGCACATGATCATGACTAGCAAATCAGAGACTTGCATAGCTATCACCTGATCAAAATGATCACATGCTTCTCTGAGTTCTGCTAGACGTGTCCATGACTACTAGCTAATGGATTATAGAGGTCTCTCCATTATGAAATGTGCACCAGGAACCACTGCAGAAATGCAGCAGATATACCTTGAGGTGCAGTGGAATAAGCCCACATTAGTGACAGTATAATGTATATACACAACCAGTATACAATGCAGCAATACCTCCAAGTATAAACTATAGGAGAATATTTATAAATGGGAAACGATAAGAAGACAGACCTCTTTGGGTTTTTTTTTTTTGTTGTGTTTAGAGAAGGTCAACGAGATGCAAATAATTCTGGCTTGTATTCTGTCAATGACATTTTTACAAGTCGACTCCAATATTCAACCCTCTTAAGCTGGATTTTTTTTTGACTCAAGTATAAGTCTACCTATCAAAGTTAATGGCTTCACCTGGGGCTCTGGAGGGGTTATTGACAGCACTGCATACAGTATTGCAGCCAATACCTCCTCCAGGCCCCCAAGTGCTGCAATTATTCACTCCCTTTTATGCAGCCCAGTATTCCCCCTGCCCCGTTCCTTGTTTATTGTTGTGGCCAGGACTTTCACACCTGTGTTTTCTTGGCATTTCCTTTCCTCAAAGTATCACTTACCACTGGGTAAATTGTTGCAAATGGTAATGTCACTATTAGTACACACATTATTGGTCGACCCCTATATTTTTATGAAGTGAATCAGACATAAATTTCTAGACTCGAGGGCCGGGTCAACGTACATCAGACTGCTGGGGGGCTGGAGTATACATAAATGATGTAGAAGTCTTTGTGGGCCAGACAGTGAAGCATACCCAGGTGACAACTTGCAGTCCAGGTGTCACCTGATTTGATTGGATACCAGCGAATTACTGCTTTCTGGCTTCCATGTGGATGGGTGGTGCCAGCACTGCTATTCTATATGCGGACAACATATTTAAAGATATAGTTGACCGCATCTATAAGTAATTAAGGTACTTATCCGTTAGCCGGGCGCATCCGGCAGGTGGCGCTGTTGTAGCGAATTTCGATGCGCTGTTGTATCTAATTCCATTCATAGTTACTGAACGTAGTACTGTGTGAATGGAAGCGCCGCAGGTGGCGCTAATTTCATTGTTGATACGTAACGATACAGTGTGTTAATGTCAACGAATATACATTGTATTTGAAGTGGCCGGAATTAAAATGAAGGCGGCGGCAATGTAACACATGAAGCCGCCGCCTTCGTCTGTTCTTCTTCTTCTCCCCCTTTGCCCTCTCGCTTGTATACAATGCTGCCAGCCTGCGGGGACATGCGTGTCCCCCCAGAGTCGTTCGTCGCGGCAGGGAAGCCTGCTTGTTTCCTTGCGACGAACGACTGTGGGGGGACACGCGTGTCCCCCCCCCAGCTGGCAGTGTTGTATAGAAGCGAGAGGGCAAAGGGGGAGAAGAACAGACGAAGGCGGCGGCTTCATGTGTTACATTGCCGCCGCCTTCATTTTAATTCCGGCCACTTCAAATACAATGTATATTCGTTGCCATTAACACACTGTATCGTTACGTTGCGTATCAACAATGTAATTAGCGTCACCTGCGGCCACCTGTTACCATAGTAACTATGAATGGAATTAGATACAACTGCGCATTGAAATTCGCTACAACAGCGCCACCTGCCGGATGCGCCCGGCTAACGGATAAGTACCGTAATTAATTTTGTGTGTGGGGGGGCTGGTTAAAAAAAACCCTCAGGGAGCCACATTCAGCCCACACGCCTTAGTTTGAGGACCACTGCTCTAGAGCATATTTTGATATATACGTGTACAATAATTCTCTGCAATATAAATATTTTGTTCCCATGTGCACGTTTTTTGTACATGAAGGCTTCACGTCACTATTTTGTATGTGTGTTTAAATCCTAATGTACCGTATATATTCAGCATAAGGTTTTGTCATCTGCTGCTGACACCCCCCCCCCCCATGTATAGTGTTCTGTTCTCCAACTTTATGTATGTACTACATACAGTATGTGCTACACTGGTCTAACCTCCTATCCTTAGTCATGCTTACCAGTTTGTGTGCTATCCCTTTCCCCCCCACAAGTCCATCCTGAGTTGATGCAGGATGTATGCAGCATGAAAATGGACCAATCAAAATCCACCTTGGCAGGATTCCATTGGTTCATTTTCAAACTGCAAAAATATGCAGACTTCTGCTCCTCCCACCCAACTATAGTATATATCAATTCAGCACAAGTACCAGCAAAATTATTACAAATAGACTTATCTGTTGTGTAACTTTATCAGATAACCTTCATATAAAATCCCTTCCTGACATCTAACCTTAACCTTCCCATTCCCCTGCCCTAACAGTTTTCTTCAACATTAACCCATTCCTGATGCCTAATCTTAGTTTCCTCCAAACCTCACCCGACTGATGACCCTTTGCTAGCGCCAAACCTTAACACCCCCCTTAATGTTAACACTTTCCAATGCCCATACCTACCCCATCCTCACCACATTACACTGGCTCTCCCTGAGCTATACTGTAGTTAACCCTTATTGTTATTCATATAATCTGTCATCCTCGTTTCTTATGCTAGTAATACCTTCCTGCCAAAGACTACGTTCATCCCAGACAATTGCCAGCAGCACGACATTCAGTTCATGTACCCATCAGCCAATAACTTGGGCACCCAGCACTGAATCGGCCTGCGATTCCTCAAACACATCATCTCTACCTGAGTACCTGTTTTCTCTCATCTACACCCCCATATCCTAGGTCCATAATACTACCCTTCTCCTCCCCCTATGTCATTACACCCACAAGCTCTATTCTAAACACTTACTACTACCCCAACACCCTCCCCAAAATCTTACCCTGAGTATCTTCCTGCACAAGTGCACATCACTACCTCATCCCCCATTCAAATATACGCACATTAAATCCTGAGCACCTAGTACTACAACCCAAACATCTTACTAAGTGTCTATTTCTACACATCACTGCCCTTTCCCCAAGTCCTGTACAGTTACTGCTATCCTGCCCCAGTCTTATGTACTTCTTATCACACAGTTTCACTTCCTAAATCTTGCACGCCCGCTACTATTTCCACTTACCCCCTAAAATACATTTGTTGTACGTGCTCACTTGGTCTTCTCTCCTATGGATGTGCAGGAAAATCACAGATTTTACTCTTGAGCTGTGTCTATTGAGCTTTCATCCTTTCTTCTGACCGACAGTGGCAATGGCCAATTAGATGCAAGGAACTCAAGCCAAGTAGAGCTAGATGCCAGCTTCAATAGTTTTCTGGTCGCTAGCAGTAAAGCCCCAGTACAGATATATGAAAAGCAATGGTAGTTGCTGCCAAGAGGTGGGAAGGGTGATTCCAGCAGAATATCTGGAGCCACCCTCCCAAGTAAGTGCCGCCCATCTGCTGATTGGGCTGTCCAAGCCTAACATCGTCCCTGAGTCCAGCAACAAGTAAAGTCAGTGTGTAAACCGCTAAGACTACTCAGAAAATACAGCAAGTGCTCTAAAGCTAGAACTACCAATTTACATCTGACCTGAAATATATAATCCCTTTTACCCAGATTCAGCAGGCTTCACACAGGCTTGTAAGTAGGACAACAGCCTTGCAGAATCCTCTGTTATACAGCCTCCCTCTTAGGTTCTGCCTGGGTGGGGCTTGTGGAGAACTCCAGGAGGGCAGGGCTGTAATCAGGGAACATACTAGCTGCTGTTCAAAGCTGGAGAGGGTTCTGGCAGCCACAGGTTTAACCAGTAGGGATGACAATTGTGCAAGATGAAATCTGGTATGGAAATAGGAATGACCTAGTTAGTCGCTAGTGAGCTGATTTACATACAGATGTTTTATGTGTGACTGGAGTGACTCTTAATGAAACTCATCAGCTTCTGTCCGTCTGCAGGAAGAACCATTTTTCACCCACAGCAACTAGAGTCTCCCCCATAAACATTGCCAGTGCTGTATGGGGGAATGGAAGGCAGAGTGACTCTGGTTGCTATGGGCAACAATGGCACTTCCTTCAGTTATGTTTGAGTAGGAGGACCTGTATAACGGGGTGGGCAGTAGATGCTGGGAAGGAGGTAAAGCCCTGTGGCCTGCAGGTAAGGGTTTATCATGGTATATTTAAAGGGTGGGGGGGAGGGTTAAGGGAGAGGTCTCTGCTGCATGAAGTGTCTCCTCAGTGTTCAGTTCCAGATTTTGAGGAAGCTGTCCCAGGATCCTGTTGCCACAGCCATGCCATCCGAGGTGACACCGAGGCAGCTGACGCGGTTGTCATGTCCAGAGAGGACCCCTGTGGAATTTTACCACCATCAGTAGGTAAACAGACAAACTTTATACACAAACTTAAAGGGCAACTATTAATAAGCAAGTGCTCTAAAATTACAATGTAGAAAGTATGTCTAATTAGCTATGTAAGCATTTGCCTACTTTTCATGTTAAATATCAGAGGCAAAAGCTGTAATTCGTAGTGTGTAGGTTTTAGCTGCATTGTAATGATTTATTAGAAAAGGGGAGTCACTGATTTGTGTGAAAAGTGAAAACACAACCAAGCAAGTTTAGTATGAAAATCCTGCCTTTGTATCAGGTTTCACACACAAAAGAGTATGTTTATTTATCCTGCAAATAGATTTCAGTCTGCTAGCTCTGCACATGTCAGTGCATTATTCTCTGCAGACAACCAACCCTCAAAGCCTGAGACAAAAACTACAGCTGCAGTTTAAGTTAGTGAGACCTGTCATCTGCTAAAGATATAAAGTACACACAGGGTTAACAGATGTAGGGAGAGGGATTTCTTTCCTCCCTCCCCTCATGATTCACTGATCCCATGCCCTAGTTCAACACCCCTCCAGGAAAGGAATTTGATAACAGTACAGGAAGAGATAAGCATGGAGAGATATACAGCAGTACTTAGGAACAGCTAGAGAAGCTATTCCCATCCTAGTTTAAAAAAAACCTGTTAACCTTCCTGGCAGTAACCCCAAACATAGTTTGGGGTAAGCCGCACAGGAGGATTTCTCAGGCCCTGCTGGGCTGATTTGCATAATTTTTTTTTTTGCAACACGCAGCTAGCACTTTGCTAGCTGCTTGTGCACTCCGATCGCCGCCGCTCCGCCCGGTTTTTTGTTTTTGTATCATTTTTTGTATTTTGTTACTAATTATGTAGCTTGTATTTTGGTGTACAACATTGTCTGTATTATTGTGCACCCCATGTTTGTTTCTTACTTTGTACAGCGCCACGGAATATACTGGCGCTTTATAAATCAATAATAATAATAATGCTTGTTCAGGGACTATGGCTTAAAGTGAATCCGAGATAAACTTTTACTCTTTGCATAATTGTGTTCCTTTCTTATAGTTTATAGGGCATTCTTCAAGCCAAATACTTTGTTTTGTTTTATTACTCTAAAATTCCCTATAAACTAAACAAGCCTCACCCACAGCTTTTTCACAGTGCAAAGGCTTATGGGAGCTCAGTCTGGTCAGGAGGAGGAGAAGGATACTAGCCTGAGATTTCAGAAGGGGAGGAGAGGGGACTGAATTTACACACAGGCAAGCTGATAGCATCTCCAGCCCTCAGCCTGTGACAATGTGACAAACAGAACATGGCTGCCCTCGTATCACAGGAATGAATAATAAAACTTTTAAAGCAGTTTGCAGCTAGATATGCTGTGTAAACTATCTAAACTTTAGATAAGATATATAGACAAGGTACTTGTTATAGTTAATTTTTCATCTCGGATCCGCTTTAAAGTATTAGGCTGCTGCCACACAGGGACGTTACAGGCGCATGTTAGTACAGCCTGTAACGCTCCCCCAACGCACAGCAATGTAACACAAGTGGGCTGTTCACACTGCCCACATTGCGTTACATGTAACGCTGCACGTTGTAGTGAAAGTGCAGCATGCTGTGCGTTCTAGCGGCTTTAGCCGCGTTAGACTGTTTGCACATGCTCAGTGGGGGGCGGAGAGGAGGCGGGGAGATACAGCTACAGTAGCCGCGCACATGGCTACTTAATATGCACTGCACTGGCGGCCGCTGATTGGCCGGCGGGACCACGTGATGCGGAGTGTCTCGCTCCGCATCACGTGGTCCCGCCGGCCAATCAGCACCACCCTGGGAGACCTTATGCGGATAGAGCCGCCTAACGCGGCTCACTCTACCGTCCTCTCCCGCACCACCATGCGTTGCGTTAGGGGCACGTTATGCGACCATAACGTCCCCTAAAACGCAACGTCTTGGTGTGTAAGTAGCCTTAGAGGCACAGGACAGCCACACAATGTGCATAATTTAAAAAAAAAAAAACAAACATGTCAGCCTCTATATTCCCAGCACTGCATCTGACATAGGAGACCAGGGTTCAAATCTGGGATCCACATCCCAAAAATATACAGATAAGCGACTTGGCTTCCCCCTAAAAGTTGTCCCCACACTATGATAGACACATGACTATGGTAGGGATTAGACTGTAAGCCCCTCTGAGGGGACAGTTAGTGACATGACTATATATACCCTGTGCTGCGGAATATGTCAGTGATATATAAATACAAAATAAAATAAGTGTGCTTTAAAGTAGGTCTCTGCTCCTCTGCAGCCTGAGAGCAGCAATATAATGACAGAACTCACCAACTCTCTCTGCCTTTAGAGAGTCCCAGATATTGCAATTGAAGTCATCATATCCAGCAAGCAGAAGGCGGCCACTGCGTGAGAACGCCACGGAAGTGATGCCACAGATGATGCTGTCCTGGGAGTAGACACTCAGCTCCTGGTCAGCCCGCAGGTCAAACAGACGGCAGGTGGCATCATCAGAACCCGTACAGACAGCCTGGCCACTGGGAAAGAACTGCAGACAGGAGGAAATCAGAGTACAGTTTGCAGCCATGAATGTAGAGAGCTGTCATACAGCACATTTACACAGAGAATAGATTATCGATTAAAGTGTACTTGAGACGATTTAAAGAAAACATTTATTCTTACCTGGGGCTTCCTGCAGCCCTCTTTAGATGCAGAGCACTCCTGGCATTGGGAGTGCAATAGGGGCATGTGCATGCATGACAGAGTGTGACTAACATATCAGCATGGCCAGTGGTGGATCAGGGGCTGGAGAAAGCCCCATCCTATATAATAAATCCATGTCCCTCCCTGTCCTTGGGTCCGTGCTTTTTTGCTACAGCGCATGTGCGGACAGCCGTTGGGACAGGAGGACGGGGCCAGTTAGCCGGGCGTGTGCGTGCGACAGTTGCATATGCATGTGCACTGACATGCGGCGGTGGCGATGTTAAGAAACAGTCCTAGCCCCCGTTTTTAAACGGGCTAAGGTCGATAGTGTAAGTATAAATGCTTGCTTTTAAATAGTCTGCGGCTTCCTTGAGGCTTTCAGTTTTCTGCATGTATTTTTCTATGTGCGGTTTTTGCACACCAGCTGTGTTTGTATGTAAGCTAAGAAAAAAACTTTTTGAATACTACTTTAACCAATATCCTCTTCTTGAAAGTTGGACCTCCTCTTCTTACTGGATATTTAAGACTACTGAATTCGCAACATCTAGTCTTCTTTCTATGTCGTACATTTGTGCTTTTTGAATGCCTCCCATCTCTTACGAGTATATAATCAGCCTACTCCTGATCAGGGGAGACATACTCCCGGGAATCGCCCAAGGACATGTACTTTTGGAGCTGCGACCGCCTTTGTAGATCAACAAGACTGAGTGGAGATAGAATACCATGTGGTGACGTACTGAGAAACTGCCTCTTGTAGCAACCCAGCCTTGTGTGTATATCTACATTATTTACTATTTTCACAACTTGGCTAAATGATACTACACCATATTGGGCTCCCGTTGTCCATGTGTGCGTTTTCCTCAAAAGCACAAATCTGGAAATACTTGGCATTCACAACAGTTCTGCATACCAAGACGAAACCCCCCCCCCCAACTCCAGTAGAAAACTTAGTTCGAGTTTTGTAACTTTATCTACTGTATGGCAATATCTTGGATTCATATATGATGTAGAAGCGACTTATGGACAAGATCTCTGGTATCCATCGGTATCGGGAGCTTCACTGTGCCATAAGGAGTCCCATATGCTATGGAGGCTTATTGATGCTACTGACTAAATGTCTAAGAGGCCAGCCAATTAATTCTTTGAGTGGAGAATTCCTCCTAAGAATCACGGAACGGAAAGTTGAAGACAACTTGGAAACCACTTTTCTCAAAATCCGAGATAAAGAACGTACTCAATTGATCTTCTTTCAACAATTAACAGCAGCTTCTCCACATGTTCAGCAAGCTGATGCAGCTAAGAAGTCAAGTCATGAGGTAAAACTATCGGTGAAGATGCCCAACAAACTAATCTTTGTTGGGAGTTGATGAACAAACTGCCACATGACTCATGGAAACCACTTCTGATCTAACCATGGCAAGATCAGTACTGCACAAAATCGTTCGCTTTCTCCATTGGAAACATATTGGACATGTTATAATTTTCCCGTCAGATTGATGGGAAATTTCCATCGTGTGTGCCAGGCCTAAAACTAATAATAATCCTGCATAATGTCACAGGCTGTCCATTTAGGGTGTTTAGGGACCCACATTCCAGAACCTGGATTTTACACTCAATATATTGGCATTGCAGGATTTAGAACATTATGGCCCATATGCAAGCTACTTTTTCTCCTCGGTGATATTTTCCCACCTTGTCATAAAATGCCTTTCAAAGCACCAGCAAGCAGGGCCGACATCAAAAATTTTGGGGTCCCTCAAACATCATCAGGCCTGGGCCCCCCCCTACCTGGGCCCACCCACTGGTTGCTGTGCCCGCCCACTAGCTACCCCACCCATGTCTGTGTGCGAAGTGCACTGCGGCGAAAAATGTGCATGGCTCTGACACTGAAGACAGCAGCATGCACAGCGTGATGCGGCAAAAAGTGGGCGTGGCCATGGCATGTTGTGGGTGGAGCCAAATACTAGCAAAATACAGGTAGTCCCCGGTTAACAAATGAGATAGGGACTTGTAGGTCCGTTCTTATCTGTTCTCTTTTGTCCCCCTCTTTTCTTCCTGTGCCTCTTTTGTCCCCCGCTGTCTCATCTCAGTTTGTACCTCTTTTGTGTCCCCTGTGTGTTACCTCTTGTCCCCTTCTGTCTCAGCTTGTCCACCTGCCCTAGCCAGGTATAGGTGCCCCCAGTATAGGTAGCCAAATATAGGTGGCGCCCCACTATAGGTAGATAGGTATAGGTGGTTCCAGCCCCAGTATAGGTAGCCAGGTATAGGGGGTGTCCCAGTATAGATAGCTAGGTATAGGTGGTTCCAGCCCAGTATAGGTAGCCTGTAGCCAAATATAGGTGGTGCCCCAGTATAGGAAGTCCACTGTAGCGGGCTCACTCATCTGCTCCCCACGTTCAAGCGCTGATGTCACTCTTCCGTCAGTGCTGGAACGCGGTGTGCTGGTTAGTGAGTCAGCACATGCAGCCCTTCCAGCACTTTGGGGGGCCCAGGGCCCACAGAAGCCCTGGGCCCCTCACTGCAGTGTCATTTGTTCCCCCTGATGGCTGCCCTGCCAGCAAGCAAGAAACATTTTAAAGCAAACCTGAAGCAAAAAAACCCTTATAATATAATGAACTGTATGTGTAGTACAGATAATGAACAGAACATTAGTAGCAAAGGAAAGAGTCTCGTTATTTTCAGTTTATATAGCTTTTTTTTTTCTGTCCCAGTTGCATGTTTAGAATTCAGACTGTCTTTTAAGCTATAAATCAAAGCAGAAATAATGACCCTAAAAACTTTAGAAGCTCTTGCTAATGCAATGCTATGGGGGATTTTTACAAAATCACATCGCTCCAGTGTACACACACATAGGATAACATTAGCAAGAGCTTTTAAAATCATAAAGCGCTTAGAAAAGCTCTTGTAGTGTGTACAATCCCTAAATTATCTCAAGCCATCTCCCACTGTTTCTTGGCTGTTTACGTGCTTCAGAAAACAGGACTGTATTTGACCCAAGTTGGATCAAATAGCTCAGAAAAGCTCTTTTGTATAGATAGATATTTCTCTGTTTTTTCTTTTTCTTCCTGTACTGGCAAACAATGAGAATCTTTTCTTTGCTACTTATGTTCTATTTCTTAGCTGTACTACACATACAATTAATTATATTTATACGTTTATATTCACGTCAGGTTTGCTTAAAAGAAAATATGAAAAATTGTCTCTTAGGAGATAACTCAGAAGAAAAAATTAAAGGTATACTGTAGGGGGTCGGGGGAAAAGGAGTTGAACGTACCCGGGGCTTCTAATGGTCCCCCACAGACATTCTGCGCTCGCGCAGCTACTCACTGATGCTCTGGCCCGCCTCCGGTTCACTTCTGGAATTTCCAAAGTTAGAAAACCACTGCGCCTGCGCGCCTTCGCTCCCACGGACGTCACCAGGAGTGTATTGTGCTGGCCCAGTACAGTCTGCACCTGCGTCCTGGTGACGTCAGCGGGAGCTAGGACACGGCCACACAGGCACAGTTTTCTGACTTCAAAGAGAAACTCCGACCGAGAATTGAACTTCATCCCAATCAGTAGCTGATACCCCCTTTTACATGAGAAATATATTCTTTTTCACAAACAGACCATCAGGGGGCGCTGTATGACTGATATTGTGGTGAAACCCCTCCCACAAGAAATCTGAGGACTGTGGTACTCCTGGCAGTTTCCGGTTTGTGAACCTTTTTGCATTGTGGGAAATAGCTGTTTACAGCTGTTTCCAACTGCCAAAAAAGCATGCAGCAGCTACATCATCTGCCAACAGTAAAAATGTCACCATGTAATAAAATGTCAGAATGTAAATCAGGGATTTAAAAGATTTTACAATGGGCAAACACAGACTAAATCATTTATACATAATTATTGTAAAAATGAAGCACTTTTTTATTACACTATTTTCACTGGAGTTCCTCTTTAAAGTCGGAAATTCCAGAAGTGAACCTGAGGCGGGGACCGGAGCTTTGGTGAGTGGCTACGCGGGCACAGGAGTCTGCGGGGGGGGGGGGGACTATTAGAAGCCCTGGGTAAGTTTAACTCTTTTCTCCCCATCTCCCTACAGTAGTCCTTTAATTGCATATGGGCCTATTTATCTTTTTGCTGCCTGTAGTGTTTCAATAGAGCTCCACTGCACACTTTAATATTCTTGTTTGTTTTTTTTAATCATATGTCGCTTTGCTTTTAATATAAAGTGATTACAGTTTAGAAATTTCTTTTATAAAGCAGCCTCATCTAGGTTGGCATTTGCATGGATAGAATAGATTATAAGTTCATAAGTTTTGGATCTAGCAGAATTGAGCCGGGGTGCATTAGCTGTACTGTTTGTGGCTTATTTAAGCCATTCATTGCTTTCCTTGGGCACAATATATCCAAAGAAGGAGTGAGCCTGAATTCAGATAAAACAGCAGCTATCCAAATTTGGAGAGTTTAGCTCATTATTACTGAACTCCGATCCCTTTCAGGAGTAGCCAGCTCTTATTAGAGATCTATGCCAAGATCTGTACAGTGTGGCCAATTCCTGAACTCATTACAGCTCACGTAAGTCTGGAAGAGCTGCAGTAGCGGGGCTTCCGAAACAACAACAGGTGTACCGCTTTCTAAAATAAAGTGTCTCTGATTGCAATTGGGAATTTCAAGGGTTAAACAGCTGCTAGTCAAAAAGGATTGGGCTCTGTCCTTAGGAAGGAAAAAAGCTATTTTTGCCAGTTAGGTCAAAATTACTGTATGTAAAAAAAAAAGAAAATAATAATCGCTAGCCCAAGCACCCACAAAACGCGTTGCCAGATTTAATAAAACCTGCTTTGTCTTATTTACATTTGTCATTGAAGAGGTAATGACAAATGTAAATAAGACAAAGGAGAGCTACCTTTTTTCTCTACTTTTAACACAATTTTTTTCTCACCCTGGACACCTCTTCACCTGTGCAAAACAATGAGGTGATAAAACAATGGACCATCGAGGCACTGAAAACATGAAATAGAATGGATTTGAAATACAAAAGAGAATTCTCATAAGAAAAAGGATTCTGGGACACGAACTATAGCCACGTCCGACATGGTGATGACCAACAAAGCCATGAAATATGAAAAATCATGACACGGACTTCCCACAAAATGATGTTCTTCCTTCAGGCTTGATAATTCTGCAATTATTTACAAGGGTTAGTTCAGCTGAACGGTTTGCCATTCCAGGCTTGTTTAGTGGATAAAGGGGTCAGAGTCCCCAGTTCCACATGTGAGTTTTAAAACCTCATTTCCATTAGAAGTAGTCACTAAATAACCTCTTGATAATGATTGACCACTTCACCAGGTTTGCAGAGGGTGTACCGCTAGAGGTCAAAAGGCTGACATTGCTGCTTGTGCTTTGAGGAGAGACTATTCAGTGCCCAGCAAATTCATGTAGACCAGGGGGCTTGTGTTGAAATAGTGGAGGAACTAGTAGCAGTTAGAGACCTGTACCATGTTAGCCATCAGTAATAGCTTTATACTCTATTCCCATTTGCTGTGTTTGTTGCATAGAATTAAAGATCTTGTACCGTGAAACTACGCATAACGGT
The DNA here is from genome assembly GCF_040937935.1 of Hyperolius riggenbachi. Classification (NCBI taxonomy): domain Eukaryota; kingdom Metazoa; phylum Chordata; class Amphibia; order Anura; family Hyperoliidae; genus Hyperolius; species Hyperolius riggenbachi. The sequence goes on along the minus strand of NC_090655.1, from coordinate 50,668,428 downwards.
GCAGGGAAATTTGAGCACACCATGCGCCGCCATAGGATGTAATGAGAATTACGTCTATAGCGGCACTCAGACAGTGATTTGAGGCGCCGTAAAAAGAGTTTAGAATGAATGAATTTTCCACTTCCACTATAATCTGTATTAACCTAGGCCTGGGAGGGGGGGGGGGGGGGGGGGATTAGGGAAGGGGGTTTTAAATGTGGATGCCTCAGCTTTTCAGCTCAGTTGTTGCAGAGCAAGCCCTTTCCAGGGTGTTGGATACAAACAATATAGAGTTGATCTTTACGAAAGCTCAGCTTGGCTGTGTATGATCAATGTAGACATGCTTCAGGCAGGTCTCAAAATAGTCATGCATTAGAGGCACCTAGAATGCTTTCATGAAACGTCCACTAATACCAAATAAAACCATTTATATGTAATTTCACCCTTGGATATTAACATACGCACATAATTAGCAGTACGTAATGTTTTTGGATGGCGAGATAAAGCAAGTGCATTAGCAAAAACATTTACATGAGATATGGCACCAGTCCGTGGTCAAGATCCCATCAGTCCACCTGGATACTCACACATATGGCGTTGATGTCCGACTCATGGCCAGTGAAGGTCTGTCTACATTCTCCTTCTCGGATATCCCACAGCTTGGCGGTGGCATCGCACGCCCCGGAGACAAAGAGGTTGAAATCGGGAGACACGGCCAAACTCATACAATCTCCTGAGTGACCCACGAATACTGTTTTCTGCTGACCCGTCTCGATGTCCCACAGAGCACTGCAGGGAGAAATCTAATGTCAGCACCAGATGAGGCATTATACAGGAAGCAGAGACATAATGACATTTCAGGCCATCCTCACCAGGTGGTGTCACCCGAGCTCGTCACAATTTGGTTGTCATCAAGGAATCTACAGCATGAAAGATAACCTGAGAGAAAAAGAAAAAAAATATACTAACCAAAGGATGTAAGAATGCATGGGCGAAACAGGTCATCTGAGTGCCGTGCACCGCATGCGTAACTCCGGAGTTGGGCGCTGCTATAGTCTGCGGCCCACGCACCGGTAATTTGGAGCCGGACAATGAATTACTTCTACCTCCGAATTGCTAGGATTCAGAGAGGGACTAGTATTTAACGCCGCTGGGAATTTCAGCAGCAGCATCGTGAGCCGTCAACTGGCTCACTGAATCAGTCAGTCCCCTTTTCCTCTAAAAATAGCATCCTTTGTGTACATTTATTATGGTTGCCTGTGTTTTTTAGATCGGGATAATATTGCTGAAGTTGCTTTTTTGAAATATCTCCCTTTCTGTACTCTATTCTAACACAAAGCCATAAATTAAGTAGCCATGTTTCTTAGATAACAATTAATCTGGAGGTCTGAGTGACGGGGAGGCATAGGGGCAGACATGGGGGCACAGCACAGGGGCGCCATGGATGCCCCTGTTGTGCCCCTGTGCTGCAGCCCCCATGCCTGCCCTTGTGCTGTGCGCACAGGGGCAGGCATGGGGGCTGCAGAACAGGGGCATTCATGGCGTACCTGGTGCTGTGGCCCCCATGGCATGAGCCATGCCTGCATCTCCCTAGATACATCACTGTACGTGTACAAGAAGTTATGCAAAATCTCACAGAACAGTGATAAAGTAATACAATTTCAAGTGGTTCTAACCCCTTATAGCACTTTCTAAAACTAACATTTTTTTACCCTTGAATTGGGCTTTATTAAATACATATTGAAAATCTGGGCCTTTTAATGACCTTCAGCATCAGTTAATAGTCTGATCATTGCAGTCATGCTGGCGTTCATCTCCTCCATGTCCGGACTGTAGGCAATACAATGCCTCCCCCACCAGATACATTGATCCCCATTCAGCAATGCTACAGCAATGCAAAGTGGAATTTCTCCCTCACGACGCTTTGGGTGGAGCCTGACCTGTGTGGGCCGCCAGCTCTCTGCTGACTCTGACGTTTCCCTCGCGAGTCTTCAGGTTGTATATGGAACACATGTTGTCCAATCCACCGCAAGCAACAAAGTTTCCAGAGGGGGCATAGGAGCAGGTCATCACCCAGGAGGAACGCAGAGGAATTGCATGGACCTGAAGGAAAAATGGACAGAAAATCAAGCTGAGATTCATATTACGGCATCACACAAAGCTTTGCTTTTGTATACTTTATCAAATATTTCTGCAGTTGCACTTTAGTGTCTGTAGAATCGGGTAGGGGTCTACGATGACGACTACTAATTCAGAGGTTCTACATTTTCTGTAGTCACATAATATGGCACAATGTTATAGTAGGAAAGACTGTACTTCCTGGATTTCAGGTTTTTATCTAAGATAAAACACTGAAATCATCCCTGTATGACTACATACCGAGCTCTCCACGCCTGCTGCACCCATTCCCAGGGGTTTCACCTTCATTTTAGTATTCTTTTATTTACCTCAGGGATGGTCTTAGTCAGCCAACTTCGCTACACTGGAACTACGCGTAGTTTTCCGCAATTACGCTTCGCAAACTACGGCTACGAAATCAGAAACTTCGCTACGTTTGCATTTCGTAGACTACGCGTTAAAATACGGAAGCTTCGCGTAGTGCGAAGCGTAGTTGATGCGGACGCTTATGCCCTCATGCGGAGAAATGTCATGTAATCAGCTAACTATGCGCATGGGTGAACTAATATATGCGTACAATCCCCCTTCCTATGCGGAATTGTATACGTATAGAAGGGCAATACTATTTCTGCGCATGCGTAATGATCCGTATAGACGCAGGTACCGCACGCATAGTTGACTTTGCAATACATACGTCAACTACGCGTAGCGTGCAAAGCTTCGCATAGCGGGACTACGCGGAAATACGTACACGTAGTTTTTAAACTTTGTCCATGAACTACGATGCGTAGTTACGGACTACGACGCGTAGATTCGCGCTGGCGTAGTTTACGAGCAACCCTGATTTAACTGGGTAGAGAAGCTCGGAGGATGGAAGAGGACGTGTCTCTGGAGCACAGGTGTCAAACACAAGGCCAGTGGGCCGAATGCAGCCCACCATGCAATTTTATGCAGCCCTTGAGAGTTCCAAACGTGCATCATTGTAAGCAGTAAAAGAACAGCAGCACACTGCTTCCCATCCAGGGGAGCACACCAGTTACAGTGTTTGATTGAAACCATTCTCAGTTTGAGCTGGGGTGCAGCAATAACCCACAAGACAACCCCCATTTCACCCCATGGGGCCCCCTCCTGGGATCCAAACCTCTCAACCCCCATGTGACTTGTAAAAGACATACACACCTTCCACCTAACACCATCTCCAGCACATAGCAGAGTAGTGCAGCAGAGCAGTGTAATACTTACATGCTCCAGCGATGCATTGTGTCTCTTCTGTTCTTCCTGACAGTCACACGCTGTATGCTGCATACCTCCTTTTCCAGATCACATGACATGCCTCAGGGGCCAGAGCTATGCAGCATAGAGCACATGACTGTCAAGAAGTTCAGAGGAGACCTGAAGCAGTGCTGGAGCAGGTAAATATAACTGCTCCACAGCACAACTCTGCAGCAGGGTGAGGAGCCCCCCCCCCCCCCTCATGATCGCTATAGTTTAATACTGTTCAATTCTTGGTTACGGTTTCTCTTTAACATTTCTTGAACTTCATCCCAATCAGTAGCGGATACCCCCTTTCCCATGAGAAATCTATTCCTTTTCTCAAACGGATCATCAGGGGCTCTGTATGGCCGATTTTGTGGTGAAACCCCTCCCACAAATGATGTCAGCACCTCACAGCACTAAGGTCCTGACATCACACTGTGGGAGCCTTGTTGCATTGTGGGAAATAACAGCTGTTTCCAACTGCCAAAAAAGCAAGCAGCATCTCCTTCCAGTGACATCACCCGCCGTCAGTAAAAATGTCACCATGTGATAAATGTCAGAATGTATATCAGGGAGAGGAAAGATTATACAATGGGCAAACACTGACTAAATCATTTATACATAATTATTGTAAAAATGAAGCACTGTATTACATTATTTTTACTGGAGTTCCTCTATAAATCCTGATAAGAAAAAAAATTGGCCTGCGACCTAGACTAGGTTTAAGATTTTGGCCCCTTGCGTAGTTGAGTTTGACACCCCTGCTGTAGAGTATCAAAAACTCAGAAGGTAACCTGCCCACCAGACTACCTCTGACTGGAATGCCCTCTCTGGGTAGCTGCACAGTATGGTGTGTGTGAGTGAAGCAGGGGTATTACCTTGTTTGTTGTATAAGTGTCCCACACGATAAGCTTGCCATCCTGAGAGGCACTAACCAGGAGCCTATGAGAAACAGGAGAGAATGTGAGAAGACCAGGCGGGAACACTTTGGGATTAAACCACAGAAGCAGAGCAGTAAGGATGGATGACTTATAGAAGCTACTGCCAGACACCAGATGTAAAGTGGAAGTAATCATGAGATGATTGTTTCTCTGAGTTGATGCTAACGTGGTTGTTACTTGTATGCAGATATACTGTAAGTTAGACCAATTGAAATCAGCTGGAACCGCATGTGATAGGTCCAGTTTCAAACTGCAAACAAATTTGCATCAAGCTGGAAAAAATTGCAATTTGTTCAACCACTTCAAGCAAAATGGGTATTTATAAGCATCCTATTTGTGCACCTTTAGTTAAAATAGAGTTCATAAAAGTACAACTATTTTGCTAAAACGCCTGAGGGAGCGCATGTGCACACTAGTGCACATTTGAACCTTTCAGCCCATGGCATGAAGTGGTTAAAGGGCATCTGAAGTGAGAGGGATATGGAGGCTGCCATATTGATTTCCTTTTAAACAATGCAAGTTGTCAGATCCTCTGCCTCTAATACCTTTAGACAAAGACCTTGAACAAGCATGCACATCGGGTGTTTGACTGGATTTTGCCCCATGCTTTCTTCAGGTGGGTGATTCAGACACATGATGCATGAAAGATCAGCAGGACACCAGGCAAATGATACGGTTTAAAAGGAAATAAATATGGCGCCTTCATATCCCTCTCACTTTAGGTGACCTTTAACATCTCTGGTAGACAGACTGCTACTGAGTGCTGGCAGATGAAGGGAATTATTCTAGAAACAATGATGTCAGTCCTTTAGTACCTGGAGTCAGTGGACCAATGCATTGCGTAGATCTTAGCCAGGTGACCACGCAGCGTCCGTCTAGTTCGAAGCTGAATACGTCCTGCAACTTCCATTCCACTAGTGACCTGTGAATCATGAGCAGAGAAGGGTGAGAGGACAGGACTAATAATAATACCCATACTAGAAAACACTCCAGATGTATAGAGAGGGGTGAGAGGATAGGACTAGTAATGCCCATACTAGAATATACTCCAGATGTATAGAGAGGGGTGAGAGGGCAGGACTAGTAATACCCATACTAGAATATACTCCAGAGGTATAGAGAGAGGTGAGAGGGCAGGACTAGTAATGCCCATACTAGAATACACTGCAGATGTATAGAGAGGGGGTGAGAGGAGAGGACTAGTAATGCCCATACTAGAACATACTCCAGATCTATAGAGAGGGGTGAGAGGATAGGACTAGTAATGCCCATACTAGAACATACTCCAGATCTATAGAGAGGGGTGAGAGGATAGGACTAGTAATGCCCATACTAGAACATACTCCAGATCTATAGAGAGGGGTGAGAGGATAGGACTAGTAATGCCCATACTAGAATATACTCCAGATGTATAGAGAGGGGTGAGAGGAGAGGACTAGTAATGCCCATACTAGAACATACTCCAGATCTATAGAGAGGGGTGAGAGGAGAGGACTAGTAATGCCCATACTAGAATATACTCCAGATGTATAGAGAGGGGTGAGAGGGCAGGACTAGTAATGCTCATACTAGAATATACTCCAGATGTATGGAGAGGGGTGAGAGGAGAGGACTAATAATACCCAATACTAGAATATACTCCAGATGTATAGAGAGGGCAGGACTAGTAATGCCCATACTAGAATATACTCCAGAGGTATAGAGAGAGGTGAGAGGGCAGGACTAGTAATGCTCATACTAGAATATACTCCAGATGTATAGAGAGGGGTGAGAGGAGAGGACTAATAATACCCAATACTAGAATATACTCCAGATGTATAGAGAGGGCAGGACTAGTAATGCCCATACTAGAATACACTCTAGATGTATAGAGAGGGGTGAGAGGACAGGACTAGTAATGCCCATACTAGAATATACTCCAGATGTACAGAGAGGGGTGAGAGGAGAGGACTAGCAATAGCCATACTAGAATACACTCCAGATGTACAGAGAGGGGTGAGAGGAGAGGACTAGTAATGCCCATACTAGAATATACTCCAGATGTACAGAGAGGGGTGAGAGGAGAGGACTAGTAATACCCATACTAGAATATACTCCAGTTGTATAGAGAGGGGTAAGAGGGCAGGACTAGTAATGCCCATACTAGAATATACTCCAGTTGTATAGAGAGGGGCGAGAGGGCAGGACTAGTAATGCCCATACTAGAATATACTCCAGATGTACAGAGAGGGGTGAGAGGAGGGGACTAGTAATACCCATACTAGAATATACTCCAGATGTATAGAGAGGGGTGAGAGGAGAGGACTAGTAATACCCATACTAGAATATACTCCAGATGTATAGAGAGGGGTGAGAGGATAGGACTAGTAATGCCCATACTAGAATATACTCCAGATGTACAGAGAGGGGTGAGAGGAGAGGACTAGCAATAGCCATACTAGAATATACTCCAGATGTATAGAGAGGGGTGAGAGGAGAGGACTAGCAATAGCCATACTAGAATATACTCCAGTTGTATAGAGAGGGGTGAGAGGAGAGGACTAGTAATGCCCATACTAGAATATACTCCAGTTGTATAGAGAGGGGCGAGAGGGCAGGACTAGTAATGCCCATACTAGAATATACTCCAGATGTACAGAGAGGGGTGAGAGGAGGGGACTAGTAATACCCATACTAGAATATACTCCAGATGTATAGAGAGGGGTGAGAGGGCAGGACTAGTAATGCCCATACTAGAATATACTCCAGATGTATAGAGGGGTGAGAGGACATGACTAGTATTGTCCATAATAAAATATATTCCAGATCTATAGAGAGGGGTAAGAGGATAGGACTAGTAATGCCCATACGAGAATATACTCCAGATGTATAGAGGGGTGAGAGGAGAGGACTAGTAATGCCCATACTAGAATACACTGCAGATGTATAGAGAGGGGTGAGAGGAGAGGACTAGTAATGCCCATACTAGAATACACTCCAGATGTATAGAGAGGGGGTGAGAGGAGAGGACTAGTAATGCCCATACTAGAATATACTCCAGATGTATAGAGAGGGGTGAGATGATAGGACTAGTAATGCCCATACTAGAATATACTCCAGATGTATAGAGAGGGGTGAGATGATAGGACTAGTAATGCCCATACTAGAATATACTCCAGATGTATAGAGAGGGGTGAGATGATAGGACTAGTAATGCCCATACTAGAATATACTCCAGATGTATAGAGAGGGGTGAGATGATAGGACTAGTAATGCCCATACTAGAATATACTCCAGATGTACAGAGAAGGGTGAGAGGAGAGGACTAGTAATACCCATACTAGAATACACTCCAGATGTACAGAGAGGGGCGAGAGGAGAGGACTAGTAATGCCCATACTAAAATATACTCCAGATGTATAGAGAGGGGTGAGAGGATAGGACTAGTAATGCCCATACTAGAATTATTCTCCAGATCTATAGAAAGAGGAGTAAGATGACAGGGTTAATAATACACATACTAGAATACACTCCAGATGTATAGAGGGGTGAGAGGACATGACTAGTATTGTCCATAATAAAATATATTCCAGATCTATAGAGAGGGGTAAGAGGATAGGACTAGTAATGCCCATACTAGAATACACTCCAGATCTATAGAGAGGGGTAAGATGGCAGGACTAGTAATGCCCATACTAGAATATACTCCAGATCTATAGAGAGGGGTGAGAGGATAGGACTAGTAATGCCCATGCTAGAATATACTCCAGATGTATAGAGGGGTAAGAGGGCAGGACTAGTAATGCCCATACTAGAATATACTCCAGATGTATAGAGGGGTGAGAGGACATGACTAGTGTTGTCCATAATAAAATATATTCCAGATCTATAGAGAGGGGTAAGAGGATAGGACTAGTAATGCCCATACTAGAATACACTCCAGATCTATAGAGAGGGGTAAGATGGCAGGACTAGTAATGCCCATACTAGAATATACTCCAGATGTAGAGAGAAGGTTGAAAGGATAGGATGCTAGAATATATTCCAGATGTACACAGATGAGTGAGAAGACAGGAATAAGAATTATTGTGGAATATTTGGCAGGTGTAAAGAACAGGGGTGACAGGGCAGGAATAGCAATAATAACTGACAGAATTTACTGCAAATGTACAGAGGAGGGTGAGAGGACAGGAATAATAATTACAGTGTAATATAGTGCAGAGGATCAGTAAGGGGACAAGGATAATAGTAAAAATTATAGTTTAATATGCTGCTGATGGGGTAAGAGGCCAAGAAAGATAACACCTATAGCATAATTACCACAATGGCACAGGTGGAATCTGGGCTGTTGCTTTCTTTGCACATTGTATTTGTCATAAAGCAAGGAGGACAAAGCCAAGAGAGGCAAGTGGCAGAAATAAAGAGAAAAAAAAGACAGCAAAGGAGAAGGGAGGAAGGCGGAGAGGTGGTGGGAAAAGACTAGTGTTGACGTGTTCGGATTCTTAGAATTAAGAACATCATTCAGAATTCTACTGATCAGAACCTGCATGTGGACAGCAGCAGGCAGTATTATACCCTTGTCGCCACCTCTGCCTGCTGTGCTCCACGCCCCATTTCACATCACTCCAATACTTCCTCCTCCCGACGTTGAATGGAAGTATCGGAGATCTGGAAAGGGACATGGAGTGCAGCAGCTAGATGCAGCAACAAGGGTGCATTAACACGCTGTCTGCATGTAGGATCGGACAGTAGGATGTAGATTCCTCTCATTCATGGAGGTGAAATCCGGAATGTGAGGAGAGATTCTGAAAGTGAGTAGTCCTCACAGGTGCGTATATACTGTGTAGCAGGAAGTTGGCCTCATCTTCTAGGTGCTGTGGGCATTCAGACAGGAGGCAGGCAAAAAGGGTGTCGGACATTTGGGCGCAGCCGGTTATGCCATAGCCTGCAATGTTTATTACGGGTAAAGCAGCGCTCAGAAGGTAAATTGGGTGCTGGCAAAAGACGGAACCCAAATTACGAAAAAACGGCATCCGAATTGCATCTTTCCCCTGAGTCCATGGCGGCCTTTAGGGGGAATAATAATGAATGCCGCCAGGAACTTTTGCAGGAGCAGGGTGAGCCGTTTTCTGGCTTCACCCTGCAGCCAAATTTCCTGGTGCCATATTTGGATGTATGTCTCAGATGGTACAGGCTCAGGGTCTGTCTGTCTTTAGGGTGGTGTAGCCTCTTCAGATATGGGGGCCATTGTGTACTCCCTTTGCAGTGATTGATAGATGGTGAGTGTCCGGGAGTGGTTTATGTCGCTCCTCCATTCCTCTAGGTATTGCACCTTGCAGCGTGATGTGCTGCAGCCACTTTGCTTCAGGGCGCATGGTATGGCCTGGGCCCTGTGGTTCAGCGTGGCTTTATGGCGGTAGTTGCTGGGGCTGCTGTTCTGAATGTGCGCTCAGTAAGAGCACCCTCTGCTGGATAGTCAGCCATAGTGGGAATCTGCATATATCTGTCCAGCTAGCTGAGTTAGCAGTGCTGTGATGGACTTAGAGAAAATACTTGCAGAACACTAGATGGACAGATAGAAGACTTCTGTTGTGCTGGGGTCCCATTTTGATTGGTCAGGGTAGGTAACTGGGTCCCATACCTCACTGCCATGGAGCAGGATTCGGGTGATACTGTTGAATATTTTTACCCTGACTGTCACTGGTGGTTTTAGGTGGTACAGTTGCCTTCTGATGGCGTAAAAGGTTCTGCAGGCTTTTTCTTTGAGGGCCTCTACTGCTGGCTTGAAGCTTCCCGATTGATTAACCTCCAGTCCCAGGTTTGTGTAACTATTGGTGGTCACCAGTGTGGCGCTGTCTAATGTAAAGGAGGAGATGGAGGTTTTATTTAGGTTCTTCTGGAACACCATCACTTTTGTTTTCTTTGGGTTGATGGGCAGTGCCCATGTGGTGCAGAAACTCTCCAGTACTGGCAGGCTATCCTGTAGGCCCCTCTCTGTTGGGGAAAGCAGCAGAAGGTCATCTGTATACAGCAGGAACTTCACCTCAAGGTCATGCAGGGCGAGGAAGGACGCAGGAGGATTCCAGGGCTACAATGATTTGGTTAACATGTATATGTTGAGTGTTGGGCTCAGGTGAGAGAATAATAATAACTATGGCATAATACAGGGGGAAGAAACAGTAAGAATTATAGCAATAGATAGTGGAGACACTTCTTTACCTGTACCAGGGTGGAGTCCGCACATTGTTTTCTGGCATCCTGCAAAACAAAGTCAGAGGGCATAAGTGTAACTCTAAAGAGCAGGTCAATGGAAGTACTAGTGTAATGGTCAGCGGTAGGCTTAAAGGAATACTTAAGGGAAAAAAAAAAAGTGACATTTACTCACCCGGGGCATCCCTCAGCCCCCTGAAGCTGGATGGTGCCCTCGCAGCCCCGCTCTGATCGTCCTGTCCCCGCCGGCGGCTACTTCCGGGTTCGGCGACAGCCGCCGACAGGCTGGGAACGCGGCTGATTTTCCGCGTTCCCACTCGCTATATGCTGCTATATGCCCCGGGTGAGTAAATGTCTTTTTTTCCCCTTAAGTATTCCTTTAAAGCGGATCCGAGGTGAAAAACTAACTATAACAAGTAACTTGTCTATAGATCTTATCTAAAATTTAGATAGTTTGCACAGCAAATCTAGCTGCAAACAGCTTCGACTGTATATGATTATTTCTTCCTGTGATACAATGACAGCAGCCATGTTCTGCTTGTCACATTACACAGGCAAGCTGATAGCATCTCCAGCCCTCAGCTCAATCCCCTCTCCTCCTCCCTCCTCCCCTCTGCCTCAGAAATCTATGGCTAGTAACACCTCCTCCTCCTGCTCAGACTGAGCTCCCATAAGCCCTTGCTACATTGCTCTAAGAGTGCCAAGGCACAAAATGAGCTGTGGGTGAGGCTTGTTTAGTTTATAGGGAATTTGAGTATTAAAAACAAAACAAAGTATTTGGCTTTAGGATTGCCCTATAAAAACTTAAACTATATAAAAAGGAACACAACCGTGCAATGAGTAAAAGTTTTTTACGGATCCACTTTAATGCAGAGTGCAAGGACAAACTGCACCCAGGGACGAGGCAGTGACAAAGTGACAAGACCACAGCTGGTGGGTATGTCCAGCATGTCAGGAGGCATGCCCCCCACCCCATAACAGCCTCTCCTGGTAGCACACAAGCCATGTGAGACCCCATTAACAGACAGTGAGCATCTTTAATGCGGGGTAAATGTTGGATGGTATTGTTAGGCTTGGTGTGGGGTAAATGTTGGAGGGTTTTGTTAGGCTTGGTGTGGGGTAAATGTTGGAGGGTTTTGTTAGACTTAAAAGTGCCCATACCCTGTAAAATCAAATAGTTCGATTTTTCAATTTATTTAACCAATATGATTGATTAGAGAGGAAATTGAAAAGAATCTAATGATCAATTATTCCATTTTTCAATAAAAATTATGATCTGACATGTTAGAAAAAATCAGGTTGAATGTTTTGGGAAATTGAGTGGTGTATGGAAGGCTTAATAAAATAATCTAATAGATCAAAATCTTATAAAAAAAATAAAAATGGAATCCTGTATGTCCATCTTTAGTGTGGGGTAAATGTTGGAGGGTAGTGTGAGGATTAGTGTGGGGGTAGTGATAGAGGGTAGTGCGAAGCTTGTGTAGGGTAATGATAGAGGGTAGTGCGAAGCTTGTGTAGGGTAATGATAGAGGGTAGTGCGAGGCTTGTGTGGGGTAATGATAGAGGGTAGTGCGAGGCTTGTGTGGGGTAATGATAGAGGGTAGTGCGAGGCTTGTGTGGGGTAATGATAGAGGGTAGTGTGAGGCTTGTGTGGGGTAAATGTTGGAGGGTAGTGTGAGGCTTAGTGTGGGGTTATTAATGGAGGGTAGTGTGAGGCTTAGTGTGGGGTTATTAATGGAGGGTAGTGTGAGGCTTAGTGTGGGGGTAGCGATAGAGGGTAGTGTGAGGCTTGTGTAGGGTAGTGATAGAGGGTAGTGTGAGGCATGTGTAGGGTAGTGATAGAGGGTAGTGTGAGGCTTGTGTAGGGTAATAATAGAGGGTAGTGTGAGGCTTGTGTAGGGTAATAATAGAGGGTAGTGTGAGGCAATGATAGAGGGTAGTGCGAGGCTTGTGTGGGGTAATGATAGAGGGTAGTGTGAGGCTTGTGTGGGGTAATGATAGAGGGTAGTGTGAGGCTTGTGTAGGGTAGTGATAGAGGGTAGTGTGAGGCTTGTGTAGGGTAGTAAAAGAGGGTAGTGTGAGGCTTGTGTAGGGTAGTAAAAGAGGGTAGTGTGAGGCTTGTGTAGGGTAGTGATAGAGGGTAGTGTGAGGCTTGTGTAGGGTAGTGATAGAGGGTAGTGTGGGGTAATGATAGAGGAGAGTGTGAGGCTTGTGTGGGGTAATGATAGATGGTAGTGCGAGGCTTGTGTAGGGTAATGATAGAGGGTAGTGTGAGGCTTGTGTAGGGTAGGGATAGAGGGTAGTGTGAGGCTTGTGTAGGGTAGGGATAGAGGGTAGTGTGAGGCTTGTGTAGGGTAGGGATAGAGGGTAGTGTGAGGCTTGTGCGGGGTAGTGATAGAGGGTAGTGTGAGGCTTGTGCGGGGTAATGATAGAGGGTAGTGTGAGGCTTGTGCGGGGTAATGATAGAGGGTAGTGTGAGGCTTGTGTGGGGTAATGATAGAGGGGAGTGTGAGGCTTGTGTGGGGTAATGATAGAGGGTAGTGTGAGGCTTAGTGTGGGGGTAGCGATAGAGGGTAGTGTGAGGTTTGTGTAGGGTGATGATAGAGGGTAGTGTGATGCTTGTGTGAGGTAGTGATAGAGGGTAGTGCGAGGCTTGTGTAGGGTAATGATAGAGGGTAGTGTGAGACTTGTGTGGGGTAATGATAGAGGGTAGTGTGAGGCTTGTGTAGGGTAGTGATAGAGGGTAGTGTGAGGCATGTGTAGGGTAGTGATAGAGGGTAGTGTGAGGCTTGTGATAGAGGGTAGTGTGAGGCTTGTGTAGGGTAATAATAGAGGGTAGTGTGAGGCAATGATAGAGGGTAGTGCGAGGCTTGTGTGGGGTAATGATAGAGGGTAGTGTGAGGCTTGTGTGGGGTAATGATAGAGGGTAGTGTGAGGCTTGTGTAGGGTAGTGATAGAGGGTAGTGTGAGGCTTGTGTAGGGTAGTAAAAGAGGGTAGTGTGAGGCTTGTGTAGGGTAGTAAAAGAGGGTAGTGTGAGGCTTGTGTAGGGTAGTGATAGAGGGTAGTGTGAGGCTTGTGTAGGGTAGTGATAGAGGGTAGTGTGGGGTAATGATAGAGGAGAGTGTGAGGCTTGTGTGGGGTAATGATAGATGGTAGTGCGAGGCTTGTGTAGGGTAATGATAGAGGGTAGTGTGAGGCTTGTGTAGGGTAGGGATAGAGGGTAGTGTGAGGCTTGTGTAGGGTAGGGATAGAGGGTAGTGTGAGGCTTGTGTAGGGTAGGGATAGAGGGTAGTGTGAGGCTTGTGCGGGGTAGTGATAGAGGGTAGTGTGAGGCTTGTGCGGGGTAATGATAGAGGGTAGTGTGAGGCTTGTGCGGGGTAATGATAGAGGGTAGTGTGAGGCTTGTGTGGGGTAATGATAGAGGGGAGTGTGAGGCTTGTGTGGGGTAATGATAGAGGGTAGTGTGAGGCTTAGTGTGGGGGTAGCGATAGAGGGTAGTGTGAGGTTTGTGTAGGGTGATGATAGAGGGTAGTGTGATGCTTGTGTGAGGTAGTGATAGAGGGTAGTGCGAGGCTTGTGTAGGGTAATGATAGAGGGTAGTGTGAGACTTGTGTGGGGTAATGATAGAGGGTAGTGTGAGGCTTGTGTGGGGTAATGATAGAGGGTAGTGTGAGGCTTGTGTGGGGTAATGATAGAGGGTAGTGTGAGGCTTGTGTGGGGTAATGATAGAGGGGAGTGTGAGGCTTGTGTAGGGTAGTGATAGAGGGTAGTGTGAGGCTTGTGTAGGGTAATAATAGAGGGTAGTGTGAGATTTGTGTAGTGTAATGATAGAGGGTAGTGTGAGGTTTGTGCAGGGTGATGATAGAGGGTAGTGTGATGCTTGTGTGAGGTAGTGATAGAGGGTAGTGTGAGGCTTGTGTAGGGTAATGATAGAGGGTAGTGTGAGGCTTGTGTGGGGTAATGATAGAGGGTAGTGTGAGGCTTGTGTGGGGTAATGATAGAGGGTAGTGTGAGGCTTGTGTGAGGCAATGATAAAGGGTAGTGTGAGATTTGTGTAGTGTAATGATAGAGGGTAGTGTGAGGTTTGTGTAGGGTGATGATAGAGGGTAGTGTGATGCTTGTGTGAGGTAGTGATAGAGGGTAGTGTGATATTTGTGTAGGGTAATGATAGAGGGTAGTGTGAGGTTTGTGTAGGGTGATGATAGAAGGTAGTGTGATGCTTGTGTGAGGTAGTGATAGAGGGTAGTGCGAGGCTTGTGTAGGGTCATGATAGAGGGTAGTGTGAGGCTTGTGTGGGGTAATGATAGAGGGTAGTGTGAGGCTTGTGTGGGGTAATGATAGAGGGTAGTGTGAGGCTTGTGTGGGGTAATGATAGATGGTAGTGTGAGGCTTGTGTAGGGTAGTGATAGAGGGTAGTGTGAGGTTTGTGTGGGGTTATTAATGGAGGGTAGTGTGAGGCTTAGTGTGGGGGTAGCGATAGAGGGTAGTGTGAGGCTTGTGTAGGGTAGTGATAGAGGGTAATGATAGAGGGTAGTGTGAGGCTTGTGTGGGGTAATGATAGAGGGTAGTGTGAGGCTTGTGTGGGGTAATGATAGATGGTAGTGTGAGGCTTGTGTAGGGTAGTGATAGAGGGTAGTGTGAGGTTTGTGTGGGGTTATTAATGGAGGGTAGTGTGAGGCTTGTGTGGGGTAGTGATAGAGGGTAGTGTGAGGCATGTGTAGGGTAGTGATAGAGGGTAGTGTGAGGCTTGTGTAGGGTAATGATAGAGGGTAGTGTGAGGCTTGTGTAGGGTAATGATAGAGGGTAGTGTGAGGCTTGTGTGGGGTAGTGATAGAGGGTAGTGTGAGGCATGTGTAGGGTAATGATAGAGGGTAGTGTGAGGCTTGTGTAGGGTAATGATAGAGGGTAGTGTGAGGCTTGTGTGGGGTAATGATAGAGGGTAGTGTGAGGCTTGTGTGGGGTAATGATAGAGGGTAGTGTGAGGCTTGTGTGGGGTAATGATAGAGGGTAGTGTGAGGCTTGTGTGGGGTAATGATAGAGGGTAGTGTGAGGCAATGATAAAGGGTAGTGTGAGATTTGTGTAGTGTAATGATAGAGGGTAGTGTGAGGTTTGTGTAGGGTAGTGATAGAGGGTAGTGTGAGGCTTGTGTAGGGTAATAATAGAGGGTAGTGTGAGGCAATGATAGAGGGTAGTGTGAGGTTTGTGCAGGGTGATGATAGAGGGTAGTGTGATGCTTGTGTGAGGTAGTGATAGAGGGCAGTGCGAGGCTTGTGTGGGGTAATGATAGAGGGCAGTGCGAGGCTTGTGTGGGGTAATGATAGAGGGCAGTGCGAGGCTTGTGTGGGGTAATGATAGAGGGCAGTGCGAGGCTTGTGTGGGGTAATGATAGAGGGTAGTGTGAGGCTTGTGTAGGGTAGTGATAGAGGGTAGTGTGAGGCTTGTGTGGGGTAATGATAGAGGAGAGTGTGAGGCTTGTGTGGGGTAATGATAGAGGGTAGTGTGAGGCTGGTGTGGGGTAATGATAGAGGGTAGTGTGAGGCTGGTGTGGGGTAATGATAGAGGGTAGTGTGAGGCTTGTGTAGGGTAATGATAGAGGGTAGTGTGAGGCTTGTGTGGGGTAATGATAGAGGGTAGTGTGTGGATTGTGTGGGGTAGTGATAGAGGGTAGTGTGAGGCTTGTGTGGGGTAGTGATAGAGGGTAGTGTGAGGATTGTGTGGGGTAGTGATAGAGGGTAGTGTGAGGATTGTGTGGGGTAGTGATAGAGGGTAGTGTGAGGCTTAGTGTGGGGTAGTGATAGAGGGTTGTGTGGGGGTGGATGTTGGAGGGTAGTTTAAGACTAAAAGCAAACTTGAGCTGGCATTAAAAGAAAAAGATTGAATACTTACCTTAGACGAGGGAAGCTCTCGTCTGATCTGTTCAGAAGGTCGTTGCATGGCAACAGTGGGGTTGAGAAGGAGATGGGAAGCCTCTGGACTATCTACCCAGGTAAGTATTTAACTTTTATTTTAGCCGCCTCACTTTTACTTTAAGGTGTCAATCAATTATACAATCTTGATTGTACAATCTTACCACTTCTAAGTAATATGAGGGAGGGGCTATCCACTTGCTGTAGGACAGACTTCCAGAGATATAGATAGATAGATAGATAGATAGATAGATAGATAGATAGATAGATAGATAGATAGATAGATAGATATTCTCTGTAAGTGGAGTCTGGGCTTAACCTTAGCATAAATGAATGATCTCGATGCAAGCAACAGCTCACCCATAGCTTCTAAATTAATGCTTTTGAATCAGGTCATGAGACCGGATCTTTAACCCATTAGCTGTTTCAGAGGAACTATATCGTTTGAGATAAGTGCATTGGCTTTTGACCTCAGCTAGCAGAACTCCTGCTGTAAATTCTTGGAATGCTTTGATCTCTCTGCTAGCAGAAAATACAGAAACTAAAAGCAGAAGTCCTCTTGTCTCCCACTGCCCCCTAGTGACATGTGGCCATAAATACACACTGCAGCAGTACTAATTATTAGCAAGAAAATGTAACCAGAAATAAAAAAATGTGCTAAAATGAATTGGCCTGGAGCACTTGCAGGCCTCTAAATAAATTGGCTGATAAAGGGTTAAATCAGATTTTTTTTAAACCCCATTTGTGCCACAAAATGGTGACACAATCTGCTTACCAAGTCATCTGTTGGTGTACTTAGATCTAGGTTAGGGTCTTGCTTCAAGAAAAGATGACACAAATGAAATAAGGTCCTCATAGATGTGCCTGAGCAGTGGCGTAGCTAAGTAGCTGTGGGTCCCAATGCAAGTCTTAAATTGGGCCCCCCCATACGCAACAATTGATACGGCACAAAAAAACCTGCCAATGGCAACCACAGTGTCAGAGGTGCAAGAAGGGGATAGGGAGCGGTTTGTTGATTGCCACTATTTAAAATATCTATAGAAGTCATTATGAGCACAGGACCAATAGAGAGCTAATACTGCAGTTGAGGGAGGGCCCTTTGGGGCCCCTCTGGCCCAAGGGCCCCGATGCGGTCGCAACCTCTGCACCCCCTATTGCTACGCCCCTGTGCCTGAGTTTTGCCACCAGTCAGCCTGTCAGGACAGGACTGTGCATAAAATAGAGCCTCATTGAAACAATCAAAGCTTTTACCGCTATCTGCTTCTTCAGTGCTTCTGCCTCCTGTCTCAGCTCCTCCAGTTCCCCCATCCTGATGGTGGCGCTGTGAAGATAAAAGAGACAGATTAGTACATAGATAAAGGGAGGGGGGACACCAAGAGCCCAATAGTGTGATATTGTATAGATGATAATTAATAATGAGTAATATAACAATTTAATACTCACAAACCAGGGTTACCATTAGGCAACCACTGTGAAGGCAGGTGGGGAGATTAACCTGACCCCACTCAGGATTAAGAGTCGCTCTCTGTAGATGGGAAGAAGATGGGTACAACCCTCCACCAAGGGTGGACTTAGCAATATGTAGAAGCTTTCCAGAGGCGCCAATAGAATAAAAGTCACTTAAACAAGCTTAAAACCGATGGGGCAGTGGTGGGCCTATCCCATCCATGCAGACAAAGCAAACAAAGGAAGGACTGTGGCATCAACAGTCAAACAACAATTTATTTATACTCCACAGTAAAAATAGGCAACGCGTTTCACTGGCTCAATGCCGCTTCATCAGGCCAATCAAAAAGGAGCATACAGCTTATCAGCATCAAAACCACACTGAGCGCCTCTGTGAGGTTTTGATGCTGATAAGCTGTATGCTCCTTTTTGATTGGCCTGATGAAGCGGGATTGAGCCAGTGAAACGCGTTGCCTATTTTTACTGTGGAGTATAAATAAATTGTTGTTTGACTGTTGATGCCACAGTCCTTCCTTTGTTTGCTTTGTCTGCATGGATGGGATAGGCCCACCACTGCCCCATCGGTTTTAAGCTCGTTTAAGTGACTTTTATTCTATTGGCGCCTCTGGAAAGCTTCCACAGATTAGGACATAGGATGAGTTAGTGAGGTCACCAATATTTCACAAATTCTCTGCCTGCACATTCCCTTATTCTTCACCATCCTTTGCCTGAAAAAGTATCTTACCTGCTCTGTGCCTGCTGAGCACCTCTTCCCCACACAAACAAACCCCCAATTATTTCTCATTCGGCAGCAGGGTGGTGTAGTGGTTAGCACGCTCGCCTTGCAGCGCTGGGTCTCCAGTTCAAATCCCAGCCACTATCTGAATGGAGTTTGTATGTTGTCTGTGTGGGTTTCCTCTGGGCATTCCAGTGTCCTCCCATATCCATAAAATATACTGACAAGTTAATTGGTTCCCCCTAAATTGTCCGTACACTACAATACATACACTACACGATACGTACATAGACATAGGACTATGTTAGGGATTAGATTGTAAACCCTTCTAAGGGGCAGTTAAGTGACAAGACTATATACTCTATACAGCGCTGCGGAAGATCTCAACGCTATATAAATACTAAATAATAATAATAATAATAATAATAAATAATTATTCTCTGCCTGCATAACCACCTTGTCCAAAACCCTTCTACTATCTACAGCTTACACTTAGAGACTCTGAAGTCTCCCAAAATTGCAATTTTTATTTACTGTAACAATTCCCTTAAGCAGTATAACTTAACCTTCCTGGCGGTAACCCCCAACGTAGTTCGGGGTAAGCAACGCAGGAGGCTTTCTCAGGCCCTGCTGGGCCGATTTGCATACATTTTTTGCGTGTGCATACCGATCGCTGCCCCCCCCCCCCCCTCAGACCCCTTGCGCAGCTTGGCCTATCAGCGCCAGGCAGCGCTGAGGGGTGGATCGGGACTCCCAATGACGTCGGTGACGTCATCCCGCCCGTTGCCATGGCGATGGGGAAAGCCCTCCAGGAAATCCCATGAACGGGATTTCCTGATCGCAGATCGCCAGAGGCAATCGAAGCGGGTGGGGAGATGCCGCTGGACAGCGGCTATCATTACAGGATTTAAAAAAAAAAATTGCTGCCCGGGGAGGCAGAGCTTTGAGCTGCAGCTGTCTCCATGCGCATCAATCCGTGCGTATCTCTGCCTCTCCCCCGCCCCTCTCAGTGAAAGAAGACAGGGTGGGGAGAGGCGGGGATTGACACGCATGGAGGCAGAGCTGCAGCCCAAAGTTCTGACTTTCTCAGGAAGCGCTCCCCGATTTTAGCTCCAGGGATTTGGGGGGTATTAGACCCTCATTTTGCCGCTGGGATGCGGCATTTTAGCTTAGGTTATACTGCTTAAGAGGATTATTAAATAAAAATAAAATAAAAAGTGCAATTTTGGGAGACTTCAGACTCTTTAAAGTGTACCAGAGCTGACATAATGCAATAAACAAGTATATGTACAGTGCCAAACATAACTGTTTTTTTCTGCCTGAACTAGAACCTTCAGGTATGCAAGGGATAGGTTCTCTCTTGTCGGATTATAGCGTAATCCTCACTGATAAGGAATTATCTGTGCAGCAAGTGTGCTGAGTTATGTGCTATTATGTGAACACAGAAGCTTTACTCTTTCAGTGCTCCCATGAAACAAGGAAGTAGACACTGCAGATTTATTGTAGAAGTTCTGCAAGCTGCAACAAAATGTTTTTCTTTAAAGGTTATTATGTTGTTGCTTATCTAAAAGAATGAAGGCGGAGATATAGGATTCCATGACTTTCAATCTGACTGGGGAGGAATGGAAGACACTCACATGGCTGAAAGTCAGACGAGATCTGGTGTTGAGGAAAGCAGACAAGGAGGGCAATTTGGTTATTATGACAGATGTCCAATACAAAACAGAGGCGCTTAGACAACTCAGTGATAAGGACACCTACCTCCCCTTGTCTGCTGACCCTACATGCAGATACCAAGCAAATTTATGCTCATTATTATGTAGAGGAGAACAAGGTTTTTTTTAGCAAATACATTGGCCACTGATCTCCTTCCGTTCCCCAAGAGGCCCGTCTGATATATACCTAAACAACATAAATCAATGACCGCACCACCGAGACGTCCCATAGTATCTGGTTGTGGATCTCTTACAGAGAGGTTGTCCAGATACCTCGACCACCTCCTGCGCCCTCTGTTTAGGGGGAGTTCCCTCTTACCTCAGGGACACACTTGAGGTCCTACAGATGGTGGAGCGCACCACTTGGGTCCCTGGTGACAGACTGGCCATGATTGATGTGGTCAGTCTGTACAGCTGTATCCTGCACAACCTGGGTATAAAACGGCAGTGAGAATTCTTGAGACAGACAGATGAGGATAATTATGTGGAATTTCTTTGCGAATGCTTAAAATTTTGTGTTAACCCACAATTCTTTTCTTTATGATAATAGATTGTATCAGGTCGCCGGCATGGCTATGGGGACCCCAGTGGCATGCTCCTATGCCAATCTGTTCTTGGGGGCGTGGGAACAGTCTGCCGTGCTCTCGGACTCCAATCCGTTTGGGGGGCACGTCAGACAGTGGTCGAGGTACATCCTGACCACACCTGGTGGTGTGGTCAGGTACCGAATCAGAATTTGCGGACTTTATGGTTTATCTAAATAACAATAAGATGAATATGCCATTTACCTTGGAAATAAGAAGCACATCAATAGAGTTTTTGGACCCATGTTTGATTGTTGAGAATGACAAATTATGTACAAAGGGGTATAGAAAAAGCACAGCTACAAATTCATTGCTACATGCAAGCAGTTTCCACCCCAAAAGTGTAACTGAAGTATTTAAGATTGAAAAGGAACAATTCTTCAGATAAAGACTTTCAGAGACAGGCTGTGGTTCTCACAGAGAGATTCAAAAGAAGGGGGTATAATGAAGAGAAATTGGAACAGGCCAAAAGAAGAGCAGAATCACAAGATCGTAGAGAATTACTTTCCCGGGGTGGTAGAACCGAAACTATGGAAGAAAGAATGTCTTTCTCGTTTGATTTTTCACCTATGGCAGATCGGATTAGAAAATCCATCTGCCAAAATTGGGCCATTGTTAAAAAAGATCCATCATTGGCTCCACACATTGTAAATATGCAAAGGGTAACTTTCAGAAGGTCACCCACTCTGGGTAACATTCTAACGAGTAGTGAGTTTGCGTCTTCCAGATACACCACATGGTTGGATAGAGCTCTGTCTAAGGGCCTGTTTCCACTACACGCAGATGGACGCAGATTGGATGCAGAATGGATGCAGAAAAACTGACTCCAATGAATGCCTATGGGAAAATCTGCATCAGAAAAATCGCGTATAGTGGAAACAGGCCCATAGGCATTCATTGGAGTCAGTTTTTCTGCATCCATTCTGCATCCAATCTACGTGCAGTGGAAACGGGCCCTAAGGGTAGCCATCGTTGTGGCCACAGTAGATTTTGTAGACAGATGTTGAAAAACATTCAGGTTGGAAAAGAATTGATACAGGTGAAAAGCTTTATTACCTGTCAAACCGAATATGTGGTTTGTCATGTTCTGTCAATATGGCATGTTTTATATTGGTCAGATGACGAGACCCATGAGAGTAAGAGTAAGACTGCTTTTAAGACTGGGAAGGGCTGTACTCGCTTTATTAAATCATATGAGAGAGTGCCATGCCTCCAGGGGCCGAGGAATAACATTTCCTGGTCTGGCCAAAGTGGAAACCCTGCGTAGGGGTGGAGATCGCAAAAGGTTGTTGCTAAGAAGAGAGACTAAGTTGATTCTACTGACTGAAGCTTTGGGCCTTAACGATAAGGTGGAAATGGCCAGTACTTTAGATCCATAATGTAAATTTTGTTGTAGGGGTCACTTTTGTTGCATGTCCTGTTTAATAGGTACTAGAATAACATTTGAGGTATAATCTTCTGTATAGACAGGTAATGTAGGTAACTTCTGTACAGATAGGTAGTGTGGAAAATTTGTAGTACACACTATCTCTTTCCGTAGGCAGCAGTGGTACTAGTTTAATGGCACTATCAGGAATAATTTTAGATAGTTTTTGCTTTTAGTAATTTTGCAAATCTTGCTGTTCGTTCCGCTGCTACTTGTGGAAAGGATGGACTAATGTATGTTTTATTAATCTATAATTCAGATTGTCCTTATTACCACATGAATATGTACAAAAGTTTTATAGTGTTGCACAGCCCTGTTCAACCGGAGCAGTGCTTTTCAGCGCTGCTAGATTTGGGCGCAGCCAGCGCCTCCATAGACTGCAATAAGAATCATTCCTATTGCATCGCTCAGTGAGTAACGTCGGCGCCATCAGAAGACGGAGCCGAGGTTGCTTGAAAACGTAATAATTTGGCCTCCAGCAATCGCTGGAAGCCGAATTATTTCATTCCCCCACTATCCATGGCGGCCTGGAGGGGGAATAGTAATTAAATCGGCCCGGCCTTGTGCAGAAGCAGGATCAGCCATATACCGCTGTATCCTGCACCCAAGTCTACCGGCGCTGATTTCAAATGTACTCTGTTCAACAGCTACCCGAGTTTTCCTAACGTAATTTTAATGTTTATTATATCACTTATTTGATACACATTGATTAAGTCACTGTCACTTTAAATATATCCCAATCGCCTTTAGAGGGGGCGGCTGGGATTGTGACCTCAGTTTCACCCTCTACTTAGCGTGGCTTCAGGGACTATACTTCTATTGGTTGGGAATTGTAATAAAGGTTTTCCTCTTCCTGTATAGCCCAACCTGACGTTTTCGCAGAGAATTGGAGATCACGGAGACGGCGCATTCGATTTTTTGCTAAACTTTTTGGGTAATGTAGTCCATGTACATGCGTATGTATTGACGCATGT
Source organism: Hyperolius riggenbachi (assembly GCF_040937935.1). Classification (NCBI taxonomy): domain Eukaryota; kingdom Metazoa; phylum Chordata; class Amphibia; order Anura; family Hyperoliidae; genus Hyperolius; species Hyperolius riggenbachi. Next base: position 50,645,155 of record NC_090655.1, on the reverse strand, counting down.
ATTGGGTATTAGACACGTAACGTCACTTTTTCCCAGCTGACTCTTTGGCTCCAAACACAGAGCGTACGGCGTAGCCGGAAGGGGCGGGGCTTGACCCCGTCATATACAGATATCGCCTATCCGCTCTTTTCAGGTGGAACGCAACTAAGTGTCAGTATGACACGAAACTGCAGTCAATTTTCCCCAGTTACTACCCACCACACAGGCCAGTATATGAATATAACCTTGTTGTAAGGTTTTCTTCTGTATGGATGCAAAACCACTGCCAGAAAAATCAAAAGCCTGCAGCAGCCAGTGTTTCTCAAACCTGTCCTTGTGGGGGCTGGTGCACACCAAGAGCGCTTTTAAAAAAATCGCCAGCTCTTTGAAAAGCGCTTGGCTAATGTATTTGAATGGGGTGGAGCACACCAGAGCAATGTGATTTTTTCCCAAACGCAAACGTGGTCCTGCCTCAATGTTTATAGGAAAGTAGAAAAATCGCTCTGAAAAAAGTGCTAGATCAGAGTGGTTTTCCAAGCATTTTTTGTTACAGAAGCTGTTCAGTTACAGCTCTACTGTAACAAAAAACAAAAAACAAAAAAAACAAAAAAAAAGAAGGTACTTATCCGTTAGCATCCGGCAGGTGGCGCTAATTACTATTCCCCCTCCAGGCTGACATGGATAGTAGGGAAAGATGTAACTCTGGTGGAGTTTTGTCGCCACCTAGAGGATGCGCCCGGCTAACGGATAGGTACCAAAAAAAAAAAAAAAAAAAAAGCTAGGCATGTTCAGAAAATCGCTAGCGCTTTTTGGTGTGCACTGGGCTCGACTCCTCAACGGTGCAGGTTACAGGCAACCTCAGCTATGCACAGGTGGGGTAATTAGTGTGTCAGCTACATGGAATCCAACTAGCTGAGACACTGATTACCCCACCTGTGCATAGGTGAGGCTGCCTGCAGAACATGCACCGCTGGGGAGTCACGAGGACAGGTTTGAGAAACAGACTGGCCTAGGCTGTGACATCACTGGGAGGGGGAGGAGCTGCATACCAATATACAACAATATATAGATATAGGAATTGCTTCTGCTGCTGAAACCAGCCCTGTCCCGGACGGTTGCGTGGTCGCAGACGCGCCCTAGAACCGCCCCTAAAGAAAATGCGATCGTAATCGATTCTCTGCATCAATTGCGATTCCGATCAATAGAATCTGGATTGGTTGTGTAGGGGCTACCTGTAGCAACCTGGAGTTTCTCTTTCTCCCAGCTGTCACGGAACAGCCGGGAGGAACGTAGGCGAATCTGGAAGATTCGCCGTCGATTTTTCCGATTTCCTGGTCAGATTTGCCAGTCATGGCTAGCGATCAGAAAATGACTGTTTGTTTGTTTTTTAAACCAGAGGTCTGTCCTCCTGTGAGTAAAGTATTCCCCTCACCCCTCAGGAATGTCGCACGTGGCCGGATCCCCTGCAGAGACCAGCTCATTCCCCCAACAGCCAAATGGCTGCATGAAAAGAGCCAGGAAGCTGGCTTCCCAGGTGGCCATGAGAAAGCCAGCCAGCGCGGCACCGACAGGGGCAGATTTGAATGCATGTGTTGTATGATTTCTTGTCGGTATACGAAGACCGTATATCGCACAGCTATGAAATTCATATAGTCTTATTCGTTAGAGTCTGCCCAACGTGCGGATATAAAATTCATGGCAATATCTTGTCCAGTTATTGCGGTATGAATCTTCTCAGGAACCTGACACGCTGCCCAAGTCACGTCTGATATATTAATCTGTATTTTCCGACAAGTATCAATCTGTTATCCACCTAAATATGACATGTATCGTTTATGAGTTACAGCATTTTATAACTTTAAACCTAAAATCTCTCAGAGGGAATGAACTGTCATTGGTGGGTAATCCAGAGGGGGCAGGCATTGCCACACCCTCGAACCAGCTTCATCAAAAGCACATTCCCAGCAGGCGGACTTCAGTCCTCCAAATTCCATCTGTATGAGAGCCTGTCTGCTGCTAGCCAGAGGACACGTGGTTAGCGGCCATCTTGTTTGGACTTTGCTCTGGAACAAAATAACTTTGTTACTAACTGAACTGAATTGAAACTAGTAACTTTATGATTTTACTAGAAAGGACATCTTTCCATGAACTTTAAGTATCCGTTTTTTCTCCATTTTTATTTTCTATACTGTGTTACCCTTTGTCTATAATTGTTGATTTTAAAGCCAAGAGGGGCCCTGTGACAAGCCCAACAGTAATCTGGTAGTTAAAGTTGGTATCCTGAATAATTTACTACAGTCTACAATGTGGCTATAGTGCCTCTTTAACCCCCTCTCTGCCTGCAAAGTCATCCTGCACTTACCCCCTACCTACCCACACAGCACTCTAATAGCTGTGCATGCAAAAAAAAGGGGGTTGTGTGTAAACACTTGTCCCTCCCCTGCCGACTCACCCATCCAGCTTTTTAACTTTTTATCCACTAAATAGTAGTTAACCCCCTTCATTTTCCCCCCTTGACAGCATAGCCTGTGGCAAAAGGCAATTTTTTTCTTTAATAAAATTTTATGAAACAAACTCAGCATGAACTTACACAGTAGGTAAGCTTTTTTTAACTTGTTAAAACATTTGTGAAACTACAAAAAGCAGGTTCGTGATTCACACACCTCTGCTATACTGAAAATCTAGGTCTGTTTTACCTTTTACACATTGCTGTGTGCATTTCAGCAATGTGTATAGTGTGCGATATGCAAGAACATCAGAGGTGCATAGGCTGCATTGTCTGCTGGGGTCACTATTGCTATTACTACTGTAGTGAACAGGATCAGTAGCGCAATGTACGGCAACGCAGATGGTATGCCATTCTGCATTAGGATTCTGTAGGGGGGAGGGGGGAGGAAGGTGGCAGCCCCAGGACCAACTAACGCCAAAAGGCGTCAAGTCCTGGGGCAAGGTTTTGCAGAGGATCGCATGCGTTGATGCGCGCGCATCCCCGCTTGAATGACGGAGCTCTGCTCCGACATCAGTCTACCAGCGGCGTTCGCCGCTAGAAGATTTACAAAAAAAAAAAAAAAAAAAAAAAAAAAAAAAAAAAAAAAAAAATCGCAGTTGCAGAATATGCAGCATTTTGGGAGCGTTTGCGATTCAATGTAAAGTATTGAAGCGCTGGCTCATGAAATCGCTACACAGCGATTTGTGTGCGATTTTAAATGACTGCACACTGTAAAAAAATTAAAATAAATTGAAAGGACCAATTAGAATTTAAATTGCCAATCGCTACACAATCGCTGGCAAAAAGCTTACACTTTAAAATTGCTACTAAAATTGCCAGAAAACGCTCATGAAATCGCTTACAAAACGCAAATTAAAAACCGCTTGCGATTTGTAGTGGGTTCCAGGCCTAATAGTGTGAGCAAAGCCTTTGTGAATAAAGTCAGAGCGCCTTCTCCAGTCACTGGTAACGTTATTCTGATAGTACTGTTTACAGGGCCGGATTTACCATAAGGCACTGTAGGCGCGTGGCTACAGGCGCCTAATGAAAAGGCAGCCCACTCCCCGAGCACCCCTCTCCTGCTTTCCCTATGCAGAGTAGAAAGCAGAGTTAGTTATGCAGAGATTTTAGAATGAGTTATGAACAGGCCACTTTGAATACGAGGCATCCCCCAGGAATGTTGGCTAGCCTCCACTGTTGTCCTCTGGAACTTTTACAGCCCATGGCCTGCCATCACTGCTGTTACCATTTGGCTTACAGGTGCCTGATGATGAAAAGGTGGCCCACTCCCCTCCCCGAGCGCTTCCCTCCTGCTTTCCCTATACAAAGTAGCAAGCAGAGCGTAACTCACCCAGTTCTTGGAATTTCACTGACAAGATCTCCCTTCAGTTGGGGGCACCACTAGCTACTTAATACAGAGGTTCCTCTAGCTACCTATTACTTGGGAGCACCTCTAGGTACTTAATACTGAGGGTACCTCTGGCCACCTAATACTAAGGGGCACCTGTAGCTACCTATGATGGGCAAGGGAAGTAAGGGAGAAGTGACAGCTGGGACAGCCAGCACACTTGCAGTGCAGTTCGGCGAGGGTTTGTAGGTTCATGGAGGGTGAAGTCTAAAGTGCCAAGACATCTGTGCCTATAGGCTCCTGTGAGGTAAATCCGGGCCTGACTGTTCAAGGTAAGAGAATGTGAATGGCTGGTTTGATGTGTGTCTGCTGTGTAGAGGATTATGCAAAGTAGCAAAAGTTCATAATCCATTGTCGTTCCAATACCCGTCAGGCCCCCATTAGAAGAATCACATTTCCTGGGCCTTTTTATACAGAAGGCCGCAGCCTAGGTCCAGTGCTGGTGTACTTCCTGTGATCCCCTGATGGTGGCAGTATTGCAGCATATTTGATGACTGGGAATAAATTCCGTGCAGAAGCGAAGGTGACCTGTTATATTTGCTGAAGATAGAGCAGAAGTCAGTCTATAATGTTATCAGGCGTTCCTTGCAAATCACCTCATCAGCGATGATAATAATTGTCAGTTTGAATTGATTCAGGCCCATGGTGTATAAACCATGAACACAAAGGGAGAAAGGAGAAAAAGATTGCCACAAACTATATCAGCCTGCATTGCGTGTCACATGTTTTTCTGTGTAGCTGAATTACTTTATTAACCCTTGCGATGCTGGTGTGAGAAAGAAATTGCCTCATGCGCTAAAACTGGGAAGAAAGAACAGGGCTGGCAGTGGCAAGAGGCTCTTGATCAGCCGATGGAGTTTGGGCCCATGGCTGAATGAAAGCTGGTGGTGGGGTCTCCAGATTACCCGTGAAGTGGACACATATCAGAAATAAGACTACATTTTATGTCAATGTCCCATATTCATTCTATAAATACCCCACAGCGCTGGATTTGTGTACTCTATATTCTGTGTGCTTTCTGGGCCCTTGTTTCAGAATGCTCCTCTTATCTCATCAGATACAATTTATCTGATTGAAAACTATACACTGTCCCTTCCTGGGGTTCATCACATAACTTCCACCTGCGCCTAGAAGTACTGCTGATTCACTGGCAGACAGATGGTAAGGCCACAGCACGTGTTAGTCAGTGGGAATGGATAATGCAGGCAGACAGTCCCCTATACTTTCCTAGTGGTTTTGGGTAAACCCTGCTTGGGTTGCTCTGTTGTACTGGTCCAAGCCCTGTCCCATACAGTTATATCAATCCCTGCCATGCACTGAGGAGGACCAACAGTCCCAAACAGGCTGTCTGCATGTTTGGTTGATGTGGCTCTGTAAATGTTATAAGCTATAGGCTTGAGAGTGAGGGCTCGTTCCCACTGTTGCGACGCGATTTCGGCCGCATTCCGACGCTTGTAAAAACGCATGCGGATGCGTTTCCACATGCGTTTTTACCCGCGATTTCGCATGGCAGGGTGCCATGCGAAATTAACCATGACACTGCCAGGGCTAAATAAAATTGAAAAAGGTGCGAAATCGCACGCGAAATCGCGGGTAAAAACGCATGTAACAAACGCATGCGTTTTTACTATTAAATACATTAGCGGCGATTCGCACGGATTCCCGATGCAGGCGAAATCGTTGGCTCTTTTGTGCGTTTTTTTCACGCTGAAAAAAACGCACCTCAACAACGCTACAGTGGAAACAGGCCCATCCACTTGTATTACATGTGCGGATCTGCATGCGTTGGACGCATGCAGATTCGCGATAGTGGAAACGAGCCCTGAGAGTAAAGGTGGCATGGGGGGGGGGGGAAGAAGGGTAACTGATGGATGGGTATCTAGGTTGGGGTCAAAATAAATGACATATTGATGGAAATAGGTGAGGAGTGAGGTAGGAGTATAGAGAATAGAGTATAGATAGTGAAGGTCAGGAGAGGAGATGTGGCAGGTGAGGAAAACAAGAGATGTGTTGATGATGAGAGGATAGATAAGGGGTAGGTGAGGATCAGGAGAGGTGAGGTGGGGTGGAAGAACAGATGAAGCAAAATCAGTTAACCCTTTGCACACTTATATGCAAATACTCACTGCAGACCAACCATAAGGGCCCTTTTCCACTAGCAGTCGCTAGCGTTCGCGCTGAACGCTAGCGATTGCTGAATCGCAATTCCGCCGTTTTCCCGACGTTTGCGGCCGCGATTTTGCTATGCTATGCACTGCATAGCAAAATCGCGGCAAAAGTCGCGGCGCGATCAAGTAAAAAACGAATCGCGGTAGTGGAAATGACCTACCGCGATTCCTATGTTAAAAAGCAAACCGTAGCGATTGTAAAATCGCTAGCGGTTTGCGGTTTTGCGATTCAGCTAGCGCAAACGCGCTAGTGGAAAAGGGCCCTAAGGGAACCGCTGCTATCCCTCAAAAGCTGAGGAGTTTGGTCCTCTGTCTCTAATACTTTTAGCCATAGCCCCTGAACAAGCATGCAGCAGATCAGGCATTTCCGACTGTCAGATCTGACAAGATTAGCTGCATGCTGGTTTCTGGTGTTAATCAGACACTACTGCAGTCAACGAGATCAACAGGATGCCAAGCAACTGGAATGGTTTAAAAGGAAATAAATATGGCAGCCTCCATACCTCTCTCACTTCAGGTTCCCTTTAACCACTTCCTGCAACATGGACATTTATAAACGTCCTATTTGTGCACCTTTAGGTTTGGTTCACACAGACAGTTCTGCGTCGGTAAACGACAGCCGCAGCCTTCAACGTTTAGACGCTGTCCATTCAAGTCTGTTAAATGCAGTCAAATAAAATTTGTTCCACATGAAGTAAACTATAAGCCATATAATATGTACCATAATCCTATCCCATACAGTGCGCAACATTCAAAAGAGAAAGTATGAACTCATAGCATGTTGCATTAAAAATGAGGTCACCACAGATTGCGAATGAGGCCCAATCACAGGAATGACTTGAAAGAAGATCAATACATCCAAGAGTCAATACTATGTTTGTAAATTCCAATGATATGCAAATAATACTATTAACCATCAGGCAGATGCCATTATATAAATGCCTGATCCTTACCTACCCGCCTACCCCGCATTATAATTAGGCATGTTCACTGCTGAAATAACAGAAATAGACAATAGGGTTTTCCTAAAATAACATACTTATGCAAATGGTGACCCCCAAATATCATCATTAGGAAGCGTATACAGTTGAAGAGAAATCAAGAGCCCAATATGGTGTAGTATGTCAAAATTGATTGGATAAATGAAACAGTGAGATGGTAATACTCACAAACACGGGTTACCACCTAGGTAACCACTCATTAGGCAGGTGGGGCGATTAGACCTGTCCTCACTCAGGATTAAGAAGTCCCTCTGTAGATAGGAAGAAAGGGGGTAGATCACCCCTCCACCTGGGGTGGACATAATCAGGTTGCAGGTCCCCAAAAACAACAGTCATGCGAAGTTTCCGCTTAAATAACAATCCTTTAGATTGTAAGCTGGCAAGGGCAGGGCTCTCTCACTCGCGTCTTGGAATTTGTTACACATTTATTCGTATTACTTTTGGCACTGTAATTACCAACTCTGTATTTTGTACCAATCCTGTATTTTATATCAGCCCTGTATTTTGTATATTGTTGTACACAATGGTCTGTATTATATTGTACCCCATGTTTGTTTCTTACTTTGTACAGCACCACGGAATAGGTTGGCACTTTATAAATCAATAATAATATTCCTTTAGAGTGCCTGCTTAAATGCCATTGGTAGGTCTTCTTACCCAAACAGCATATTTGCATTGAGTCCTCCTACAAATAAAACAATGCCTGCCGAATAATTATCTGAATTGCAACCCCAAACAACAATTCTGCAGAGTGTCCCTCAAAAAAACAATTAGGTAGAGTGTACCGCCACCCCCCGTAACTTGATGATGGATCTGTAGTTTGAGCACCCCAGCCAGAAAGAGTACAGAATCCAGGATGGCAAAGTAGTGCAATGGTATCTGCATTGCTCTTACAGTATTTGTTGACTGTGGTCGTGCTGAGCCCATCCACTGACAATAAATGGGTCTGCGCTCCATTTGGACAAGAATGTGAGCAGCGATATGATAAAATAACGTACTGCTGCACAGCACATAAGTGAGAACATCAGTCAGTGTAGTCTATGCATTTCTGATGTCCTTGCTTATCCCACACTATATCGCTGAAAACGCACACAGCAAGACGTATATTGTGAACAAGGCCTCTGTTTTGGAAAGTCGTAGCTGTTTGTCATTAAAAAGTATCTTTCAGTTTGCAAATTGCAAAAAAACTATTGCTAAGCACTGATACTGTATATGTTGATATAGATGTAGCTTTTTTTTTTCATTGAAAGTGGGATTTCATGATAAGGAGCCTTCACCAAGCTTTAGGCGGGATGCAATTATATACAGCACATGATGGAAAAAAAAAGTGGCCATCTCTGAACTCGTACTAGAATGTGTATACATGTTTTTACGTAGTGGGTTGTGTTACTTTACTGTATATTGGTGTATGTAAGTATATTGTAGGTCATTTTACTGACCATTCTACGGCCCAGTTCACACTAGATTGATCAAAAATCGCTCCATGTGAAAAGTTTATTTGGCATCAGTTTTTGATCCATTCTGTTAGGGCTTGTTTACACCTAGGATGTTCTGAGCTTATTTTGAGCACCGGCAATTTTCAAAAACGCCCTGAAATTGCTTGTGCAACCTTATAGGATAGTTTATATCAGCGCGTCGCTTCCACCTTCCGCTCAGCAAAGCACTGCATGTACTATTTTCGGGGCGATTTTGCTACAACGGAAGATATAGGAAAAACGCAAAGCACTCGCAAATTTTTTTTTTTTTTTTTTTATATCCGGCGATTGCATTTGGGTTTTTAAGAATAAATACATTGTATTTATTCTTTTCAGGGTCAAAAAGGAGTTTTCTCTTACTGACGTCAGGAAGTGAAAAAAACGGAATCGCTCTGCAAAAGCGCTTTACACAAAATCGTAGCACGCAGTGGAGCGTCGGGAGGGGAAAACGTGCAGAAAAAGTGCATAACGTGGCAGTCAGTGATTTCGATTTTAGATGCGAACAAAGCCTTAGCCCGTGGTCAATGCAAGTCCATCGCTCCAGAATTATCACAGCTTCCCCGAACTTGCGGTCCGTTCAGCGGAACTTGCCAAACCGATCTATCCTAACGGAGCAATGTGAACAGATCCATTGGTTAACAATGTATTTGTTAGGGTCCGCTAAACAGACCATTTTGCCTGCCATTGTATCGCCACTAGGAGACAAACGGCGAAACTGCCGTCTATTTACATTGTACAGCGCTGTGATCTATGGCAGCGCTGTACTGGGGACAGCCGTGTCACTCAGCTGTCCCCTAGAGAGGCTCAGGAACGATCGGCTCTCATAGGCTGATGCTTATATGACAACCGATTGCTGTCATTGGCTGGTGGGAGGGGAGGGAGGGTGGGGAAAAACAAAATAAGATAAATGTAATTATATATACATACACAAACATTACCGGAGAAATCAGAGACCACCAACAGAAAGCTCTGTTGGTGGGCAGAAAAGGGGGGGGGGGGAATTCACTTGCGTACACAGTTGTATGGCTCTGCAGCAAGCTTTTAAAGCTGCAGAGCCCCAAATTGTAAAAAATAGCCCAGTCACTTCAGAACCGGGGTGTAAGCCTACGGTCCTGAAGTGGTTAAATACATTTCTTTCAATCTGAGTAATCTTATAAAAAATGTCAGTTTACTAAAAGCAGACTCTTGAGGTGTCCATTAACAGCACAATTTTTACCAAAGAGGTTAGTTGGAACGGGGCAACCATACATTACATGGCTGCTTGCTTGCTTGCTAGGGGGGGGGGTGATATTTATCTCTGCAGCTTATCACAATCATGGTGCTTGAACTGACAGGATGTGTATTGCATGTGATTGCTGTCTAATTTACATATCTAGTAAGTGAGTGGGAGTAATGCAGTAATTGTGACTGATGGACGAGGGTGTTATTTAGATTGTATTGCTCACTGTATGCTGCAGTCAGTCGTGGTGGGAACTTTACTGTTGTGTTTGAGCAGTTTACCAGAAGCACCGTCTCATTAAACTGCACAGATTATGAATAATTCTTATGTTGTGGGTGAAGTGGTGCTGTGTAGTCTTGAGAAGCTGTGTTACTTTAATTATTTCATCATTTTATTCTGAATGACTTATTACATTTTTGGATGCAGTGAGTTGGGCCATTATTATAGGACAAGAGTCAAAAAGCGACCTTAAAGCAAACCTGAAGTGAAAAAAAAAAAAAACACCTTATGATATAAGGAATTGAATGTGTAATACGGATAACAAATAGAACATTAGTAGCAAAGAAAAAAAAAAGTCTCATTGTTTTCCAGTACAGGAAGAGTTAAAAACAATGCTTCAGTTATCTATGCAAAAGAGCTTCTCTGAGCTATTTGACCCACTAGGTCTGTGGGTCAAATACCTTCCTGTATTCTTAAAGAGAACCCGAGGTGGGGATCTTAGAATGAAATCTATACAGAGGCTGGGTCTGGCTATAGTGCCCAGCCTCTGTTGCTATTTGAATCCCCCCCAAGTCCCCCCTGCGCTCCGTTCTAGCCCATAAATTACAGCTGTGCTGTCGGGCAATGTTTACCTAGCCAATGTCACCCCCGCCTCCTGCAGAGCGCCGGTCCCCGCCCGCGTCCGTTCCCTCCAATCAGCGGTGAGGGAAGGGACGTGGACGGGGACCGGTGCTCTGAATAAGGCGGGGGAGCGGCGTGAGTGACACTAGGGAGGTAAATACAGCCCGCTGCGACACCCAGTGCGGCTGTAATTTATGGGGGAGAGCGGAGCGCAGGGGCGACTTAGGGGGGATTCAAATAGCAACAGAGGCTGGGCACTATAGCCAGACCCAGCCTCTGTATAGATTTCGTTCTAATGCTACGTACACACATGCGACAACGATCGTTCGTTAAGAACGACGAACGAACTTTTAATTGATGAAAGAACGACCTAAGTAAAGGTAGTTTTAAAATGTGTGTAACGATCTGATCGTTAGAACGAACGTTACATCACAGAAAGCAACTATTGCGCCTGCGCATAAAAATGAGAAGTTCCATGGAGAAATAGTGAAATGCGCATGTCAAGCCTAGTACGAACGATCGTTTCCAACGATGTACTACTTTTGCAAACGATCGTCGGTGGTAAAAATCCGCCAAGACAGAACTTTGTTTTGTAGCGATTTGCCTCGTTCGTCGTTTGCCTTAATAGTCGTTGGTTCGTTTTTTGTAACGATCGTCGTTGGTAAAGATCGGGGAACGATCGTTACAAACGACTATAGTCGCATGTGTGTACGCACCTTAAGATCCCCACCTCGGGTTCTCTTTAAGCACTGCCAAGAAACAGTGAGAGACAGCTGATAAGGTTTTACTGTCGGACAATTCAAACGGTCATTATTTCTGCTTTCTTTTAGATCTTAAAAAAAAACAAACAAAAAAACTGACAACTTTTCAACTGACAGAATGATGCAGGGTAAAAAAAAAAAAAACCTAAAAATCACTGAAAATTAAAATAAGAGACCCTTTCTTTGCTACTAATGTGCTATTCATTAGCCGTACTACACAAACAATTTATCACTAGCTGACCTAAGCCTGTTTCAAAACGTGCTCTAGGTCTGTCGCTGCGCATGCACCCGCACAAGTCTGCCGCTCAAGCGTTCGCCCCTTAGTCCCGTCCTCCCCTGCAAGCCACGGCCACTCCCCCTCCATGTCTCTACGTCCCTGCAGTTGCGCAAAGCACGGACCCACACACACCCTGGGACGCAGAGACACAGGGGTTTTATATAAGAAGATAAGGTTGTTTTCGCTTCAGGTTTGGTTTAAATCAAACCTTTAAAAACATGTATGAAAGTGACGTCAGACCACTTGCGTCTAACCCCTCAGTCATGTGCACACTACCAGACAGGTATAAAGATTGTTGTGGGTGCCATTGACCCCAATGAAGTCGTGCACCAAGTGGTAACGTTCGTAACACTCGGCAATGCACTGCAGCCTCTGCGTGGCCAGAAACACTGCAGCCTCTGCGTGGCCAGAAACACTGCAGCCTCTGCGTGGCCAGAAACACTGCAGCCTCTGTGTGGCCAGAAACACTGCAGCCTCTGTGTGGCCAGAAACACTGCAGCCTCTGTGTGGCCAGAAACACTGCAGCCTCTGTGTGGCCAGAAACACTGCAGCCTCTGTGTGGCCAGAAACACTTCTGATGCATTGCACCTTGGGTACCTTGGCTAGTCTCATTGAGTTTAATTGAGTTTAATAGCCACTGTGGCGAAGGGAAGAGAGACGCAACACCATAGTGTGAAAAGGGCCTCACAAGGAAATGTGTGGCTGGCTTACCTCTCACACAGTATTTTCCACTTCGTCAGGTGAATGGCAACTAGAGATGGGACTTTCCCGGAAGTTCGATTCGCCCCATAATGCTCTATGAGGGTCAGCTTTGACCCTCTGCAGGCACTTTGTAGCCAATCCGGCTACATTAAGCCCTGGAGCTCCCCCCCCCCCCCCCCCTTATACCCTTATATAAGGCAGGCTCCGGCGGCCATTAGCCTCACTCGTGTGCCTGCTAGAGACAGACTAGGGGCAGCTGCTGCAGACTTGTTCTAGGGACAGATTAGTCAGGCTCTTGCCTGCTTAGCTTGCTCCTAGCTGAATCTTATTGCTGTAATAGCACCCCAGAACAGCCCTTTTCAGAGCTAATCCTGCTCGTGTGATAATTTTTTTTTTTCCTGTGTTTGAAACTGACACTTGTGTTGCTTAGACAGCATTGCTAATTCATACTGTGTGTGTCCCACTGCCAGCAGCCCAGCAGCAGCAGCACATTCATTGACTACCTGTGTGTGACAGGGAGCTGCACATTGTACTACCCAGTACTGCATTTACCTACTACTAGTACCTGTTGTGTTTAGTTAACCCACCTCATCACTGCATACACCTACGTTTGTGTTGAGTGAACCCACCTCGCTGCATATAACTACCTTTGTGTTGAGTGAACTCACCTCACTGCATATCTACCTTTTGTGTTCAGTGAACTTCAACTTCACTCACTCTCCCTCCTCCACCCTTCCCTCCTCTTCCACCCCAGCTGCACTCACTCCCGAACTTCACTCACTCTCCCGTTTCAACTTTTACCGCCACAGTTTACTTTAAATAAAATTTCCCCACACAATAGTCATCATGTTGGACTATGCTGTACAGTGTACATCCTGTGACATGTATGCATGCCTTGATCAGTGGATTGAGGGCGTTTACTGTTGCCCTGGGTGTGTGCGTGTTGCTCAGTTAGAGGCGGAAGTCGCAGAGATAAATAAGCATCTCGCAACACTGAGACGCATACACAACATGGAGATGAGCTTGGATCTCATGATCCAGACACTGGATGGAGTCAGTGAAGATGAGGTAGGTGGAGTAAAGCCGGAGCAAGAAGTAGAGGTAGCCGCTAGTTGGGTCACAGTTAGACGGGGTAGGGGAAAAAGTGGCAGGGAGGCTAGTCCCGAGTTGTCCCTCACTAATAAGTATGCTTGTTTGCGTAATATTGGGGAGGATGATTCAGGAGTAGCAATGCTGCAGCAGGATGTGCTCCTTAGCAACCAAGGGGCAGACTGCTGTAACGAGAAAGGGAATAGGAGTGCAGCTAAGGCTAGACAGGTACTGGTGGTAGGGGTTTCAATTATTAGGCGCACAGATAGGGTAATCTGTCGAAGAAACCGTGAATGCCGTACAGTCTGTTGCCTCCCGGGTGCTCGGGTTCGGCATGTAGCGGAAAGAATTGACAGATTATTGGGTGGGGCTGGGGAAGACCCAGCTGTCATGGTACTTACACATTGGCACCAATGACAAAGTTAGTGGGAGATGGAAGGTCCTCAAAAATGATTTTCAGGTACTTGGAGATAAACAAAGCAAGGACCTCCAAGGTGGTGTTCTCTGAAATACTGCCGGTGCTACATCTGAGAGACAGAGGGAGCTTAGGGAGTTAAATAAGTGGCTGAGAAATTGGTGTAGGAAGGAAGGGTTTGGGTTCCTGGAGAACTGGGCAGACTTTGCAGTCAGCTACAGGTTCTACAGCAGGGATGGGCTGCACCTTAATGGGGAGGGTGCAGCTGCATTGGGGGAGAAGATGGCTAAACGGTTGGAGGAGATTTTAAACTGGGATCTGGGGGGAGGCGGGAGGATAAAGTTTCAATATGTAGACAAGATAAGGTAAAAAGACAGTGGGAGCCTAACATTATGGAGGGTGGAGAGGGGGGGTGGGGACAGTGTAAAGATTAAGGAGGTTTGTAAAACTTCAAGTAGCCCATTTCATGTAAACAAAATTGGTAAATGTGGTGGTAAAAATATAAAGTGCATGGTAACCAATGCTCGGAGCCTTGCAAATAAAATAGACAAACTAGAGTTCATTCTGAATGACAAAGGCTATGACATTGTGGGAATAACCGAGACATGGATGGATGAAAGCCATGACTGGATAGCTAATTTAAAAGGATACAATGTGTTTAGGAGGGATAGAACAGGGAAAAAAGGTGGAGGGGTTTGTCTCTTTGTTAAGAATTCTTTTACAGCTGTCCTCAACGATGAGATGGAAGAAGATTGCGAAGATGTGGAGTCCGTTTGGGTAAATATTCAAGGTGGAAATAAAAGTTGCCAATTGCTTATTGGGGTATGCTACAGACCACCTCATATTAATGAAGCTGCAGAACTGCGATTACTACAGCAGATTGAAAAAGCTGCAAGTAAAAATGAGGTCATAATTATGGGAGACTTCAACTTTCCAGACATTGACTGGGGTATTGAGGCTACCCATTCTGGTAAAAGCAGCAGATTTCTGGCAGCACTACAGGACAATTACTTGACTCAAATGGTAACTGAACCAACTAGGGGGAATGCGTTACTGGATCTGATCATTTCTAATAGACCAGATAATGTATCAAATGTGCAGGTTCAAGAACATTTGGGAAATAGTGATCACAACATGATAACGTTTGATCTGGTGACTGATGGGCCACGGGCAGCGGGACCACTAAAACTATGAATTTTAGAAAAGCAAAGTTCAATCAAATTCAGCAGGCACTAAGTTTGGTGAACTTGGATAATGTACTACAAGGGGAGGACACTGAAGGGAAATGGCAAGCTTTTAAACTTCTTCTCAATCAATATTGT
This sequence comes from Hyperolius riggenbachi, assembly GCF_040937935.1. Classification (NCBI taxonomy): domain Eukaryota; kingdom Metazoa; phylum Chordata; class Amphibia; order Anura; family Hyperoliidae; genus Hyperolius; species Hyperolius riggenbachi. The sequence continues at coordinate 50,630,011 of NC_090655.1, read as the reverse complement.
AGTATGTATATCCCATATGGAAACAAAATGTCTAGGAATAAAAAAGGCCTCTATGGATGAAAAGAAAGGTTAGGGATAAAATGAAGAGGGAAATGAATGCCTATAAGGTCCTAAAACAGGAGGGGACTGAGGCTGCACTAAGCAATTATAAGGAGTGCAATAAAAATTGTAAAAAAGAAATTAGGCTGGCAAAGATCGAAGCTGAAAATCAAATCGCTAAGGATATCAAATCTATCCCCCAAAAAGTTTTACAAGTACATCAACTCTAAAAAAAGAAAGGTTGACTGTATAGGACTCCTAAAGGATGAGAGGGGGGGGGGGGGGGGGAACTCAATGGTGGATGACCAAGGTAAGGCAGAGTTTTTAAATGCTTTCTTTGCTTCTGTCTTCACAAAGGAAACAGCACTGTTGCAAATTACAGAGGCAGAAGAGTCTCAATCTTCTAACTGTAATATTAAATACTTAACGCAGGAAGAAGTGAAGGCAAGACTAAAATTAAAAATAGACAAGGCACCTGGCCCGGATGGCATGCATCCTCGGGTCCTAAGGGAATTAAGTTCAGTTATAGCTAAGCCCCTTTATCTTATCTTTTGTGACTCTCTTGCAACTGGCTGAGTCCCAGTGGATTGGCGTACAGCCCACGTTTTCCCATTATTTAAGAAGGGCAAAAAAAAAAAAATCAGATCCAGGAAATTATAGACCTGTAAGCTTAACATCAGTTGTATGCAAACTATTTGAGGGTTTACTAAGAGATACTATACATTACTTCATAGTAGAAAACAATCTTATTTCTCAGCATCAACATGGGTTTACTAAAGACAGGTCCTGTTTGACTAACATGCTCAGCTTTTATGAGGTAGTGAACGCTAATATGGATATTGGGAATGCTGTAGATGTGATATACTTGGACTTTGCAAAGGCCTTCAACACTGTTCCCCACAGAAGTCTGGTGCAAAAGTTGAGGATGCAAGGACTGGGGAAGAGTCTGTGTGCATGGATAGGGAACTGGCTAATGGACAGAAAACAAAGAGTTGTGGTCAATGGATCGTACTCAAAATGGGAGACTGTTAGCAGTGGGGTCCCACAGGGGTCTGTACTGGGTCCAGTGCTCTTCAATTTATTTATTAATGACCTAGTAGATGCAGTGGTGAGCAATGTTGCTATTTTTGCAGATGATACAAAATTGTGCTGAATCATCAACTCTCAGGAAGATAGTGTCATATTGCAACAGGATCTGGATAGGATGGCTATATGGGCACATACATGGCAGATGAAATTAAATGTTGAAAAATGTAAAGTCATGCATTTTGGTCGTACCAATGGTCTAGCACTATACAAAATAAATGGGATACAGTTGGGGACATCAAACTTGGAGAAGGACTTAGGAGTACTCATCGACAACAAGTTAAATAATCGTATTCAATGCCAAGCCGCTGCAGCTAAAGCGAACAAAATTTTGGGATGCATTAAAAGGGAAATAAAACTCGAGATGCTAGCATAATATTGCCCCTGTTTAACTCTCTAGTAAGGCCACATCTGGAATATGGAATTCAGTTCTGGACACCACATTACAAAAAAGATATTGCAGTTTTAGAGCAGGTGCAGAGACGCGCTACAAAATTGATACGTGGGATGGAAGGTCTCGCTTACCAAGAAAGGTTAGATAAACTGGGTTTATTTAGTCTAGAGAAAAGACGCCTTAGAGGAGATCTAATTAACATGTATAAATACATCAGAGGGCAATATAATAGCTTGGCGGATGAGCTTTTTGTCCCTAGGCCTTCCCAAAAGGACTAGAGAACATGATCTGCGCATGGAGGAAAACCGCTTTAGCCATTTATTTAGGAAAGGGTTCTTTACAGTAAGAGTGAGTAAGATGTGGAATGCATTGCCACAGGAAGTCGTTATGGCAAACTATACCTGCATTTAAAGGGGCTTAGATGCTTTCCTTGCGTTGAAAGACATCCATGGCTACAATTACTAGGTTATGCCTAATGATGTTGATCCAGGGATTTTATCTGATTGCCATCTGGAGTCGGGAAGGAATTTTTCCCTTTTGGGGCTAATTGGAACATGCCTTGTGGGTTGTTTTTTTTTCGCCTTCCTCTGGATCAACAGGGATATGTAAAGGAGCAGGCTGGAGTTGTACTTTGTACTGGTTGAACTCGATGGACGTATGTCTTTTCAACCAAAATAACTATAACTATAACTCACCTCACTGCATATCTACCTTTATAGTTCAGTGAACTCACCTCACTGCTTATACCTACCTTTGTGTTGAGTTGTGTTTCTTAGGCTCCAACTCCGGAACGCAATAGAAACCGGATTCCCTGGCCATTACCCATGGTCAGTCACCATGGTACTGAGACTATAGTACCATCTACAGTTTCACACAATTGAAAAAAATGGCAAACTTGCCCTCCATAAAACATTCTTGGCAAATGCTTTCGACTTGGTTTGTCTTCCGCTGGGTCACGGGTCCATCTGACCACAGATGCCTGGTCTGCAAAGCACGGTCAGGGCAGGTACAGCATGGGTCTCAGCAGGCTCCCACTTCGGGCCGGAATCCAACCTTGATTCCCCGGCCATTACCCGTGGTGACAATGGCAGACTTGCCCTCCATAACGGATTCCCGTTAAAGGATTTAAAGTCAATTCATTTCGAAAACAGCAGGGCCTCCCGAGTCCCGTATTGTTATTTTTGGTCACTACCTCGGGGTGGGCATGCCTGCTTCCCTCCTTGCAATGGATGTGTGGTGGTAGCCGACCGTTTGTTAGGCTCCAACTCCAGACCGGAATCACACCAGGAAGGGTTCCCCCGCCATTACCATTGGTCACAACGGCAGACTTGTTCTCCATAATAGATTCTCGTTGCAGGTACTGAACAGCAAGTAGAAAATGTAATGTAAAAAAAAAATTAGATGTAAGCTTTAACAATGGTAGAGAAAGAACCATCGAAAGTTGATAAGGCAGACAAGACATTACCTAACCAGACATCACTGAGTGAGGAAGAGCAATCTCGCCATGTTGCGCAGTAGTCCAGCACGGCCGTCACTACACAAACAACTGTTTGTGGTGCGTTACACAGTGAGTTTGGTGTGTCAGTGTGAAGCAGTACTCTAATTACACTCCCTGATTGATGTATACACATGCAAGAGGTTTTAAAGCACGTTAGGCCTGCAATTTAGCATTCAATGTGATTCCTGCCCTTAAAACGCTGCTTTGCGTTCAATCCAGATTTTTCCCCGGGACTTTTGGCGTCTATCGCACTCCGCCATGCCCCCCTCCAGGTGTTAGACCCTTTGAAACATCTTTTCCAGTTTTGTGGCCAGCATACATTTTTTCTATTTTTCAAAGTTCGCCTCCCCATTGAAGTCTATGGCGGTTCGCAAACTTTTTCGTGAACCGAACCTTCCGCAGAAGTTCACGAATCTAAAAATCAGGAGGTTTGGCCCATCACTAATGGCAACCACAAAAATGGACTAATAACTAGAGAGTAGTCAGAATAGAGTGCTTCAATCTAGAGTGAGATGCTGAAGTCTGAGTCTGGCTATTGGCACTTTTTTGTGGTTGCCATTGACCCGAGGAAGCTGAAATACCTGCAAAACCCATTGCTGACCCTACTGTGGGCAATATGTTTTTGAAAGAGTCAAATTGGCGATGTTTAGATCTTCAGGAGAGGTAAGCCAACTTTACCTCTCCTTTTTAACCAGTTTTTAATTATTTCATTTTGGGTGCCTCCACCCAACTGTCTACCTCATTCTGATTTTTTACTATCATACAATATAAAGGTTACGGTTTAGCTCTGCCTTGTATATTGTGAGTAAGTTGAGAATCAGCTGGATTGCATAAAAGGCAAGGCTGTTGGCTTTGATGTAGGACTTTAGCCTTGTTCGAATCTGGGCTCAAGCCAGTACATAAAACAGTAAGGAATCTTTGGTCAAGGCTCCCTAATGATCCTAATTGCCTGTTGAGCTCGACCCAAGGTGCATGAGAGAAAATCGCCGCCAGGAGACTTGGGCACAGGATAAAGCCAGTACATGGCTTATCCTGCTGCTGCACAAAGTCCCGGCGGTGTTATTATTCCCCCCCCCCACCCCCCAGGTCTATGTGAATGGTGGGGAATGTGGTTATTCATCTTCCAGCTATTGCTGGCGGACAAATTACAGTGTTTTAAAAGTAACTTCAGCTCTGTCTTCTGACGGCACCAAAGGTACTCACTGTGCGCTGTTATAGCCGTAATTATGGTCTACGGTGGCGCCAGCTGCGCCTAAATCGCCTGCACTAGATTCCGCGTGTGCGCACCCTAAGTGGCTGCAGCTCTGGCGCTTTGAGAAAAGCGCAATATAAATCAGAAAAGTGCAATATACATTTTCCGTGTCTTGTCTAACTGTGGTTTTACTAGACTGGACAGAAAGGACCAGTTTCACAATGGTGCAGACTGCTACTGCCCACACACTGACAAGGACTTGTGTCTGTATGCACAAGCTCCATATGGTCAGGCAGGCATGGCGTATGCAGGCACAGCCATGTCGCGTGGGTTGTTGTTGGCATGGCACATGACATCAATAGAAACGCCATCCTGCTCCATTGTTACACTGTGCTTTGGGTGAACTCGACAGATGGACCCGTGATGGACGGATGATATCTGATAGATCTGCCAGGGGCCGTGTTGACTCCCCAGTAGAGTGATTGTAGGGCAGCGCCACTTGCAGAATGACGTATCTGGGCCGGTTTCATTTTACATATCTGTCCATATTCCTTTCATTGTTGAATACTTCCTCTCTTATTCTTACTGAGTTTAATAACATTAGGGAAATCACAACAGACAGATGGTGTCACATGACCCAGATCTTGGCGTGAGTGGTGTGTGCGAGTCCAGCAGGCGTAGCACGGCGGTATAATGTGGGGAGGGGGAGGGGCTGAGCTCTGCAGGCTTCATGCCATGCAAACAGGTTATTTCCATATACTAAACAGTGGCTGGTTTTAGCTGTTGCCGTAAAGCTGGATTAGAGGAGACGGATTTATGGAAACTCTGCACCAGCCATGTCGGAGACCCCCTAATACACACAGCTAGCCTCATACTCAGCGCAGTATATGCAGGCAGAGCAATGTTATTATCTTTATGATCATTATTACTACTATTCTAGCTGTGCACGATGTTACTCCACATTTCCATGGACAAATCTGCCGATTCTTTGTCCAGTGGCTATCTGTGAGGAAGACAGTGCAGTCAGCATCCTTGCTGATAACCTGAATTTCAATATAAATAACCTAGTGATTGTGATTTCAAGGGGATTGCACATCTCTCCACCATCCTATTTGATAATCATTATTTAAATCGGATAATAATCAGTGAGAGCACGCCTGATCAGCGATGCGACCAATTTCAGGCTGAAATTAGATGCATGTATCCATGGATCAGACATGCTGCAAGATGTCGGGCTGTCGTGGTCGATCGGGTGCACAGAATTAACCACTTCGCATCCAGACCTTTTTTCCCACTTATGGACCAGAGCAGTTTTGACAGTTTAGCTATGTCCTTATTTAATCAGAAATAACTTTATTCCTACGACACAGAAATTAAATATATATTGGTTTTTTTTCCAAGACAAACTAGGCTTTCATTGTATGCAATTTTTTTCCCCTCGAACAATTTTGTTTTCTATGAATTTTAATGGGAAAACAAAGAAAAAACTAGATAAAAAAAGCACACATTTTGTTTGGCTATTCTTACCGCTTATCACAAAAGTTAGATTATGTTCCGGTCACAATTTATGGTGAAGATATTTGATTCTGAAATAATGCTACAGCGTTTATTTTTCAGTATGAAATGAGAAAATAAAAGTATTTTCAATAGTAAAAATCAATCTCATTAGCTCAGGAAACATATATTCCCATTCACCAATTAGTGCTGCATCAGATAGTGCCAGAAATGTGCACAGGAGCAAGTCTAATCCTGCACAGCACTGCTTCTGTACAAGTCAGTAGATTTTACTGACCTGTGGCTTAGATGAAGTTACAGAGGACGTATATCTACTGACCCGTGGATAAAGTGGTTAATGGAGAGCGATATCAGGACGAATGACGATTGCAACGAACCACCCGGCGCTAACCCCCTGCATTTATACATTACCTGTCCTGAAAAAAAAAAGGCGATGCCAAGAGCATGCCCGACCGACAATGCAACCAATTTCAGGCCGAAATTGGTCAGCTGTATAGATCAGACATACTGTAAGATGTTGGACCGTTGTGGTCGATGGGGTGCGCGGTGGTAACGGCAAGCAATATCAGGACAAGTGACAAATGCGATCCCCGGCGCTGCCCCCCCTAGTATATACAGTAAATGTGCCCCCGTGTGTGCAGTTATACATTACCTGTCCTGTGCCGGCCACGGCGCAGTGCCCACCATCTTCGGAATCCTCTGCTCTTTCATTAGCCACCGACGTATAGAACGTGCCTCGTGTGTGTGTGACGTCACACATGTGCCATACCGGCGGCGTGTATAGCGCTAATGGTTGAGCAGAGGATTCTGAAAATGGTGGGCGACACAGGACAGGTAATGCATAAATGCACACACAGGGGGACACATTTATACACTAGGGGACAGCGGCAGATGTGACGGACTCGTCCGATTCCCGAGAGATTTCATGCTGAAATCAATCCGGTCCGCGGTGTATGGGCAGCCGATAGATCTCCCTCTAATCAGATTCGATTAGAGAGAGATTTGTCTCTTGGTGGAATCTGCCCATCATAGCTATATGTATGGATACCTTTAGAGCCGACGGACTGAAATAAAGCCTTGTACATACCTTAGATGAAACCAGGGCTGTGGAGTCGGAGTCGAGGCAATTTTGGGCACCTGGAGTCACAGTCATTGATTTCATAAACTGAGGAGTCGGATGATTTTTGTACAAAATCCACATCCCTGCTAAGTATTAGACTAAGGAGTCGGAGTCGAGGAGTCGGAGCCATTTTGGGTACCCGGAGTCGGAGTTTCATAAACTGAGGAGTCGGAAGATTTATGTACCGACTCCACAGCCCTGACCACACATTTTACAGTTTCGGACAACGGTCGTAAAAAAAAAAATGTAGCTAAACAACTGCGAGCGACCGATATTGAGTATTCTGCCCAATTAAACTGGCGGATTAACTCAGAGGACTATTGGGCAGATACTGGGCTCTACGTTTTGAACGGCACGATTGTTTGGAACATCAGTGTGTGTGGACTATGTATTTTAACTCATTTCGGACCGGCAGGCTCCATCAGGCCCCGTAAGGACCAGAGTCTATTCATTCTGTAGTTTGTCTTCTTACCAATAGGAAGAAGCTCAACTGTCATATGAAAGCCAAATTGGCGGCTCTGCGAGCGAGCCATCGCCTCAGGACTGTAGCAAACCACTGGCATAAAATCTACTTCTCAGAGATAGAGAGCCGCAAGTGTGGTGTAGATTCTTACACAAGCATCCCCCAGCCAGCCAAACTACTTGTGGTTTCTTTTTTTCGCTGGGAAATGTTTCAGTGACATCACTCATGTGTGCACCAACTTTTATCTAGCGTGTGTACAGACCTTTAGCGGAACAGTAAAGCACAATCACTGTGTGTAATAAGCAGGAAGCACAGCCAACACATAAGGATGTGGCTCCCACATATACTGAGGTCTATTCACAGAAACTGTGTAATTCCAACGTTAACTCTGGATAATAGGATTAGTTACACAAAGGCGATGACGACACACAAAGGTCTGTAAGGGTCGGCACTATACATGTGTCACAACATGAGCAGTTTAATGTGGCTGTGCAATAAATATGCTGTGTTGTGCAGGTCTGTACGCGATTATGCTGTACCACCATTCCATTGTGTGCTAGATCTACTCGTTAGCATACACATCAGATATATAGGATCTGGGCGGTTTCTGTATTGCACCATAAACAAGTGTGTCCAATCCATCACCCTGGGAATCAATACAGAGACGTGTCCCAGAGTGTGCTGTCTGTAGAAAGTGTACGCAGCAGGTGAGAAAAGTCCCACACAGCAGAAATAACGCAACATGCAGCGTTGCTATGATGTACACCAGTCCTGAAGATGCACCGGGTAGAAAAATTGACAGTGCAGCCCTTTGCTTCTCCCATCCAGGGACAAGTGTGCCCCTTGCCCTATGTGTATGAGCAAGCAATTTTTTTATTAGGTCTCGCAGCGAATCTCAACGACCTTGGCGGTAATGACGAGCTCAGCTTGTCCATTACCGCCGCGGTGGATTGCTCAGCCCCTGGAGGGTCTTTTTGCACCAAATTGTCGGAGGGGGTGTAGCTAGCACTCGGCTACCTACATCACCCCTCTGATCGCCGCTGTTTTTTTGCTTAAGCCACCCCGGAGCCTCTCCATAATCTCCAGGGGTCGCTATGGCGGTGAGTGGAACTGCACATGATGTCATGACGCCGATGACGTCAGACATCATGTCTGATCGACGCCATAGCAACGCCTGAAGCTATGGCGCAAGTCTCGGCCATCGCGGGATCTCAGCCAGGTAAAAATCGCCGGCGGTGAGCGGCGGGGGGGGGGGGGGGGGGGGTGTGGTGTGGCGGACAGTGCCGGGGACTTGGTGTGAAAAGTGTAGCTAGCCTAGTTCTAGCTAAACTAAAAAAAAATTTACCTTTTTTTAATAAAAAGCTACCCGTGGCCGCAATAATCGTAACGCCAGGGTGGTTAAAGAGAACCTGAACTGTAAATTAAAAGTCAAAATAAACTACACAGGAGATAAGTATGACGTGTATGTCTACTCCTCAATCTCTTTCTCCTCTTCTGCGTCCCATTTGTCCACAGTGATCAATGGAATTCTCTGTCCTCCATTTTGAAAATGGCCATTACTCCATAACAGCTTCCTGGTCAGCACATGGTTAAACTAATATCACTCACTTGAGCCATAGGTAAACATGGACATTGCCTTGCACAGTTGTAACTGACAGCTGCTGATATATAACTGACAGCAACTGGTATATTTCAGTTCTGACAAAATCTTGTCAGAACTGGAAGGGATCACTGAAGACGAAAATGGTGAGCTTCTGAGAACTGACGGTGAGGTAAGTATGTAATATTCATTTGCAGCTACATCATGTGTTTATTTTAAATAATTTCTCAGTTCAGGTTTCCTTTAAAGCGGACCTGAACTCAGAAGTCCTCTCAGCTCTAAAAGATAAGCAACAGCATAATAACCTTTAAAGGAAAAACAACATTTCTTTGTTACAGCTTATAGATCTGCAATAAATCTTCAGTGTCTCTACTCCCTGCTTTCATGGAAGCAGACAAAGGGTTAACATCCTGTGTTTACAGATTAGCGGGAGGCCTGCTGAATTTCTGTGCTAACACAGCTGAGAAATCAAATTACACTTGCGATTGCCTACAGGCTCTTCTCTCTAAAAACACACAGGGTGAATTTCTCTTTGTTTTCCTTGTGTCCTGTGCTAGAGTTCAGGTCCACTTTAAGATGGCCCGACACGATACAATTTTTTAAATGTCTTTTCAATTGAAGGATTACAATCAATTTTTCTGATTGGTTGAAAAAATGTAAAAAATAAAAATAAAATAAAAAATAATAATAATATGACCAATGTAACACACACACACACACACACACACACACACACACACACAATTATTCCCCAGTTATGAAAAACAAATAATTGAAAACAGAGAAAATTGCTTGGGTGTATAGATCAAGATATTGGCAATCTACCCTACACCATTTAATTATCCTAAAAATTGATCAGTAAAATACACCTCTCCTGATCAGCGTATATCTGAAAAAACTGGTTAATCCAATCAGATTTCTTGCTTGAAGAAAAAAAAAAAAACACTCGACTTAGTTTTTTTGGACAATTGATGGTTTTGCCATAAAATTGGATTATGTTATTGCATCGTGTGTACCAATTTCACCATGAAGCCATAAACACTATATTCAGAAGATCGATCACAAATAGAGATATATATATATTTATTTATTTTCTGGTTGAAGTTGAGGAAGGGTTGTCTTTATTCAACCAAACTACTGGTAACTATATAACTAGGTAACAATACGCTGCTCAGGCCACACCCATTGATTTTCCTGTTTCATTCCTAACGGAGTTTATCACTCTAATCAAATCTGGCAGAAATGTCTGCCCCAACATGTATGACCAATCATCATTTCAATCTAAATTTTTTGGGGAAAAAAAAATTGTTAAAGATCATCAATCGGAACAGAAATTCTTGATTGGGGGTGGGGCGAGGGGTTGCCAGATTATCGGCAGAGGCAGTCGTTAAGGGGCCGACTGTAAGGCCTGTAGACATGGTAGATGGATGTCGCCTGACAGGGATCAGGACCCAATCCCTGGGTGGAGACCGTGCAAACGTGTTGCTGGCCTGCAGTCTAACAATGCGTTTTGTTACAATGCGGGAGGCGAGAACAAACCTATCAGCTGTTGCTTGGCCATGTCCATCTGCCTGGCGGATCGCTGGCTGGTTGGTGGTCGGGGGCTGCTGTACACACTCTGGACTATCGGCAGAGGCGGTCTCTATCGGCCACCTTTAATTAAGCGTGTGTACAGGCCTTTACTCTATCGTGTGGATGGGCCTTTAATCTAGCATGTGCACTGGTCAGAGTTCTGCTTTAATCCAAGGCCTCTGTGAAACAATCAGCTCTGTGTAGATCCTCTGATCTTAATTGTCCTTCTTAACTTTTCCTGGAAGGAGCTGTGGGAGTCAGACGTCAGAGCAGATAACTGCTTTCTAAAGCTGCTTAATTACCAAATCCAGCGGCCTCCTTTCCCTGCTGCTGCTGTCACGTCCTTTGCGGCTACCAACATGGCGGCCCTCAGCCTATAAATCTGCAGCATGAGAACTACAGGGAGGTAGAACAGTTATGGTATATCAAATAAAGGCGCGGGGAAATAAGGGTGTACAGTAATGCTTGTAAAATATTATGAATGCCGATATTTTACTGTAAAAATGTAAAATCGAAATTAAAGAACGATATTTTACTATGGCCAAACCTAATCCTATTCTCACACAGAACCCTCCTCCCTGACGCCTAACCCTTAAACCCCCCCATGCCTAAAACTAACCCCTCACCCGCACACACTACCTAACTAACCCCGCTTCCATGCCCACCCCCCGCCAGTGTGCGAACAAAATGGGCGCATGCGGCAAGTGAACTAAATACAAAACAGCGGCATTTGGGCGGCCGCGATGCCCGATATATAGGAGCGCCTACATTTCTGCTCGCATCCAACGACTGCTATTTTGTAGTGGCACCTATGGGGGCGCCCATTCTGTCCACTTGCCGGGCACGCCCTTTTCTTCTGCTTGGGGTAATGTATGAAATGATAGAGCAGAGAAATAAACAGAATGGAAATAGGACATTTAGGGGTTGATCATTAAGCTGCGCTGCTAAAACGACTACAGCGCGTACCATGCACCCAACTCGCACTTCCCACATTAAGCTGAAAGTGTACCTGAGACGGAAAGTAAAAGCTTTATACATACCTGGGGCTTCCTCCAGCCCTCTTCGCACGGATTGCTCCCACGCCAGCGTCCAAAGCCTCCTGGATCCTCCCATCACAGCCCTGTTAGTATCAGTCAGTTGGCGCAGGTGCAGTGCAGCCAAGTGCGCCACCCTTCTCGCTCCTGCGGCTGGGAGAGTTTTGCACCTGCGCATTAGTACTGCACAGGCGCAGAAAGGTCCTGCCGTCGGGAGTACGGCAGGACAGGCATGATCGGCTGCACATGCACAGTACACCCAACTGGCCGCAAAGAACGGGGCTGCTACTGGAGGATCCAGCAGGTTTTGGACGCCGGCGTGGGAGGAGCTATCTGCACGGAGGGGGCTGGAGGAAGCCCCAGGTATGTATAAAATTTACTATCCGTCGTCTTAGGTTTCCTTTAATGAATCAACCCCATAGACTCGAACTAAGGTGTGTCGTATTCTACAAAAGAACCATGTGTAAATGTGCCCAATGCAATAATTATATGTGTGTATCAGTAATTATGCACAGATAATTACAGGAACAGGTCATTGAAGTCGATGAGGTCCATTTCTATTGTTTGAGGGGCACGATGATGAAATCTGTAAAAAACTTAAGATACAAGTACTCACCTATGTACAAGATGTACCTTTGTGATAGAATAAAATGCATTATACAGGACTTCATTTCTATGTAACTCACTTAAAGCAGTGTTTTTAAGTTTTGAGCTAATGGGGGAACTCAGGGTTTTCTTAATATTCAAAAGCACTTAAAGCAAACCTGAAGGAAAATAAACTTAGAATATACAGGTAGTCCCCGACTTACGAACGACCCGGCGATACGAATGGTATGGTTCTGTGTTTCCATGGGAACAAGTCAAAATTTTTTTTTCAATTTGGACTCGTAGTTTGAGAAAACCCGATTAAAAAAAAATCAAAGAAAAAAATGGCTTTTAAAATGACTGTATATAAGCAGGTACAGAGGGCGGAGGTGACACAAAGGGAGGCAGGGGGGGGGGGGCACAGAGGGTGTACAGGGGACAGAGATTGCTGTCCTGACTTAGGAACATATTCAGGTTAAGAACGAACCTACAGTTCCCATCTCGTTTGTTAACCAGGGACTACCGGTAATGAATTGTATGTGTAAGTAAGAAATAAATATAAGTAGCAAATAAGAGTTTCATATTGTTTTCCAGTACAGGAAGAGTTAAAAAAAAACCCTTCAGATGTTATTTATCCAAAAGAGCTTCTTTGGGTCAAACACCTGTTTTCTGAAGCAATTAAACAGCAAAAAAACCCCACAAAAAACAAAAACAGTGAGAGACAGTTCATAACGTTTTACTGCAGTAAAGTTCAAAGGGTCATTATTTCTGCTTTGTTTTATAGCTTAAAAGACAGTGTAGCTTTAAAACTGCAACTGTGATAGAATGATGCAATGTTATAAAAAAAATAAAGCTATATAACTGAAAATAAATCTGAGATTTTCTTTGCTACTAATGTTCTATTCATTATCCGTGCTACACATACAATTCATACTTTTTTCCACTTCACATTTGCTTTAACTCGTTTCCACACCCTTGGGCGGTATATCTACACACCGCAGGACTTCATGTGAAATGCCAGGGTCGTAGATATTAGTCTGTTACCGCTGTGCACGCTTCTGTCAGCTCCCATGCGCTGTTCGCGTCACGATCTGTTAGTGTACAGATCAGTGAATGAGAACACAGTTGCCATTCACTCATCTACGTTCCCGATATCAATGAAAATCAGCATCAATGAGATGCCGGCATTCATGGACTTAAATGAAAGTTAGCATACATGCGTTATTTCCTGAAAGGCGTATATGGTGTGAAAAGTAAATAATCAGAAGTGACCAAAAAAAAAAAAAAAAGTAAAAAATACACCTAAAAAGTTCCTGATAAAGAAAAATACATAAAATATACATAGGGGCCTAGTGCACACCGGAGCGTTTCCGCTGCGGTTTGCGATCTGCTTGCGGGTGCGGATCCGCTAGGGTAATGTATTTCAATGGGCTGGTGCACACCAGAGCGGGAGGCGTTTTGCAGAAACGCATACTCCCGGGCTGCTGCAGATTTTGGATTGCGGATGCGTTTCTGCCTCAATGTTAAGTATAGGAAAACCGCAAACCGCTCTGAAAAACGGCACTTCAGAGCGGTTTGCCAGGCGTTTTTTGTTACAGTAGCTGTTTAGTAACAGCTTTACTGTAACAATACATGAAATCTACTATACCAAAACCGCTACACAAAACCGCAAACCGCTAGCTGAAACGCTGCAGAAAAATAAGAAAAAGCGTTTCAAAATCTGCTAGCATTTTGCGGATCTGCTAGCGGTTTTTGGTGTGCACTAGGCCTAACTCCTTACCTCCCCTCCCATAGTTACTAGAATAAAAACATTGATAAAAAATAAGTGACATTTAAAAAAAAAAAAACGAAAAAACACAAATCGGTAACTTATGGACTAAACTTTAATATTCATGTCAAGAGTTTATATTTCTGGGGTGTTTTTTTGCAAATAAGGGCTGGTAATTAGTGACGGACGCAAAACTGAAAAAATACACTTTACAAATAAAATATTGTTGCCATACATTGTGATAGTGATATACATTTAAACTGTGTAATAACTTGGACAAATGGGCTAATTAAATATGTGGGTTGTAATAATGGTAATATGTATTATTTTAAAATTAATGGCTGAAAACTGAGAAAAAAAGGTTTTCCATATTTTTCCCATTAAAATGCATTTAGAATAAAATAATTTTAGCATAATGTACAACCCAAAGAAAGCCTAATTGGTGGCCAAAAAACAAGATTGTTGTGAAAAGTAATGATAAAGTTATTGGCGAATGTGGGCTCGTTTCCACTATAGCGAATCCGCATGCAGGCACCGCATGCGGATTCGCATAGTCAATACAAGTGGATGGGATTGTTTCCACTTGTGCGTCGTGCGGGTGCGTTTTGGCGTGCGGGGGAAATCTGCACGGCAGAGCTGTCAGATTTCGCGTGCGGCAGGAATGCGGGCGAATCGCCCGCAATGCTTTTAATAGGGAAATCGCATGCGGCTTTGTCATGCGGATTTCCCCGCGATTTCGCATGTAAAGCTATGGAGCTTTACACAGGCAGTGACATGGTTAAATTCGTCTGGCTCCTTGCCATGCGAAATCGCATGCGAAATCCGCATGCGGAAACGCATCCGCATGCGATTTCGTCCGCGGTGGAATCCAGGCGATTCCGCACCGCAACAGTGGAAACGAGCCCTGAAAGGAAGGAGCGCAGATAGGTGAAAATTGCTCTAGTCCTCAAAGGGAAAACTCAGTGGTCAACTATTTAAAGTAAATGTACTATTAAAAAAACAAAAAAAACAAACCTAAAGTCCTCTGTTGTACCCCTCGTTCCAGCACCGTCACTCCTAATGAATTTGCCACTTCCGGAAGCACTTGTGTACTCAAGTTCTTCCGAGGGCTCATGGATGTGTATTCGCCCAATTGGTCAAGTACACACAACGAGGGTGACAAGCAAGAGAAGACAGAGAAAGGCTTTACAGGATCCAGAGCCTTCCATGTCCATGGGAAAGTATCTGACTTTTTAAAAAAAAAAATATTGCCTTTACATAAACTTTAACCACTTTCGGATTTCCCAGACGCTTAACTACGCCCCTATTGACTTAATTAGCGGATCAGGGGCGTTTATAAACGCCCCTGCCGCTATTGTGCTGTGCGGGCGCGATCGCGCGCGTGCACGCGCGCGCTCCCGCGCGCCCCCGCTCCCGCGCGCTCCCGCGCTCCCGCCCGCGGGTGCGCGCCCCCGTGCGTGCACGTGCACGTGCACCAGCTTCATTTATTTCTGGGTGGGATTGATGAATGGGAGTAATTACTCCCATCACCAATCAGATGCCTGTAACCATGAATGAGCACTGCTATAAGCCAATAGCAGTGCTCATTCATTTGTGAGGTTTACAAACAATGTTGCCAGCACTTAAGAAGATACAGTTACCTTGTAATCACTCCTGAGAGGATTACAAGGTAACTGGATCTTCTTTTCTTGTAGTCTGACTGCCACCTAGAGGATTTTATAAATATACCAGGACTTATAAATAAATATACCAGGACTATATACCCCTGATCAACCCTGATTAACCCTGATCAACCCTGATCTAATCCTAGCCTCCCTTGCTTTTTTTTTATGGTTAGAAATATAGAAATAGTGTATCTTTTCATTTTTTTCTCTTTTTTCTTTTTAAAATGCATAGAGAATAACATTATTACTAAAATAAAATATCACCCTTGAAAAGCCTAATTTGTGGCGAAAAAAACAACCTATAGATCATTCACATGTGATGAGTAGCAATAAAGTTATCAGTGAATGAATGGGAGGAGCGCTGAAATGTAAAAGTTGTTTTGGTTTTAAGGGAAGAAAACCTGTGATCCTGAAGTGGTTAAACCTAAAGAAAAAACAAACAAATAAAAAAAAACAACAACAACAAATGAAATAATGAATTGTAGGTGTAGTACAGCTAAGAAATCGAGCATTAGTAGCAAATAAGAGTCTCATATTGTTTTCCAGTACAGGAAGAGTTAAGAATCTTCAGTGGTCTATGAAAATGAGATTCTCTGAGCTCTATGACTCAACTGCAGCAACAGACCTGTTTTCTGTAGCACTATACATCAAATAAACTGTTTCCACTATACGCAGATTCTGCATGCAGAAAACTGACTCCAATGAATGCCTATGGGCCTGTTTTCACTGAACGCAATTTTTCTGATGCAGATTTCCCATAGGCATTCATTGGAGTCAGTTTTCCGCATGCAGAATCTGCGTGTAGTGGAAACAGGCCCTGAGAGATTTAGATTAGGTTTCACAGGAAAGGTCAAAGGGTCATTAGCTCTGCTCAGATGACGCAAAAAAAGCTATATAACTGAAAATAAAAATAGGAGACTATTTTCTTTGCTACTAATGTTCTAGTAATCATCAGTTCTATGCATACAGTTCAACATACTTTTTTTTTTTTTTTGCTTTAACCCTCTGGGCGATACAATTATATCGCCCAGGAGGTGGCGCAGCACTATTTTTTTAAATTTTTTGTTTTTTTAAATCATGTAGCGAGCCCAGGGCTCGCTACATGATAGCCGCAGCGCAGCGGCATCCCCCCACCCACTCCGATCGCCTTCGGCGATCAGAGTAAGCAGGAAATCCCGTTCAGAACGTGATTTCCTGCTGGGCTTCCCCGGTCGCCATGGCGACGGGGCGGGATGACGTTACCGACGTCTTGGACGTCGTGACGTCAGAGGGAGTCCCGATCCACCCCTCAGCGCTGCCTGGCCTGATTGGCCAGGCTGCGCAAGGGGTCAGGGAGGGGGGGGGGCTGCGCGGCACGGCGAGCGGCGGCGATCGGAAGTTACACGCAGCTAGCAAAGTGCTAGCTGCGTGTAACAAAAAAAAAAATTATGCAAATCGGCCCACCAGGGCCTGAGAAATCCTCCTGCGCGATATACCCCGAGCTCAGCTCGGGATTAATCGCTCAGGAGGTTAAGAAATAGCAGTTGCTCAGTCCATCTGCCAGAGTTGTGTTCAAGCAAGAAGGTTGGCCGTCCTGCAAAATCTCAAGTTCTAAAGACAAAAAGCATTTTGTATGTAATTTAATGTGATTTTAACCACTTAAGCCCGAAGGGTTGAAATTTTTTTACATCCGAGCAACTTTCACCCCCCATTCATTTGCCAATAACTTTATCACTACTCATCACAATGAATTGATCTATATCTTGTTTTTTCCGCCACCAATTAGGCTTTCTGTGGGTGGTACATTTTGCTAAGAGCCACTTTACTGTAAATGCATTTTAACAGGAAGAATAAGAAAAAAACTGAAAAAATTCATTATTTCTCAGTTTTCAGCCATTATAGTTTTAAACTAATACATGCCTCCATAATTAAAACTCACGTATTGTATTTGCCCATATGCCCCGGGTATTACACCGTTAAAATTATGTCCCTATCACAATGTATGGCGACAATATTTTATTTGGAAATAAAGGTGCATTTTTTTCAATTTGCGTCCATCACTATTTAGAAGCCCATAATTTATTAAATCATATTGATGTACTCCTTTGACATGCATATTTAAAAAGTTCAGACCCTTAGGTAACTATTTATGGTTTTTTTTTTTATTATTGTAATTTTTTCCATCCTTTCACCCCCAGGGACGGAGAAATCCGTACTCTGCGCACTCCCGCCGCTGTCCGCGCTCCCGCTCGTAAACACGCCGCCCGCCACTAGTAAACACGCCGCCGCCCGCTCGCCCAGAGATCAACGAACGGGAAAATCCATTCCCGTTCGTTGATCTCAGCCCCGCAATGATCTGCTGCCGCTCGGCTGAGCAGCGTGATCATTGTGAAAAAATAACAAAGTCCCAGCCTCTTTCTACTTCCTGCAAGCGTCCGGAAGGGATTTGTACTTTGCATAGTCATGCACTCTCATTTAAAGCCCATATAACACTTTTTTTACTTAAAGGGATACTGTAGGGGGGGGGGGGGGGGGGGGGGTCGCAGGAAAATGAGCTGAACTTACCCGGGGCTTCTAATGGTCCCCCGCAGACATCCTGTGCCCGCGCAGCCGCTCCCAAATGCTCCGGCCCCGCCTCCGGTTCACTTCTGGAATTTCTGACTTTAAAGTCAGAAAACCACTGCGCCTGCATTGCCGTGTCCTCGCTCCCGCTGATGTCACCAGGAGTGTACTGCGCAGACACAGACCATACTGGGCCTGCGCTGTGCGCTCTTGATGACATCAGCGGGATCGAGGACACGGCAACGCAGGCGCAGTGGTTTTCTGACTTTAAAGTCAGAAATTCCAGAAGTTAACCGGAGGCGGGGCCGGAGCATTGGTGAGCGGCTGCGCGGGCACAGGATGTCTGCGGGGGACCATTAGAAGCCCCGGGTAAGTTCAGCTCATTTTCCCCCGACCCCCCCCCCCCCTACAGTATCCCTTTAAGTAAAAAAAAAGTGTTATATGGGCTTTAAATGAGAGTGCATGACTATGCAAAGTACAAATCCTATATGTTCCACTGAACACTGTGCAATGTATATAGTAGCAATGAGCACTTAGGGCTTCCACATCACAATCCCACCAGATCCAACTCATCCACTGCAAAGCCCAGACCTCGCCTTACAGAATCCACATCACAATTCCTTTAAATCCAACCCATCCACTGCAAAGCTTGGACCACCCCTTACAGAATCCACATCACAATCCCACCAGATCAACCCATCCACTGCACAAGTCATGCTAGATACATACGATGCAATTTTCGGACAGATTTACTGTCAAATAGACTATTTCCAACATGTCCGATATGATTTCAGATCGACTTTCCGTTCACTTCTATGGAAAAATCGATAGGAAATCATATCGGACATTTTGGAAACAGTCAGACAGTGCATCTGTAAGAAAATTGCATTGTGTGTACCTAGCATCAGACCTCCACTTACACAATCTACATCACAGTCCCACCAGATCTGACCCACCCACTGCAAAGCTCTAACCTCCCTTTACAGAATCCACATCACAATCCCACCAGATCTCACCCATATACAGCACACCTCATATCACCCCTTACTGATCCCACCAGATCCAACCCATATACTGCACACCTCATATCACCCCTTACTTATCCTACCAGATCCAACCCATATACTGCACACCTCATATCACCCCTTACTGATCCCACCAGATCCAACCCATATACTGCACACCTCATATCACCCCTTACTTATCCTACCAGATCCAACCCATATACTGCACACCTCATATCACCACTTACTGATCCCACCAGATCCAACCCATATACTGCACACCTCATATCACCCCTTACTGATCCCACCAGATCCAACCCATATACTGCATACCTCATATCACCCCTTACTGGTCCCACATCACAACCCCACCAGATCCAACCCATATACTGCACACCTCATATCACCACTTACTGATCCCACCAGATCCAACCCATATACTGCACACCTCATATCACCCCTTACTGATCCCACCAGATCCAACCCATATACTGCACACCTCATATCACCCCTTACTGGTCCCACATCACAACCCCACCAGATCCAACCCATATACTGCACACCTCACATCACCCCTTACTGATCCCACATCACAACCCCACCAGATCCAACCCATGTACTGCACACCTCATATCACCACTTACTGATCCCACCCATATACTGCACACCTCATATCACCCCTTACTGATCCCTCATCACAATCCCACTAGATCCAACCCATATACTGCACACCTCATATCACCCCTTACTGATCCCACCAGATCCAACCCATATACTGCACACCTCATATCACCACTTACTGATCCCACCAGATCCAACCCATATACTGCACACCTCATATCACCACTTACCAATCCCACATCACAATCCCACCAGATCCAACCCATATACTGCACACCTTATATCACCACTTACTGATCCCACCAGATCCAACCCATATACTGCACACCTCATATCACCACTTACTGATCCCACCAGATCCAACCCATATACTGCACACCTCATATCACCACTTACTGATCCCACCAGATCCAACCCATATACTGCACACCTCATATCACCACTTACTGATCCCACCAGATCCAACCCATATACTGCACACCTCATATCACCACTTACTGATCCCACCAGATCCAACCCATATACTGCACACCTCATATCACCACTTACTGATCCCACCAGATCCAACCCATATACTGCACACCTCATATCACCACTTACTGATCCCACCAGATCCAACCCATATACTGCACACCTCATATCACCACTTACTGATCCCACCAGATCCAACCCATATACTGCACACCTCATATCACCACTTACTGATCCCACATCACAATCCCACCAGATCCAACCCATATACTGCACACCTCATATCACCACTTACTGATCCCACCAGATCCAACCCATATACTGCACACCTCATATCACCACTTACTGATCCCACCAGATCCAACCCATATACTGCACACCTCATATCACCACTTACTGATCCCACCAGATCCAACCCATATACTGCGCACCTCATATCACCACTTACTGATCCCACCAGATCCAACCCATATACTACACACCTCATATCACACCTTACTGATCCCACATCACAACCCTATCAGATCCAACCCATATACTGCACACCTCATATCACCCCTTACTGGTTCCACATCACAACCCCACCAGATCCCACCCATATACTGCACACCTCATATCACCACTTACTGGTCCCACATCACAACCCCACCAGATCCCACCCATATACTGCACACCTCATATCACCACTTACTGATCCCACCCATATACTGCACACCTCATATCACCCCTTACTGATCCCACATCACAGCATTTCTCACCTACCATGCTTCCCCGAAAATAAGACAATGTCTTAGACATCCCCTGAAAATAAGCCCTAGCACATATTTTGGAGCAAAAATATATATATTTCTATCAGGAAGTGTCTCTCTAAGCAGAAGGTTCCCTGTTCTTTTTTTTACTATGCTGTTCCTGGATTTGAAGGTATGTACTGATCAGGCACCTGCCCTGTCATCCCTGCACAGCTGATAACCTTGCTGTGTGCTGGGATGACATGACTGGAGTCCGAGCTGCACTGCACCACTGTGTCCCCGTTTGCTGGCCGCTTCGGTTTATTTTTGGGGTAGGGCTCCTTTATCAAGCGTGCTCAAAATTCCAGCTAGGGCTTATTTTCAGGTTAGGTCCTATTTTCAGGGAAAGTCGGTATTTACTGCAAAACTCAGACAACTCATACAAATTCCTCATCACAGCTCCACCAATTCCATTTCATCTACTGCTAAACTCAAGTCAGCCTTTAGGCCTGGAACCCACTGAAAACCGCAAACACAAAACGCAACCGCTAGCGTTTTGTCTGAGCGGTTTGCAAGCGGATTCATGCGCGTTTTTGGTCGTGTTTTGCAACATTGTATTTTTTTCCCCAGCGGGTGCCTAGCGTTTTGCGTTTTTATCCGATTGGTCCTGTGAATTATTTTTCATTTTGTTACAGTGTGCTGAACCGCAAAAAGCTAGCAAAACCGCTCAGTTTAGGTTTTGCTGAGCGTTTCCGCTAGCGTTTCAATACTTTACATTGAAGCGCTAACGCTCCCAAAATGCTGCACATCCTGCGTTTGCGTTTCTGAGAAATGCAAACGCTCCTGTGGAAGTTGCCCCATCCATTAACATTAGCCCAGCGTTTTGGCAAACTGCTAGCGTATCGCAGCGCTGCCAAAACGCTGCCAAAAGCGCTCCTGTGGGTTCCAGCCCTTATAGATACCAGATCCACCAACTCTATACCATCCGGGGAAGCCAGCATCCGTCCCTCCACCATTCAGATCCCCAACGCAGGTGGCCACAGCATTTAGGAAGGCTGCCTCTGAAGGACGAGTGACTGGGTACCTTGTCCCTAAGATGCTTTTATATTACTGGTCTCCAGTAAGTATACATTTAATTGGATGTTTTTTGGAATGAGAGCTTTATCAAGCTATGAAGCATTCCTCTCCTTTTGTTTCTTCCTAAGAGAACCTCTCAGCCAGGTTTGTTTGAGGAGCAGCTAAGTGCATGTGTGTTTGCTGGCTACTCCCAGTGATTGGAGCACAAGATTTCCCATCTTTCGATTTTCCAAGGGGTGCTAATGAAACTCTAGCATCCTGTGTTCAGAATTCAGTGCCCAGCTATTAGGAGCTGGATGTGAATCACTTATGAGGGTTCTGGAATTTACAGGGCATATTTATAAATGGTTTGTTTTGTAATTAAATAATTGCATTGCAAAAATTTTACACATTTTTTTTAGGCTTAAAGGCGCTTTGCAAGAAGCTCCTTGCATAAAACCTGGCAAAGGTCATCAGTGCCAAGCTGGCAAGGAGAAAGTTTGCTGTTTTTTGCAGATGTTTAGTGAAGACTATAGATGAGAGGTTGGGCTGGCACTACAGCAGTATGGCAGGTGATTATGGAGGAGGTAGGCAGGGTTCACATTTCCCTCATCTACTAAGTGCCGCTTGCGTGCTCAGATCAAAGTGAAGAAGCATATACATTGAAGGACGAAGGATCGGCACTGTAAGAGGAGCCAGAGGAGCTGAAGTCTCTTACTGACCCTGCCTCCATTTACACCTCACACCTTGGGGTTGATTCACTAAGCAGCGCTAGTGAATAATGTTATAGCGCTATATGAATTACATAAAAAAAAAATAAAAAAAAAATAAAAAAAAATTTACAAGCCGGTGGTATAACTACACAAATCGTGGTGAGGATGCACAGTGCGATACAACTAGATAGCGCACATAACTGAGCGCGTAGTGTTAACATTTATCAGCTGTTTGCCTATATAAGCTTTGCTCAACAGCACCTGCTTCAGAATAGCTTATGACTGGGCGACTAAGTGTTTGTTTGTATGTGTCCTTTACATTTTTCAGCTGTTTTTGGCCTCTGCATTTTTTTCATTTTTTTTAAGTAATGAAATTGTGTTGGTCATATCATGTACAGTGCCAAGCAACCATAACTTATTAAATTGTAGATGCATGTATGCATTGTAACATGTGGATACTGTGTTGTGTGCTGTGTAATGTGTGTGGTATGAATGCATACTGTTAACTTTGATGGTATAGTTAATGAAATGTGATTGCTACTGACAAATGTTTAATGTAAGACACTGCAGCACACGGCTGGGGGACGCTGCGACGCTGCAGCACACGGCTGGGGGACGCTGCAGCACACGGCTGGGGGACGCTGCAGCACACGGCTGGGGGACGCTGCAGCACACGGCTGGGGACACTGAAGTCTCCTAAAATTGCATTTTTTATTTAACAGTTGTCTTCAGCATTATAACACAAGCTAAAACGCCGCATCCCAGACCGCTACATTTAAAGCCCCCCAAATACCGGGGCAAAAATCCACGACTTTCAAAGCCGTGGATATTTCTGTCCAGGGAGGCAGAGCTTTTAGCTACAGCTCTGTCTCCAAGCGCGTCAATCCATGCGTATCTCCGCCTCTCCCCGCCCCTCTCAGTGAAAGAAGACAGAGGGGCATCGATCAGAGGGGATTGACGCGAGTAGAGGCAGAGCTACAGCGCTAAGCTCTGCATCTACAAGTGCTCCCCATATTTAGCCCAGGGGATTTGGGGGGTTTAAATGTATCGATCTGCCGCAGGGATGCAGCGTTTTAGCTTGTGCTTTAATGCTGAAGACAACCGTTAAATAAAAAGTGCAATTTTTGGAGACTTCAGAGTCTCTTTAAAGCATACACTATTAAAGTACACACTGTTTAAATGAGTAACACAATTTTGTATGTGTGTAATTCTTTAACGGCACAAAGTATTATGCGCATTAAAATCATCAACAATCTTCATTTCACTACCCACCCCTATCTAATAAACACGCTCTACCGTACTTGCTGATAGCGCTTGCAGCATTATGCTGATAGTGCACACATCGTTACGCTGTACACGCATTATGAAATAGCACTGTTTAGTGCAGCAACCCCCATGTCTCATCTCCTGTCACTCCTTTTTAAATATCCAAAAGCACTTTCATAGAAGCTAAGAAACTTCATCCAAATACCAAATAAGAATAAGACAGATAAGTTATGCGCCATGTTGTGCATATGCATTCAAGCCAATAAAATATGAGATCAAATGGATTTTAAACACCCAAAGGAAGTTTATTGCATCAACACCACTGTCACACAACCTGACATTACCCGACACAATGTCACACGATCTGGCATTATCTGATACAATGTCACACAACCTGACACTAAAATATAACCACATGCAATCGGCTGTGAAGCTGGAGACACTGGACCCTTCATGGATGTGACAGGGTCTCTTTGTATTGTTGATATATTAATGTGCATAACGATTCATGAGAGGAATTTCCTGGGGAGATATCCACAAACACCAGGTTTGTCAACATTCCAACTTAAAGTGACCGTGTTCCTGTACAAACCGGCATAACTCAGCGATGAGAAACACCACTGAAGACCTGAATACACCACTGGCTAGTTGCAGAAGTACATGAACCAAATGCATCTTGGGAGTAAGGCGTCTGCTGGTTCTGTTTCAGTGTTTAGCCACCTCTATTTTCCACAGACTTTTAAAAACCACTGCTACTCTGTCAACCCATTTCATGTTATAACTCACACATGTCAAATTCTGGCCAGTGGAGCCATCACATCTGGCTCACAAGTGGTTTTCCTACTTTGCATTATGTTAGACCACCAAGGAAGCTATACTGGAGGAGAAGCCCTAGATCACCAGAAAAGCCAAATCGAGGAGGGGAGGGGGAAAGCACTAGATACAAGGGAACTGTATCGGGATGGGGTTCACTAGACACCAGGAAACTGTTTAGGGGTTAGAGGGGAACCACTAGACACCAGGGAACTGTATGGGGGAGGGAGGGGAACCACTAGACATCAGGGAACTGTATGTGGGAGGGAGAGGAACCACTAGACAGGGAACTGTATAGGGAAGGAAGAAGGCATTAGAGACCAGGGAACTTTATAGTGGAGGAAGGGAAGCCACTAGGGAACTATATAAGGGAGGTAAGGGGCCATTACACACCAGGAAACTGTATATGGGAGGGAGGATCACTAAACACCCGGGGAACTGTATAGGGGAGGGAGGAGGCATTAGAGACCAGGGAACTGTAAAGGGGCGGTAAGCCATTAGACACCAGGGAAACTTTATACGGGAGGGAGTGGACCACTAGACCTGCAATGTGTTCAATTTCGGCCCACTTTCTATTTGAGTTTGACAACCGTGCCCTAGCCAAACCAACTTTCATTTCAAAGCCAGTAAAAAGTACAAACAGGACAGGATAGTTTGTGTAGCTGAAAGATCGACAGTTATTTGTATTATTCACTGCCAACACAGATGTTTTCCAGAACTGAGGAAGCAATGCGTGGTAACCTGCTACCGAAAAATGAATAACCTCCATTTACTATTGTATCGTCATGCCGCCAGGGCCGGGCCGAGGCATAGGCTGGAGAGGCTCCAGCCTCAGGACACAGTGTAGGAGGGAGCGCAGAATTCATTCAGCTGTCATTCCTAATTGTGTTTGAAGCAGAAAGAAATAAGAAAAAAGGGGATACACAGCAGTGACTGCAAGCCAGATAACTAGATATTAAGGTGTTGGGGAGGTTGTGGGCCTTGTGGCGCCTCTTAGTCTAATAGCAATCAGTGTGTGACGGCTGGGGAGGCAGGGATGGAGGGGCGCACTTTGGTGTCTCAGCCTTGGGTGCTGGAGGACCTTGTCCCGGCTCTGCACGCCGCTGTCTGAAGTTCGTTGGCTGAAACAGGAGCAACAAGCTCCCCAGCAGACAGCTGTTTACTAGGGGGAGTTGTCCACCAGCAGCCTCTGTACATAAATAGCCTCTGTTCACCAAGAGCCTCTGTGCATGAGCAGTCTGTATTCACCAGAAGCCTCTGTCCAGTATATCAGTTGATATACAATGGCAGCCTCTGTCCATCAGGATAATCTGTCCACCATCATCCTCTGTTTACCAACAGCTTTTTTTCCCCAGGAGTATCTGTTCACCTTGTACTTCTGTCCACAAGGAGTCGCTGTCTACCAGTAGCTTCTGTTCACCAGCAGTCTGTTTTCCCAGGAGCCTCTGTCCACTAGAATCCTCTGGTCACCAACAGCCTATATACCCATCAGAAGCCTCTGCGCACCAGTAGCTTCTGTCCAGATCTTCTGTTCACCGCAAGCCTCTGTCTCCCAATAGCCTCTCTTCACCAGGAACGCCTGTCTCCCAATAGCCTCTCTTCACCAGGAACGCCTGTCTCCCAATAGCCTCTCTTCACCAGGAACGCCTGTCTCCCAATAGCCTCTCTTCACCAGGAACGCCTGTCTCCCAATAGCCTCTCTTCACCAGGAACGCCTGTCTCCCAATAGCCTCTCTTCACCAGGAACGCCTGTCTCCCAATAGCCTCTCTTCACCAGGAACGCCTGTCTCCCAATAGCCTCTCTTCACCAGGAACGCCTGTCTCCCAATAGCCTCTCTTCACCAGGAACGCCTGTCTCCCAATAGCCTCTCTTCACCAGGAACGCCTGTCTCCCAATAGCCTCTCTTCACCAGGAACGCCTGTCTCCCAATAGCCTCTCTTCACCAGGAACGCCTGTCTCCCAATAGCCTCTCTTCACCAGGAACGCCTGTCTCCCAATAGCCTCTCTTCACCAGGAACGCCTGTCTCCCAATAGCCTCTCTTCACCAGGAACGCCTGTCTCCCAATAGCCTCTCTTCACCAGGAACGCCTGTCTCCCAATAGCCTCTCTTCACCAGGAACGCCTGTCTCCCAATAGCCTGTTCACCAGCAACGCCTGTCTCCCAATAGCCTGTTCACCAGCAGTCTTTGTTCACCAGGATCTTCTGTCCAGAAGCCATGTTCATGAGGTGCCCCTGTCCGCTAACGGATTCTGTTCCCCATCAGCCCACATCAGCCACACCAAGCAAGTAGCCAGTGAAGTAGAGTGACATCCGGAACAAGCAAATAGCTAATGGAGTCACACCTGGCACAAGCATCTAACCAGTGGAGGGGAGTGACCCCTGCTACAAGCATATAGGCGGTGGACTTACACCTGGAACAAGCATCTACTTGTTCTGAATCAGAGGATAAGCACTACAAAAAAGCACAAAAGTGTTATTTAAAAGTGAACACAGATGGCAGCCTCCATATTTTCTACCAACCCAAATTTGCTTATAAACAATGTCGATTGCCTGGCTGTCCAAAATGACCCTCTACCGCTATGATTTTAAACCAGTTACCCAGAATGAGAATGCAGGTCAGGTGCTGTGTCTCAAGTCTGGCTACACTTGCTGTATGCTTGTTTCAGGTGCGAATCAGAAACTGCTGAAGCCAAAAACATGAGTAGGTCGGTATTTTCTCTGACTGTATTTTACAGGACCTTGTGTCCCATTTGTTATGATATGAAAAACTGTTGTAATTGCTTTATGGGGGGAAAAAAAAAAATAACACTTTCAATAAAAAACTTTTGAAACAGAAAAACAGATCAGCCAAGCAATTGGCATACCTTCAAAGAAAGTCAATATGGTCACCCCTATATCACTCTTGTCAGAGTTTCGCTTTAACTACAGTGGAGTAATGAAAGAAGGCAACAGTCCACAGAAGCAGGAGGATCAGTTCTCTGCAACACGTAAGCCTTCCACACAGGGTGTAGCTCTTTTTTCCATTAGATGGTAAGCTCTGATGGACAAGAATCTCCTTCAAATATTAGCTTATAGAGCTGTGTTTGTCTACCTGGCTATATCAATAAGATCATGACTTACAAAGAGGCAGGAGTGTTTACACACTGTCCTGAGCTATACCCCAGTCAGCTAAACGCCATATCACTACAACAAACTTTTCCAAATGCACATCAAACCGCACAACAGGCTGCTGCCTACACAAACTTCTAATGTGCACCGAGGCCTACAAATAGGCATAAAGGTCTTTAGAAGTGTGGAAGGGTCTGGGCATTTGAAGGTGCATCCTATTTAAAAGGGTGTTACAGAATTTTATAATGGTTTTGTCTACGATTTATGTTATTTTGGTGGTGTAGTATTCAGTCTATGTAATAGAACAACATTAAAAGCAAAATGAGATAGTGAATTGTATGTGTAGTACAGCTAAAAGGGCCCATACGCTTATTGATTTTCCCGCCGATATACAGCAGATTCGATCACTGTGATCGAATCTGCTGTGAAATCATTGCGCAAGCGCTGACCGAATGATCGATTTCCATCTGAAATCGATTGTTCCAAGCAGAAAATTTCCATCGATCATCCGCGGGTCAAGAGCGCGTCACTAGCGGCGTTCGATTCGGAGAGACCGATGTAGCTATACATTACCTGAGGCTGAGTCCTGGGCCTCTGGGTCTTCATCAGTCATGGCTTCCTAGTACTTCCTGTGCCAGCCAGTGACCGGCGGAAGTACAAATAGTAGAGGGCGCTCTACTATTTGAACTTCCTGGTCACTGGCTGGCACAGGAAGTACTAGGAAGCCATGACGAACAAAGAGCGGAGACCCAGGACTCAGGTAATGTATAGCTGGCTGGCAGCAGCTTCACAGATGGTGAATCGATTTCATGCTGAAATCTATTCACAATCTGTTTGCAGTAAAGGCAGCAATACGATTCCTCTCTAATCAGATTCGATCAGAGAGGGATCTATCTGTTGGTCGATCTGATGGCAAATCGACCAGTGTATGGCCACCTTTAGAAATAGAACATTAGCAGCAAAGAAGAGAGTCTCATATTGTTTTCCAGTACAGGAAGCATTAAAAAAAAAAAAAAAAAAAAAAAAATCAGTTATCTATGCAAAAGAGCTTCTCTGAGTTATTGACCCATTGGGTCGAATACAGTTCTGTTTTCTGTAGCACTTAAACAGCCAAGAAACAGTGATAGTTTGAAATAAGGTTTTACTGCAGGAAAGTTCAAAGGGTCATTATTTCTGCTTTGTTTTATAGCTTAAAAGACAGAGTGTGTTTTTTTGAAACTGCAACAGTATGATAAAATGTTATAGAAAAAGCTATAGAAGGCTCGGTCCACACTACATGTGGTTGCAGAACGCAATCCGCGGTCCGGGCTCCGGTTTTCTAAACCGGAATGTAAACGGATGGAAATCAGATCTGTGCTGCACTTTTTGCAGCACGTTTCCAGTCCGTTCACGTTTTTACAAACGATCTGTGCCTGGTGGGGAGAGGGCTGCCATTCTGGAGGGGGTAGCAGCCAGGAAGGGGGGGGGCAGTGGGCACAGCGGCTGGGAGGGGGGTGATCGAAATCCCCCTCACCTGGGTGCCCCCTTCTGCGCTCCCTCTCCAGCTAATTTCTTTTTAAATCAATCCAGCAGCGAGCGGGGAACTCACTCACTTCCTTCCTTGTTCCATCCCTCCCCCACATCACTTCCTGCCAGGGGCGTAGCAATAGGGGGTGCATAGGTAGCGACCGCATCGGGGCCCTTGGGCCAGAGGGGCCCCGAAGGGCCATCCCTCAACTACATTATTAGCTCTCTATTGGTCCTGTGCTCATAATAATCACTTCTATAGATACTTTGAATAGTGGTAATCACTAACAAACTGTTCCCCATCCCCTTCTTGCACCTCTGACACTGTAGTTGCCATTGGCAGGTTTTGGTGCGCCGTATCAATTGTTATGTATAGAGTGCTTAGGGGGGCCCATTGTAAAACTTGCATCGGGGCCCAAAGCTCCTTAGCTACGCCACTGCTTCCTGCGTTATGGTCATATCCAGTAGTCATGTCATGTTGGTGGTGTGGTGTTCTATGTACAAAATGTAACAGAATTGTATTGTAGCTATTGTCCAGTGGTCAAGTCATGTTGGTGGTGCAGTATTATATGCACCATGTGTAATAAAATTGTATTGTGGTTCTGTCCAGTGGTCAGGTCGTGTTGGAGTGTACTATTCAATGGTCAACTTGTGTTGGATGTGAAGTGTAATCAACCAACCATCATCATCATCATCATCATCATCATCATCATCATCGCACTTTTCTCCTGTGGGACTCTAAGCACTCAAGAGTTGTAGCCACCAAGTGGCCACCCTGCAGTGTTAGAAGGTCTTGCCCAAAGACTTCATACTGAATAAATACTGACCCTAACCAGGATTCCAACTCTGGTCTCCCATGTCAAACGCAGAGTCCTTAACCAGTACACTATCCAATGTGTTAGAATTATACAGTAATATGGTAAAATCCAGTGGTTGGGTGATGTTGCAGTGTACTGTTCTATGTGCATAATTTAATCAAACCATGATAATCCCAGTGGTCAATCCATAGGAGTATAATACTCTATGCACAGTTTATAATAGAAAGTCATTATGGCCATATCTAGTGGTCTGATCTTGTGGTTATAGATTTATAATGTGTAATATAACTATCATTTCAAGGCTATGTTGGGAGAGTAGAGATAGATAGATAGATAGATAGATAGATAGATAGATAGATAGATAGAGTGGGTTGCAAAAGTATTCGGCCCCCTTGAAGTTTTCCACGTTTTGTCATATTACTGCCACAAACATGAATCAATTTTTCCACATGAAAGACCAACACAAAGTGGTGTACACATGAGAAGTGGAACGAAAATCATACAGGATTCCAAACATTTTTTACAAATCAATAACTGCAAAGTGGGGTGTGCATAATTATTCGGCCCCCCTTTGATCTGAGTGCAGTCAGTTGCCTATAGACATTGCCTGATGAGTGCTAATGACTAAATAGAGTGCACCTGTGTGTAATCTAATGTCAGTACAAATGCAGATGCTCTGTGACGGCCTCAGAGGTTGTCTAAGAGAATATTGGGAGCAACAACACCGTGAAGTCCAAAGAACACACAAGACAGGTCAGGGATCAAGTTATTGAGAAATTTAAAGCAGGCTTAGGCTACAAAAAGATTTCCAAAGCCTTGAACATCCCACGGAGCACTGTTCAAGCGATCATTCAGAAATGGAAGGAGTATGGCACAACTCTAAACCTACCAAGACAAGGCCATCCACCTAAACTCACAGGCCGAACAAGGAGAGCGCTGATCAGAAATGCAGTCAAGAGGCCCATGACTCTGGATGAGCTGCAGAGATCTACAGCTCAGGTGGGAGACTCTGTCCATGGGACAACTATTAATCGTACACTGTACAAAGTTGGCCTTTATGGAAGAGTGGCAAGAAGAAAGGCATTGTTAAGAGAAAGCATAAGAAGTCCCGTTTGCAGTTTGCCACAAGCCATGTGGGGGACACAGCAAACATGTGGAAGAAGGTGCTCTGGTCAGATGAGACCAAAATGGAACTTTTTGGCCAAAATGCAAAACGCTATGTGTGGCGGAAAGCTAACACTGCACATCACTCTGAACACACCATCCCCACTGTCAAATATGGTGGTGGCAGCATCATGCTCGGGGGTGCATCTCTTCAGCAGGGACAGGGAAGCTGGTCAGAGTTGATGGGAAGATGAATGGAGCCAAATACAGGGCAAACTTTGAAGAAAACCTCTTGGAGACTGCAAAAGACTTGACTGGGGCGGAGGTTCACGTTCCAGCAGGACAATGACCCTAAACATAAAGCCAGGGCAACAATGGAATGGTTTAAAACAAAACATATCTATGTGTTAGAATGGCCCAGTCAAAGTCCAGATCTAAATCAAATCGAGAATCTGTGGCAAGATCTGAAAACTGCTGTTCACAAACGCTGTCCATCTAATCTGACTGAGCTGGAGCTGTTTTGCAAAGAAGAATGGGCAAGGATTTCAGTCTCTAGATGTGCAAAGCTGGTAGAGACATACCGTAAAAGTCTGGCAGCTGTAATTGCAGCAAAAGGTGGTTCTACAAAGTATTGACTCAGGGGACTGAATAATTACGCACACCCCACTTTGCAGTTATTTGTAAAAAAATGTTTGGAATGATGTATGATTTTCGATCCACTTCTCACATGTACACCACTTTGTATTGGTCTTTAACGTGGAATTCCAAAAAAATTGATGCATGTTTGTGGCAGTAATGTGACAAAATGTGGAAAACTTCAAGGGGGCCGAATACTTTTGCAACCCACACACACACACACACACAATACTGTATCATCATTACTAGTAGACCCAAGCCCATTTAAAAAACGGGCTCTAGGGTCTGTTTCTCGCAGCGGCATGTTACTGCATGTGCACCCGCCGCGCACACCTGGCCGCCCGCTCGGCTCCCTGGCCTCGTCCTCCTGTCTCTGTGAGGCTGGGTCTGTGCTGGATATTCATCATATTGTTCATTTCCAGTGGTTGGGTCATGCTGCTGTGTTACGTGGGCTGCGGAGTCAGTACAAAAATCATCCGACTCCAACTCTGACTCCTCCGTTTATCAAACCACTGACTCCAGGTACCCAAAATTGCTCCGAGGTTAAGGAGTGGGTACAAAAATCATCCGACTCCTCAGTTTATCAAACCACCGACTCCAGGAACCCAAAATTGCTCTAACTCTGACTCCACAGCCCTGGTTGTGTTGTCGTGTATAGGGTGTATCAGAATTGTAATATGGTCATACTTATGGTTAGGAGTAACGTCCAGATTATAAAAAAAAAAAAAAAAAAAAAGACTGTGTTGTGTTCATGTCCACTGGTCGGGTAATGCTGAATATGCAGTGTTCTCTATATAAACTGTAACATAATTGTATTATGCCAATGTCCTGCATTTGGATCTTGTTTAATGTTCTTGCTGAGGGTTTAGTGTTAATGGTAGACTGCTGATGGACAGAATTAGTTTGAATTGTATTCAGTGATTGGGTCATGTTGGTATGGTCTGGTGTTTTTCTTGGGGTGTAGTGTTCTGTATATTGGTTGTAAACTAATTGTATTATGGTCATGTCTGGTGGTTGGGGGACGTTGGAAGAATAGTGTTCAACGTACAAAGTGCAACATAATTATATTTTAGGGGGTGTAGTGTTCTGTATATTGCGTTTAATACAGTAGAATCCCTTCGTAGTAAACTCCAAGGGACCAGGCAAAGTGGTTTACTAGATCAGAAGTTACTATAATCAGAAATTGTCCTATTTAAAAGGGACACTTAAGTCAAACAAAAAAAATGAGTTTTACTCACCCAGGGCTTCCAATACCCCCCTGCAGCTGTCCGGTGCCCTCGCTGTCTCCCTCCGATCCTCCTGGCCCCGCCAGCAGCCACTTCCTGTTTCGGTGACAGGAGCCGACAGGCTGGGGACGTGAGTGATTCTTCGCGTTCCCAGACACATTAGCACCCTCTATGCTGCTATATGGTATATGATATATGCTATAGCAGCATAGATGGCGCTATTGTGGCCAGGAACGCGAAGAATCACTCGCGTCCCCAGCCTGTCAGCTCCTGTCACCAAAACAGGAAGTGGCTGCCGGTGGGGCCAGGAGGATCGGAGGGAGACGGCGAGGGCACTGGACAGCTGCAGCGGGCTATTGAAAGCCCCAGGTGAGTAAAACTCATTTTTTTTTGTTTGACTTAAGTGTCCCTTTAAGTACATAAAGTATACAGAAATACTGGATCTTAATTCAGTCAATAATTACGAGTCATTTTTTCTTTTCAATGCTTCAGCAAGCGAGCACAGACAGCACCGAAGCTGCATCATAATGCAAAGTCCTCAATATGCAGGGATTTGCATGTAATACGTGCACAGGAAGCATAGATCTCACTAGTTAATGCAGGTACAGTACTGATAGTGTGCTCCTCTGTCCACATTTCTGTGCAGCCTGGATGATACTGTAGCACTGCAGCCATGCACAAGCAAGTCACAGATGACAGGCAATTCCCTCAGTAATCAGGCAGTTCTATTATACCTTGGTTTACTATACCAGGAGTTACTCCCATATACTTAGAATGGTGCTTGGCTGGGACCTGGACATGTAAATTATTATACCAGAGTTTACTATAATGAGATTATACCAGTGGCATAGCAATAGGGGATGCAGAGGTTGTGACCACATCGGGGCCCTTGGGCTAGAGGGGCCCACTAGCCACACCTCTGTATGTGTATTGATCCTTAACGTGCTATTTTCTTACTCTGAGTACACCTCTGACTCTGCAGCTGTCCTTGGTAGGTTTTGGGGCTCCACATCAATGGAGTGCTTGGGGCCCCATGTAAAACTCGCACCGTGGCCCCAAGCTCCTCAGTTACTCCACTGGTCCTCCAGCACCCAAGGCTGAGACACCAAAGTGCTCCCCTCCATCCCTCCCACCCCAGCCGTCACACACTGATTGTTATTAGACTGAGGCGTCCCAGGGCCCCCCCAACACCTTCATCTCTAGTTATCTGGATTGCAGTCACTGCCATGTATCCCCTTTTCTTATTTCTCTCTGCTTCAAACACAAGGGAAATGACAGCTGAGTGAGTTGTGCGCCCCCTCCTACACTGCGCCCTCTCTTGCCTCGGCCCGGCGCTGATTATACTGTAGAACTCTACTATGGTCAAGTCCAGTGCTTTGGCCATGTTGGGAGAGTAGTGTCCGAAGTAGGAAGTGTAACAACTGTATTTTTTTGGCTGTGTAGTTATACAATGAATTAGAATTGTATTATGGTCAGGTCCAATGGCTGGGAAATGTTGATAGAGTAGTGCTCTATGTACAAAGTGTAACAGAACTCTATTATGGCCATGTGCAGTGGTTGGGTGATGTTGAGAGTGTAGTGTTCTACAGAGTGTAATAGAAATGTGCGATTTAGAAATTGGTGCCTGTTGGGCACAGTGTGTGTCAGAGGATGGCACAGTGTGTGGGTAGTTGTACAGCATGTGAGTACAGTGCATGCTTGGGTCATGTTGAGCATGTAATCTTGGGACATACTGGGGGTGTAGTGTTCTGTATATAACCGGCCTATTCCAGCAATGAGACTACCGAAAAATTGCTTGCATGCGCAAAAACTGCCACATACCTGATCAGGCTCGGATTTTTCTGCTGGAGTCCAAGTGGGTTACTGTGTGACTGCACAGGTGTAGTGTGGCCGCGCTTTGGGGTCTCAGTGCTGGATGGGCCTAGCTGTGGCCAGGACTGTGGAGTCAAGGAGTCGGAGCAATTTTTGGGGAGTCGGAGTTTGAGTCGGAGTTGGTGGTTTTAGAAATTGAGGAAAGGGAGTCGGATGATTTGTGTACCAAATCCACAACCCTGGTAAGTATTAGACTAAGGAGTCGGAGTTGGAGTCAGTGGTTTCATAAACTGGCTTTCCCCTCCCAAAGGTAAGTGTCCACAAAGGCTGTAGCAACCTCACAGGGTTTCTTTATGACAACAGTATTCTGGACATATCCAGCAATCGGGGCATACTGGGGGTGTTGTGTTCTATGTATAAAGTGTAACAGAATTGTATTATGGTCATGTCCAGTAGTTGTGTCATGGTAGGGGTGTATAGTTCAGTGTGTAGATTGTAATAGAATTGCATTATGTTCACAGCCAGTGCACAGGTCATGTTGGGAATGTTTACAGAGTGTAATAGAACGGTATTATGGTCATAGACATTGGTCGCATTGTGTTGGGGGTGTCATAATCTGTGTATAAGGAGTAATAGAGTTATATTATGGGGTGCAGTGGTCAGGTCGGGGATGTTGTGTTCCGTGTATATAGTGTAATAGATTTATATTATGGGGTGCAGTGGTCGGGTCAGGTCGGGGATGTAGGGGCGTACATTTGAAATCGGCGCCGGTAGACTTGGGCGCAGGATACAGCGGTATATGGCTGATCCTGCTTCTGCACAAGTCCGGGCCGATTTAATTACTATTCCCCCTCCAGGCCGACATGGATAGTGGGGGAATGAAATAATTCGGCTTCCAGCAATTGCTGGAGGCCGAATTATTATGTTTTTAAGCAACTTCGGCTCTGTCTTCTGACGGAGCCGACGTTACTCACTGAGCGCTTCAATAGGAATGATTCCTATTGAAGTCTATGGAGGCGCCGGCTGCGCCCAAATCTAGCAGCGCTGAAAAGCACTGCTCCGATGTAGGGTTCTGTGTATAAAATGTAATAGATTTACATTATGGGGTGCAGTGGTCGGGTCAGGTGTATAGTGTTCCGTGTATAAAGTGTAACAGAGTTATATTATGGGGTGCAGTGGTCGGGTCAGGGATGTTGTGTTCTGTGTATAAAGTGTAATAGATTTACATTATGGGGTGCAGTGATCAGGTCAGGTCAGGGATGTAGGGTTCTGTGTACGGTATATAGTGTAACAGAGTTATATTATGGGGTGCAGTGGTCGGGTCAGGGATATCGAGTTCCATGCATGAAGTGTAACAGAGTTACATTATGGGGTGCAGTGATCAGGTCAGGTCGGGGATGTAGGGTTCTGTGTATATAGTGTAACAGAGTTATATTATGGGGTGCAGTGGTCGGGTCAGGTCGGGGGATGTCATGTTCTGTGTATGAAGTGTAACAGTTACATTATGGGGTGCAGTGGTCGGGTCAGGGATATCGAGTTCCATGCATGAAGTGTAACAGATTTATATTATGGGGTGCAGTGGTCGGGTCAGGGATGTCGAGTTCCATGTATGAAGTGTAACAGAGTTATATTATGGGGTGCAGTGATCAGGTCAGGTCGGGGATGTGGTGTTCCGTGTATGAAGTGTAACAGAGTTATATTATGGGGTGCAGTGATCAGGTCAGGGATGTCGAGTTCCATGTATGAAGTGTAACAGAGTTATATTATGGGGTGCAGTGGTCGGGTCAGGGATATTGAGTTCCATGCATGAAGTGTAACAGATTTATATTATGGGGTGCAGTGGTCGGGTCAGGGATATCGAGTTCCATGTATGAAGTGTAACAGAGTTATATTATGGGGTGCACTGATCAGGTCAGGTCGGGGATGTCGTGTTCCGTGTGTAAAGTGTAATAGATTTATATTATGGTCGTGTCCAGTGGTCGGCTCAGGTCGAGGATGTCATATTCCTTGTATAAAGTGTAATAGATATACATTATGGTCATGTCCAGTGGTCGGGTCACGTCGGTGGTGTCGTGTAGCATGTATAAAGTATAACAGATTTATATATTATGTAGGTCTGCAGTGTCCACATCATCTTCTCCCCATCAGTATTCCATACAGATATCACAGATCTCTATACACAAAATGCACCACTTACAATTCTCTTCTCTACTTCTAGTAAACATCCCTTATGTTGTCCTGTAAAAGACAAATCACAGTTGATCACAGTCTTTCTATGACTTACCTGAATGGCTAAAACGACCTCCTTGCCCCTCCGCTGTAGTTGCTTTTGTCGCTATATTCCAATTGGTTGAGTCCTCTCTCCAAATTTTGAAGCGGTGACAGCAAAGAGTCCGGAAAAGTTTCTCTGTGTTGCCTTCTGCTCTCTCTGTGCTTTGTCTGCGCCTGACCTATATCCACCTGTTAATTACCCCCTGTGGCGCCCTCCCTTCCAGCCTGCTTTGTTTACTCCTCAGTCAGGCCTTGGCACCTCTCTGCCCCCACTCCTCTCTCCTGCAGCCACCACCTGGGATAGTATTGTTCTATCTGCTCTCCCCCTGCCCTGTCTGTGTAGTTCTGTGCTCCCACCTGCCCTGTCACTACACTGTGGGCTGCAGAGGTATGAGAGTGCTGCAGGGGAGGGGGGTGACAACAGGAGGAGGAGGAGGAATGAGGCTAAAAGCCGATTTGGAGTTAAATGCTTAAATGCAAAGCAGTTTGCAAATGGAAGTGCAGGAGCCAGGAAATCAGGGAATGGGTGTGTGCAGTGTGTGTGTGTGTGTGTGTGTGTGTGTCAGTCAGCCTATACAGCCCTGTTTGCATGCCTATTAGCATTATTTATTGTGTTTATCTACCATAGCAGAGGCTGCAGTGTTGTATACCTGTGCTTAGTGATAACTTTATAGCAATCCTGGTAGCTTATTTGCACTTTCTTCAGCCATAAACATACAACAGAAATGCATTTGCATCTTATATTGCTTCATTCCGTGATAATGTCAACAATAGGGATGTTTTGCTGACATTTTTTCTTTGTTTGTCTTGTTAATTATAATATACCTGAAGCAAGAGAGAAATAGTGGCTGCCATATTTATTCACTTTTAAAGTGGACCCGAATTCTTGCACAGGACAGAAGGAAAACATTGAGAAACGCACCGTTTGTATTTAAAAAGTATAGCCTGTCTAATTTTCACTCACCTGCGACTAATCACAAGTTGTAATTTGATCTCTCAGCTATGTCAGCTGGCTGCCATGGCAGTGCAGCTAATTTGTAAACACAGGATGTTAACAATATGTCTGTTTCCATGAGAACAGGAAGTATCATTGCAGAATTGGTATCAGCTGCAACAAAGATTTTTCGGTACTTATCCGTTAGCCGGGCGCATCCGGCAGGTGGCGCTAATTACTATTCCCCCTCCAGGCCGACATGAATAGTAGGGAAAGATGTGACTGGTGGAGTTTTGTCGCCACCTGCCGGATGCGCCCGGCTAACGGATAAGTACCGATTTTTCTTTTAGGGCTGGAACCCACTAGAGAGATTTTCTAAACGTTAAGGGAGCGATTCAAACCGCTAGCGATTTCCCTAAACGCTCAGCTAATGTTAATAGATGGGCCAAATTCCACTGGAGCGATTGCGATTGCTAAATCGCAAAACTCAGGACATTCAGCATTTTTAAACGTTAGCGTTTCTGCAATGTAAAGTATATAAACGCTGGCATAATCGCTCGTCAAAACCTACACAGAGCAATTTTGCAAGCGTTTTTACATTACTGCACACTGTAACAAAATGCAAATTAATTGAAATGACCAATCAGAATTAAAAACGCTAATCGCTACACAACCACTGGCACATTAATTACACTTTTAAAATCGCTCCCAAAAACGCTCATGAAATCGCTTACAAATGATTGCGATTAGTGCTAGTGTTTTGTAGTGGGTTCCAGGCCATTTTATGCTGTTGTGTATCTTTTAGAGCAGAGAGGAAGTCCTAAGTTCACGTCCGCTTTAGGGCTCGTTTCCACTATCGCGAATCCGCATGCGCCCAACGCATGCGGATTCGCACATGTAATGCAAGTGGATGGGCCTGTTTCCACTGTAGCGTTGTTGAGGTGCGTTTTTTTCAGCGGTAAAAAAACGCACAAAAGAGCCAACGAATTCGCCTGCGAGTGGAATGCATGCGAATCGCCGCTAATGTATTTAATAGGCAATTCGCATGCGGCTATGGTATGCAAATTTTCATGCGCATTTTCAGTACCAATGTAATTCAAACAGGCAGTGACATGGTTAAATTCGCATATACCCTCACCTATGCGAATTCGAATGCGAATTCGCGGCAAAAAATGCGGAAAAATTCGCATCCGCATGCTATTTCATGCTATTTCAACAGCGGTGGAATCCAGGCGATTCTGCACCGCAATAGTGGAAACGAGCCCTCAAGCTACATCAGTTGCTTAGCAGGCCTGCTGATTTATTTCGCTGCAGTAATGTCTGAATCACACATTTGAAACAAGTATACGGCTTATTGAGTCACCTTTTCTGCATGCTTGCTCAGGGTCTTGTTCTAAAGGTAGAGGATCAGCAAAACAGCCAGGCAGCTGGTATTGTTTAGGAGCAAATAAATATGGCAGCCTCTATACCCCTCTCTGTTCAGGTGTCCTTAAAGGGATACTGTAGGGGGGTCAGGGGAAAATGAGTTGAACTTACCCGGGGCTTCTAACGGTCCCCCGCAGACATCCTGTGTTGGCGCAGCCACTCACCGATGCTCTGGCCCCGCCTCCGGTTCACTTCTGGAATTTCAGACTTTAAAGTCTGAAAACCACTGCGCCTGCGTTGCCGTGTCCTCGATCCCGCTGATGTCATCAAGAGCGCACAGCGCAGGCCCAGTATGGTCTTTAAAGGAGTACAGTAGGGGGAAAAAGAGTTGAACTTATCCGGGGCTTCTAATGGTCAACCGCAGACGTCCTGTACCTGCGCAGCCACTCACTGATGCTCTCAGACTTTAAAGTCGGAAAACCACTGCGCCTGCACGGGCGTGACCTCGCTCCCACTGACATCATCAGGCGTGTATTGTGCCCAGTACGGTCTGCACCTGCGCAATACGCTCCTGGTGACGTCAGCGAGGGCACGGGCACGCAGGCACAGTGGTTTTCTGAC
This sequence comes from Hyperolius riggenbachi, assembly GCF_040937935.1. Lineage (NCBI taxonomy): Eukaryota > Metazoa > Chordata > Amphibia > Anura > Hyperoliidae > Hyperolius > Hyperolius riggenbachi. Next base: position 50,589,865 of record NC_090655.1, on the reverse strand, counting down.
TTTAAAGTCAGAAATTCCAGAAGTGAACCGAAGGCGAGGACCGGAGCATCGGTGAGTGGCTGCGCGGGCACAGGACATCTGCGGGGGACCATTAGAAGCACCAGGTAAGATTCCCCCCACTCCCCTACAGTATTCCTCGTACACACTCCTGACTTAAGTCGGCTAAGGCAGCCGGTAATGACTGTCTCAGCAGATAATTAGGCATGTGTATGGAAGCCCCCCAACCCGTGAGCGATATGCCGGACGGAACTACTAACCCCCAGTGACGCCGATCCCATTGTTTGCGTCGCTCCCCCGCCCACTGCGTGATGTCACGTATGTGCTGCTCATCGTCCCTCCATCTCCCCCCCCCCCCCCCCACACACCATAGCAGCACAGCACGTTGTCAGCTACACGGCTGACACGCGTGTGTGCAGCGTGGACCAGCGATGTCGCCCATGAGGATCAGGTCCTGAACTCCAACTCGCGACATCCGTCAAAGGTCTGTACGCTCCTTAAAGACACCCGAGGTGAAAATAAACCAATGAAATAAACGATTCTATCTATCTTCCTTCTCCTAAAAATGACTTTTTAAGATATTCCACAGTTTTATTTTAGGTTTAAATCTACTTTTTAAGATTTAACTGTTTTATGGTTTTTGCTCAATCACACATTCATTGAAGTATGCCAGATCTTAAATCTATGACCTTTTTTTTAATCTCTTTCCTGCTCTCAGAAGCCATTTTCTGCTAGGAAAGTGTTTTATAGGTGGAATTTCTTATCAGTGAGGGTCACACTGTAGTCACTTCCTGTCTGAGTCAGGACTGAGTCACCCACTTACATACCTGATATTTAACTCTTTCAGGCAGAGAAAGAAAAAAAGGAACACAGCTTAGTTATTTGTGTGCTAGGCACTGTACATACCCATGTCTATCTCATCATGCCACATGTCACCTCGGGTATCCTTCACGGTGTTAACAATGTGCTTTAAACAACTTACCAACGTTTATGCAACACTGTAACATGTAATGACAAAAATATGTGAATTAGTACATTTGTTACATGAGGACAACTTTGTATATAAAAAAAAAGTTTGTAATTGGAGTGTTTGTCAATTGGGGACTATCGGTAGTGAGAACGAGGGCTTTTTTTTTTTTCTTAAAAAACAACAACAAAGACATTGTATATCTTGTATGTTCAAATCCAGAGTTGTCTGAAAGTAAAGGCTCATACACACATCAGACTATAGTCTTTGGAAAATGAAAGATCACAGACCAATCTTACCACCCTTCATGTAGTAAGAGAGCCATACCTTCACAGTCTTTTCTATGGAGCTGAACTCCACATCAGAAAAAAATATTTGCAAAATGCTGCACACAAAGATGCTGTACAGACAAAAGATCAGTATCTGCAAAAGATCTGTTCCTGCCAAAGATCCGTTCCTGCAAATTGCATTCGTAGTCTATGAGATCTGCAGATCCTCATACACACCTTGTTTAATGGACATTCATCTGTAGATCAGACAATCATCTGCAGATCTGAAAATCCATCCTGGTGGATCTGATCTGCAGATGAATGTCCGTTAAACAAGGTGTGTATGATGATCTGCAGATCTCATAGACTATCATTGCAATTTGCAGGAACGGATCTTTGGCAGGAACAGATCTTTTGCAGATACTGATCTTTTGTGTCTGTACAGCATCTGTGTGTGCAGCATCTTGCAGAGATTTTTTTCTAATGGGGAGTTCAGCTCCATAGAAAAGACTGTGTCGGTATGGCTCTCATACTACATGAAGGGTGGTAAGATTGGTCTGTGATCTTTCATTTTCCAAAGACTATAGTCTGATGTGTGTATGAGCCTTAAAACATTGACTTCACAGTGTAAGCTCAGCAGGCCACTCTGGAGTGTTGAGAAGTCTTGCCCAAAGTAGCATAGGCCCAATCATGTGATGCTATTTCTTGGTGGGGTAGTACCACAAGTCCAGTGATAATTGGTGGTCTTTTTGTTAACAGTAAAGTACCCCTGGCCCAGTAATAATGAGGTTATGTATGAATAAGTATCACAGGCCCGGCTTTCTGGTTCTGAGTGAGTTGGTACCACAGCCCCAGTTATAATATTGCTCTGGTTGTGGATTGGGAGGGTCCACAAGTCCCCTGCAAATGGAATTCTGGGTGTGTAGGTTACTCAGGCCCAAACACAGGGTTCTGGTCCTTGGTGAGGCAGTACCACAGGCCCAGTGATGATGTGGTTCTGCTTGCAGATGAGGAAGTTGCGCTGGTAATGAGGGTTCTGGATGAGGAGGTGCCCTGAGAAGAAGCTATTAGACGGCAGCTGATTAGTAGGACAGGTCTGGGCCGCTGCGATTTCTGCTTTCTGATTTTAGCTTCTGCTAAATCCTCTTGAGCTGCATCTGTTGAACCTGCTGTTATCCTGAGCAAAGCAGATAATACTCCCTAACCCCAGGATTGGCTGCCCTGTCCTACCTCTCCTCTACAAGCTGTGACGTTCCTACCTCCACTCTGCGACACCATCAGGCATCAGCACAGTGTCTGCGCGGTGAATGCCGTGTATATCTGGGATCCTTGCGTCACTTTCTCACCAGGCGCTCTGGCGAATTCAGAAACATACTGGCTGGTGAACTGACTAGTGTATGACGGCACAGTAGATTGTGAGGTCTTGTGTAGCAGAAGCAGGTGTGAATAGTCCTGTGTAGTCAGCACAGTGCTGTGAAAGAGTGCTAAATATATGAGACAATAAGCATCTATCTTACAACTTATGTCTTATTTGATTCCACTTCCTGGTTTTCACTGCCCAATCCTGTTCACTGCTAGAGCCGAATGCTTGAAATGTCTTGTAATGGCCTAACCAAAGCATAAACCTCAATCCTATTGGGAATCTGGGGTTGGGGAGGTGCTGCAAAGTGCAAGTGGGTAAATCACTCTCAATGAAAAATGGAAAACATGTCCTCACGTAGGTTCTTGGAATCCACGGTCGTACCTGTTGCACTCAGGAAACAATGGTGCAGGGGCTTCAAGCAAGCTACTGGCGCAGAGAACCGCCCTCCAAGGGAAGGGTGTGGGGCTAAGCCACTGGGGTTGGGGAGGTGCTCTAAAGTACAAGTGGGCAGATATAATAATAATAATGAAAAATTGAAAACATATGGTTTACCTATAATAAGAAGGCGCTAGGCTAGCCACTAGCCACAGGTGCAATGGGGATGGGGAACAGTTTGTTAATGATTACGACTATACAAAGCATCTATAGAAGTGATTATTACCAGCACAGGCCCAATAGAGAGCTAATACTGCAGTCGCAACCTCTGCACCTCCTTTTGCTACGCCAGTGGGCTAGGCCAACGTATAAAAAACTACATTTTAATGCACACCAGACATTTGGATGATTCAAGTGTCTAGTTTGCATTAAAATTGACTTTTTTGTACATTGGCCTAGCCCAGTGATAGGCAAGCTTGGCTCTCCAGCTGTTGAGGAACTACAAGTCCCACAATGCATTGCAGGAGTCTGAAAGCCACAGTCATGATTCATAAAGGCAAATGCATTGTGGGACTTGTAGTTCCTTAACAGCTGGAGAGCCAAGTTTGCCTATCACTGATTCTTATTAGAGGTAAGCCATATGTTTTCAATTTTTCATTGTGAGAACCAGTACGGTGGTGTACTGGATAGCACTCTCATCTTGCAGCACTGGATCCCCGGGTTGAATCCCAGCCGTGAATACCAGGAGTTGCATTTTCTCCCCATGTCTGCCTGGGATTCCTCTGCGCACTCGGTTTCCTTCCATTATTTGGTTTCACCCTAAAATTGGTTCGATTCTCTGCTCAATCGTTTTTTCCGCTCAATTCCCGCGATTCTCTTATCTTCTGCTCGTTTTTCTTATCTTTTTCCATTCACTTCTATGAGGAATCTAGCAGTAAAATGATAATGAGGAATATCGGACATGACGGAATTTATCAATGGAGCGCATCCATCTAATGAAAAAATGTAACGTGTGTTCCCAGCATGAGACTACGATGAGCATATGACTCTGGTAGGGATTAGATTGTGATCTCCTCTGAGGGACAGTTAGTGACAAGACTGTATACTCTGTACAGCGCTGCGGAAGATGGCGCAATATAAATACTAAATAATAATAATAGCTATACAGACTCATGATTTTTGTGTTTTGTCCTAAATATTATTGGTATCAGAATAAAAAAATGTTTTGCACCTTAACCTCTTGACGACCAGCTAACGCCGATTGGCGTAAACTGGTCGTCTGCGGGTTTCCATGGAAACGGCCTTTCCATGTCCGTTCACAGAGGCTGTCTCCGTGAACAGCCGGAGAGCCGCCGATCGCGGCTCGCCGGCAAAATCCCCGCTGTTTACATCATACGGCGCTGCTGCGTAGAGCAGATCGGCGATCCCCGGCCTCTGATTGGCCGGGGATCGCCGGCATATGATAGGCTGAAGCCTATCCTACAATGCGCAGGACGGATATCCGTCCTGCGCAGCTCAGAGGGGAAGGGAGAGGGAGGGAACGGGCGAGAGGGACGGAGCGCCGAAAATGCTGCGAAGGGGGGCTTTGAAGAGTCCCCCCCCCCCGCAAAGCGCAGAGAGCCGGCGGCAATCAGACCCCCCCCAGCAGGACATCCCCCTAGTGGGGAAAAAAGGGGGTAAGTCTGATCGCCCTGCCTAAATTCTGATCTGTGCTGCGGGCTGTAGAGCCCACGCAGCACAGATCAGACAGAAATCCACTGGTCGGCAAGTGGTTAAAAGTGGTAGACATGTTGTGTAACTCAAGCTCTGATAGTCCCCTAAAGTTTATTCTTAAAGGGATACTGTAGGGGGGTCGGGGGAAAATGAGTTGAGCTTACCCGGGGCTTCTAATGGTCCCCCGCAGACATCCTGTGTTGGCGCAGCCACTCACCGATGCTCCTGCCCCGCCTCCGGTTCACTTCTGGAATTTCTGACTTTAAAGTCAGAAAACCACTGCGCCTGCGTTGCCGTGTCCTTGATCCCGCTGATGTCATCAAAAGCGCACAGCGCAGGCCCAGTATGGTCTGTGTCTGCGCAGTACGCTCCTGGTGACATCAGCGGGAGCGAGGACATGGCAACGCAGGCGCAGTGGTTTTCTGACTTTAAAGTCAGAAATTCCAGAAGTGAACCGGAGGCGGGGCCGGAGCATTGGGGAGTGGCTGCGCCAACACAGGATGTCTGCGGGGGACCATTAGAAGCCCCGGGTAAGTTCAGCTCATTTTCCCCCGACCCCCCTACAGTATCCCTTTAAAGTGGACCTGTACAGGACATAAGGAAAACATAGAGAAATGCACCCTGTATGTATTTAGAGCATTCAGCCTGTCTAATTCTCCCTCATCTGTGACTAATCACAAGTGTAATTTGATCTCTCAGCTGTGTCAGGTCAGGAAAATCCTCTGCCACAGCAGAGCTGCTAATTTGTAAACACTGTATGTTAACAATATGTCTGCTTCCATGAAAGCAGGAAGTAGACACACTGCAGATTTATTGCAGGAGTTGTATCAGCTGTAACAAAGAAATGTTTTTCTTGAAGGCTAGGTTCACAGTGTCATATGCAACAAAAACGTCATACTGCACATTACCGCTGCTATGTACAGTAGGTACAGTGAAACATACAGACAATGAAAAGTATGCTTCGCTGTACCTGTTAATGTGTGCGTTTAGAGGTAACGCCTGCATGCTGTGCGTTACCATAACGTAACGCATTACACCGTAACGCTAATGCCGCACTGTGAATGTCGCATAGACTTATCATTGCAGTGCTGTAAGCATCGATATAAGACTTTATAACGTGTGATCATAACGTCCTCCTGTGAACCTAGCCTTATGGCCCATACACACGGGCTACAACTGTCGCCACAACCACCTGGCACGCGCGTGTTACGGCGACAGGTCACCCGTGTGTACGACGCGCGCGCCCCGAACCGTCGCTACTCAGAGCTGTCGCCAGGCGATTGGCGCGGCCAATCGCTGGCAACAGCTGTCACCGCAACTGTCGCTAGTACGCCGTGTGTATGTGGACTAGCGACAGCAACCCCATACACAATGTAGCTTCCGGCGGGGGGGAGGAACCTTCAGCGACAGCTTCCACCGCATCTCTCGTTGCACAGAGGGACCTGGCAACGAGCTGTCGCTGCTTTTTTTTTTTTATTGGGCGACTTGTTACATTTGTGCCTCCTGAGTACGAGGCTTAAAGGTTATTATGCTGTTGCTTATCTTTTAGAGCATAGAGGAAGCTTTGAGTTCAGGTCCCCTTTAATCTCAGGTTCTAGTAGGACAAAACAGAACAAAAACACACTAAAAAGTCATTGTGTAGGATCTTGTCCAGTCTCTACATGATTGTCTTTTTTATCGCCTAATAAAGAGGAATGGAAAAAAGTGTGACTTGAGAAATGAAAACCTGTCATTTGCTCGTGAGTTCTTCATGGCATGCCTGACTGGAAGTGCGATGAAGGTGTGACTGGAAGTGTGTAGTCAAGCATGTCTTCCAACCAAATATGTCTGTGCTTGAAAGCATCCCTCTTTCCCATGCTTGTACTGAATATGGCCCGTGCAGAGGAGGATTCTGGGAAAGGACATTAGCCTGACTTTTTTTTTCTGTAGATTCCCAGACACAGCACTGTGGGAGGCCCGGGTGTCTTGTGACAAATCGGAGAGGAACGGGTGCGCAAGCTGAGCGTGTAAATGATTTGGATATACAAACTGAGAAATTTTACTAGCAAATGAGTTCAGGGACATTGCTTTTCTCTCTCTGCACACTGGAGGTTCCACCAGGCTGGAGATCAGCTGGACACATCGAACCGTGGTTGGGTTGTTGTCGGATTGCAGGCATGTGTGGCACCCACATACAGAACCTTGTTTCCATGATCAATCCTAGCTATGCAACAGTTATTCCTTTGTATTCCAGTTATTCCTTCTGTCTGTGGTCCGTTGTGGCAGAGGTCAGCTCCCCAACTAATAGCAAACAGTATTTAATATATCCAGGAAAGGTGGATTCTCTAAAGGGGCCCATACATCAGGCGATGTATGGGTAGATCAACCATGAGACAGATTTCTCTCGGATCACAAAGGGATCTGTTGCCAGCCCATACACTGCAGACCAATCGTTTTCACCATGAAGCCTATCAGGAAACGGCCTAGCAACGTCTTCTCCTCCGACTGCCTGTTTGCCCCCCAAGTGTCAAATGTCAACCCCCCCACCCCATGCCCAGGTGTAAGTAGAGATGGTCTTTAAAGAGAACCCGAGGTGGGCAGATGGGAGACAGAGGCATGTTCTCTGCCTCATGACATGCTTCTGTGTCCCCACACCGCTGCTCTCTGCCCCCTCACAGCCTTGCTATAGCTCCCCTGAGATTAGCGACAATGCTTGTCGCTATCTCGGAGGTAAACACAGGGATTTCCTGTTCAAAACGCCCACTACGGGCGTTCCTGCAGGGTTTTCAGAGCTGCCATTGGGCAGCTCTCTCTCCCTGGCCGCGCCCCCGGCCAATCCCCCGCCTCCCTGCACGCTGTGAGAGACACACATTCTCTCCTTGCAACGTTGTGACCTATATGTCACGAAAGTGAAAGTGGGTCAGAGCGGCGTTTTTTGCGGCTACCTGATCCGCTCTGCCCCTCCCCCCCCCCCCCCCCCCCCGAATCAGGTAGCCTACTTATTATTATTTTTTTCATTTTTTTAACCCACCTTGGGCTCTCTTTAAAGTGTACCAGAGCTCAGTAAAAGGAAAAAAAAAATACATACCCGGGGCTTCCTCCAGCCCCATCCGCTCAGATCGCTCCCACGCCACCATCCTCCGCTGTCTGCATCTCCGGTACCGGGTCCCCGCACCTCCGTCAGTCGGCTCCAGTGTACGCAGGAGAAGTTCGCTCTTTGTGTATCTCTCCAGCTGCTGCTGGAGGGATACATAGAGGGCGCACTTCGCTTACGTCAGACTGGCTCCGACTGACGGAAGTGCGGGGACCTGTGAAAGCAGCCTAGAGAGACTCAGAGCTCAGTAAAAGGAAAAAAAATATAAATACCCGGGGCTTTCTCCAGCCCCATCCGCTTGTATCGCTCCCACGCCGCCATCCTCCGATGTCTGCAGCTCCGGGACCGGGTCCCCGCACTTCCGTCAGTCGGAGCCAGTCTGACGTAAGCGAAGTGCGCCCTCTATGTATCCCTCCAGCAGCAGCTGGAGAGATACACAAAGAGCGAACTTCTCCTGCGTACACTGGAGCCGACTGACGGAGGTGCGGGGACCCGGTACCGGAGATGCAGACATCGGAGGATGGCGGCGTGGGAGCGATACAAGCGGATGGGGCTGGAGAAAACCCCGGGTATTTATATTTTTTTTCCTTTTACTGAGCTCTGAGTCTCTGCTAGGCTGCTTTCACAGTTGGACGTTGTGGTCTGACGTTAGAGCAGCCTGTAACGCAGACCAACTCACAGCAATGACAAATCAATGGGCTGTTCACAGTGCCCACCTTGCGTAGAGTATAACGCTGCACGCTGAATGAAAGTGCAGCGTGCTCTGCGTTATACTCGTATGTGGCTGCGTTCGGATGTTTGCACATGCTCAGTACTGTTTTTTTGCCGCATGCGCCGTTTTCGTCCGATAGTATGCATCAAAAAGTACGCATCACGGACGCATCAAGAGACGCATAATGCGGCTCTATATAACGTCCAACATCAAAGCTCACATGCGTTGCGTTAGGGGCACGTTATGCGACCTTAATGTCGCATCTAACGCAACGTCTTAGTGGGAAACAGCCCTTAAGTTGCTACTAGTTCCAATTTGCATGTAAGTGTAATGCAAACTGCATGCTGCCTGGAATTGGGCCAATCACAATCATCAGAAAGGGCCTATTCCTAGCTGCATACGTCTTAAATTCAAATTTCCTGCAGGCCAGGGTTATAAGCATTTCATAGACCATCTCTATTGACCACTATCTGACCATTAGTCTAAACCTGAGATTCCTTTGGTGCAAATACCACATGGTCTCCAACATATAAGCGACACAACTGCTGGAAGCACAGAGGACCAAATCAGGGAGGATTGGCACCGCTTATTGGTCATTTTATTATAATGAGCATTGACTTAGATGTACTGCTGCCTCCATATCACGCTGCGGTGCAGAGCTTAATAGCACGTGGCAGCTACTGTATGTACAGTATGTCCACCCAGGGGCGTAATTTGAGGTGCACCTTGAGGATCTGATTGGACGCCTTCATCTCTTGGTACTCTCAATGTTCAAAATGTGTTCTGTTGATTTTCTAGCTATCATCAGAACAGACCAGTCACACAGGCTCTGCTGGTCTCTTAGGGAAAGAGTGCCTCAGGGAGGTGCATTCCCTAGAGCTCTTCTCTTAGATGATTATCTCCAGGAAGGTGCTGAGATGAGGTAAATGTCACACGTTAGGCCTGTTATGGTCATTAGATCGGAGGGGAAGAGCAGACCTGGTTAAAGGGATCCTGAGCACTCACTAAAAATGAAATAGTGACTTACCTGGGGCTTCCTCCAGCCCACCGTAGGCCGCAAGGTCCCCCGGCATCCTCCTGGCTCCTCTTGTGGTCCCGGCTGGTGGCTCTGTTATGGGACGACTTCTGCCAGCCGAGTCCTGCGCATGCGTGGTTCAATATTAGAGAACCGTACACACGCAGGACTCTCACGCCGGGCGGCGTGATGGCCCGAATTGAGGAATCGGGCAGAAGTCGTCCCATAACGGAGCCGGGGACCGGGAGAGGAGCCAGTGGGACGCCGGGGGACCTTGGGGCCTACGGCGGGCTGGAAGAAGCCCCAGATAAGTCACTTTTATTTTTAGTGAATGCTCAGGGTCCCTTTAAGTGATGACAAGCAGTCAACGTTTCTCACAGGATAAACCTTATTTACCAAAGTGTACAGCACATGGAGGCGTGTCTGTGGCCCAGCAAGGATAGTTACACAATCTCTTGGGCAACAGTGCAGTGCTGATGCTGTACAGATATGTCAGTAGCCTCCAGGCTAGTGATGCGTCTGTTGCTATGGAGGGGGCGAAGGGACAAGCGGCGTGGGACAAGAGAGTGGGGACAACAACGTGATTGGGTGGTGTTCGGGCGCCGGTGATGGCCGCTGTACACATGCTGGTTTCTTTTAAGTGTTTCGGCAGAGGCAGTGTTTATCATCTGCCACAGTTGTTCAAACCAGATTGTGTATGTAGCTTAAAGGACAACGGAAGTGACAAGAATATGGAAGCTGCCATATTTATTTCCTTTTAAACAATATCGGTTGCCTGGCAGCCTTGCTAATCTATTTTGCTGCAGCATTGTCTGAATAACACTAAGGCCCAGTGCACACCGAGCGGTTTTTGGAGCGATCCGCCGGCCGCATCCGCCTCTAAAAACGCTTGTCTAATGTATTGCAATGGGATGGTGCACACCGGCGGTTTGCGGTTTTTGCCAAGCCGCAAACGCGCCTCCTGCTGCGCGTTTGCGGTTTTCGGAAGCGTTTCGTCCTCAATGTAAAGTATAGGAAAAACGCAAACCGCTCTGAAAAACGCTAGTTCAGAGCGGTTTGCCAGGCATTTTTGTTACAGTAGCTGTTCAGTAACAGCTTTTACTGTGTAATGTGTATGTGTAATCTGCTACACAAAAACGCACGCAAAACCGCTAGGTATGTTTAGAAAACCTCTCTAAACATACCTAGAATCGCTCTGAAATCAGCTCCCAAAACCGCTAGCGTATTGCGGATCTGCTAGCGGTTTTGGTGTGCACTGGGCCTTAATCTTGTCAGATTTGATAATGGCAATAATGTCAGAAACACCTGATCTGCTGCATACTTGTTCAGGGTCTATGGCTAAAAGTATTAGAGGCAGAGGATCAGCAGGGCTGCCAGGCAACTGGTATTGCTTAAAAGAAAATAAATATGGAAGCCTCCATATCCCTCTCGCTTCAGTTGTCCTATAAGGCTGGTTTCACCCTGAGGCGTTGCATTGTACATCCTGTAAAGAAAGGATTGCAACGAAGAGGAAAGGACACATCGTGCCTTACGTGGGCAATGTAAGTGATGCAGTGAAGCATACAGTATGCGATTTTCGCATACCTAGTCAGCCTAGACTAAACATCTCTGGGAAGGCGGGGCTACATACAGTATACAGGAACAGATAGCTAATGCTGAAACCAGGATCATTACTGCATTGCACTATATGTCACTACAGGGCCTCTTTAATGATACAAATATGTGGAATGCAGCAGCATAGAGAAAGGTTGGGCAGTGATAACTATTCATAGGCAGTAAGAAGGTTCATGACGCTCTACCCCTAACCATCATACCAGTCGGTGCAGGATCAGGCAAGCCAGGCCATAGTAGTAGAGAAGTGCAAAAAAGGATCCGCAAGCCAGAACAGGATGAGGTAAAAAAAGGGCTGAAATGTTTATTAGAAAAATCCACAGACAAGGCAATAAAATCACAGGATCAACTAACGCGTATCGGGCCTACCATCTGCCCTTAGTCGTAGTTAAAAGTGAACCTGAACATGAGGAGAATTTATGTGAGGCCAGGGAAGAGAAAGCTCCACCCCCGGGGACACACAAACCGCCTCTTTAAAGAGACATACATCCCCAATGGATACAATGTAAAAATACAATAATAACATTGAAAATGAGATATAAAAGATGTAAAAATGTGTTATCACTGACAAACTGTAAAGTTGTATATGAATAGGAGAGGAGAGAGGACAACAGCAATTCACATAGATTGTTATCTAAATACAATAAGTATAATTAAGGAGAGGAAAGAGGGGGCCTCAATATGTGTAAACCAAGCTCAAGTCCCATCTCTTGTTTAAACCCTGTGGTGTACGGGTACCCAACCTATGAATCCAAAAGGCTTCACGCTTTAATAGCATTCTCTGCAGATCACCTCCCCTAATTGGACAAACCACCCGTTCCACCCCCTGAAAAGTAAAGGAAGAGAGATCTTTCTCATGTGCTGTTTCAAAATGTTTGGAAACCGCAGACTTGCGAAAGGTGTTCCAATTTGTGCCACAGTAATGTTCAGCTACGCGGGCTCTAAGGTGGCGAGTGGTACATCCCACATATTGTACACGACATGTCATGCAGGAGATAACATAAATCGTGTTTTTGGTATCGCAGTTCACATACTGCTTGATAGGAAAGCTTTTGTTATGGGCAAAAGAAAAAATCGAGTTGCTTTTTTTGTGACACTGACAATAATTACATGTGGTGAACCCGCAGGGATAGGAACCCACTGTAGCCAGCCAGGTTGGGGTACGAGAAGAGGAGGGGGACCGAAAAAGACTAGGTGAAAGGATGGACCTCCTCTTCTCGTACCCCAACCTGGCTGGCTACAGTGGGTTCCTATCCCTGCGGGTTCACCACATGTAATTATTGTCAGTGTCACAAAAAAAGCAACTCGATTTTTTCTTTTGCCCATAACAAAAGCTTTCCTATCAAGCAGTATGTGAACTGCGATACCAAAAACACGATTTATGTTATCTCCTGCATGACATGTCGTGTACAATATGTGGGATGTACCACTCGCCACCTTAGAGCCCGCGTAGCTGAACATTACTGTGGCACAAATTGGAACACCTTTCGCAAGTCTGCGGTTTCCAAACATTTTGAAACAGCACATGAGAAAGATCTCTCTTCCTTTACTTTTCAGGGGGTGGAACGGGTGGTTTGTCCAATTAGGGGAGGTGATCTGCAGAGAATGCTATTAAAGCGTGAAGCCTTTTGGATTCATAGGTTGGGTACCCGTACACCACAGGGTTTAACCTCCCTGGCGGTAAGCCCGTGCTGAGCACGGGCTATGCCGCCGGGAGGCACCGCTCAGGCCCCGCTGGGCCGATTTGCATAATTTTTTTTTTGCTACACGCAGCTAGCACTTTGCTAGCTGCGTGTAGCATCTGATCGCCGCCGCTACCCGCCGATCCGCCGCAATTCCTCTCGCCGCGGCCGCCCCCCCCCAGACCCCGTGCGCTGCCTGGCCAATCAGTGCCAGGCAGCGCTATGGGGCAGATCGGAGTCCCCTCTGACGTCACGACGTCGATGACGTCGGTGACGTCATCCCGCCCGTCGCCATGGCGACGGGGGAAGCCCTCCAGGAGATCCCGTTCTTTGAACGGGATCTCCTGATCTCCGATCGCCGGAGGCGATCGGAGGGGCTGGGGGGATGCCGCTGAGCAGCGGCTATCATGTAGCGAGACTTTGTCTCGCTACATGAAAAAAAAAAAAAATTAAAAAAAAAGATTTGCTGCCCCCTGGCGGATTTTTTGCAAACCGCCAGGGGGGTTAAACAAGAGATGGGACTTGAGCTTGGTTTACACATATTGAGGCCCCCTCTTTCCTCTCCTTAATTATACTTATTGTATTTAGATAACAATCTATGTGAATTGCTGTTGTCCTCTCTCCTCTCCTATTCATATACAACTTTACAGTTTGTCAGTGATAACACATTTTTACATCTTTTATATCTCATTTTCAATGTTATTATTGTATTTTTACATTGTATCCATTGGGGATGTATGTCTCTTTAAAGAGGCGGTTTGTGTGTCCCCGGGGGTGGAGCTTTCTCTTCCCTGGCCTCACATAAATTCTCCTCATGTTCAGGTTCACTTTTAACTACGACTAAGGGCAGATGGTAGGCCCGATACGCGTTAGTTGATCCTGTGATTTTATTGCCTTGTCTGTGGATTTTTCTAATAAACATTTCAGCCCTTTTTTTACCTCATCCTGTTCTGGCTTGCGGATCCTTTTTTGCACTTCGATAACTATTCATAGTTACATAGTTATTTGGGTTGAAAAAAGACATAAGTCCATCGAGTTCAACCAGAGAACAAAGTACAACACCAGCCTGCAACCTCACATATCCCTGTTGATCCAGAGGAAGGCGAAAAACCCTTACAAGGCATGGTTCAATTAGCCCCAAATGGGAAAAAATTCCTTCCCGACTCCAGATGGCAATCAGATAAAATCCCCGGATCAACATCATTAGGCATTACCTAGTAATTGTAGCCATGGATGTCTTTCAACGCAAGGAAAGCATCTAAGCCCCCTTTAAATGCAGGTATAGAGTTTGCCATAACGACTTCCTGTGGCAATGCATTCCACATCTTAATCACTCTTACTGTAAAGAACCCTTTCCTAAATAAATGGCTAAAGCGTTATTCCTCCATGCGTAGATCATGTGCTCTAGTCCTTTGAGAAGGCCTAGGGACAAAAAGCTCATCCGCCAAGCTTTTACATTGCCCTCTGACGTATTTATACATGTTAATTAGATCCCCTCTAAGGCGTCTTTTCTCTAGACTAAATAAACCCAGTTTATCTAACCTTTCTTGTTATTCTCTAAGGGCCTGTTTCCACTAGCCACCGTGCGCGGCTGCAAGACACGCGGTGGCACTTGCTGAGGGATTCCAGAAGCCGTGCCATGCAAAGCTATGGGATTCGCAGCCTCCCGCACGGAAACTGAGGGCAATGTCGGCCGAATCGCTAAGGTAAGCGATTCGGCTGGTGGCGCCATTGTCTCCTATGGCAGAGTTTCCCCGTGCGGTTAGCCTGCGGGGAAACTCTTCGAATACGGCCCGGTTTCCACGCTGGTGAAAACGTGCCCTCACTATTCTCTTGCTGGTAACATCCACTCTGCTGCCTGATCTATGTTTGCTGGAGGGAACTATGAGCCATGTGACTGCCTTTTCCAAAAGGAATTTCTCTAGAATGCCTGCATCACTTATTAATTGTATGTAAACAATGGCATAGTCTGCTGTTCATCTTTACTGACTATGAAACATTTGGGAGAGTTAAAGATTTCAAATATAAAGAATTGGTTTCATTATTTTTGTAGAGGGCCCAAAAATCCCCTACTAAAAAGTTGTGTCAAAACCACATCCAGCCTACTCCCTGCACTGATGCAGTGCCGTTTCTAGCCTTAGTGGTGCTCTAGGCAAGACGACCCACTTTCCCTTTCTATGGCCTGGTGCACACCAGAGGAGTTTTTCTGAGCGTTTTGAGTTTTTAAATCTGCTGCTAATGTTATCCTATGTGTCTGTGCACACTGGAGCAATGAGGTTTTGTAAAAAACCCCATAGCATTACATTGGGAAGAGCTTTTGAAAGGTTTCAAAAGGAAAGGATCCGAGATGAACTTTTATACATTGTATAATTGTGTTCCTTACATATAGGTTATAGGGCATTCCTCAAGCCAAATACTTTTTTTGTTTGTTTTAATACTCTAATTCCCTATAAACTAAACAAGCCTCGCCCACAGCTTCTCCAAAAACGCCAAGGCACTCAGACCCATGTAGCAAGGGCTTATGGGAGCTCAGTCTGGGCACGAGGAGGAGGAGGTTACTAGCCAGAGATTTCAGAGGCAGAGGGGAGGGGGGGAGTGAATTTTTCACAGGCTGAGGGGTGGAGATGCAGTTGCAGATTAACTGTGTAATGATTAACAGAACATGGCCGTTTTCATTGTATCACAGGAATAAATAATCTTAAACTGTTGAAGCTGTATGCAGCCAGATTTGCTGTATAAACTTTGTATCTAAACTTTTACTTGTTACTTGTTATAGTTAGTTTTTCATCTCTGATCCGCTTTAACTGAACAGGAAGAGCTGAGATGCTAATCCCTTACCCCAGGTGTCGAGTCCTGCGTGAACGCGGGTGGATGGCGTCCACTTACTTTTTCCTCAGCGTGGACGCCATCCACCCTGGCTTGTGTGGAGGGGAGCAGCGTAGAGAAGGAGAGCTATGGGGACAGCAGGGAAGGGCGGACTTCTTCCTCCCCTCACCTAGGGGCTCTCCTTCCTGGCTCTCCCCTCCGGTGTTTTTAAAGTTCGGCGGCTAAAGTGGGCGGAGACTTACCGCCGTTTTTGCAGCTGCAGCTCGCAGGAGATGCTCTGCTCTGTGCGCGGCTAGTCTGACTAGCTCTAGCCGCACACAGAGCAGAGCATCCCCTGCGAGCTGCGGCTGCAAGAACGGCGGTAAGTCTCCGCCCACTTTAGCCGCCGAACTTTAAAAATACCCAAGGGGAGAGCCAGGAAGGAGAGCCCCTAGGTGAGGGAAGGGGGGGAGACGTCCGCCCTTCCCCACTGTCCCCATAGCTCTCCTCTGTGCTGCTCCCCTCCTACTGGGGGGACACCTGGCTACCTGGGGACATATACCCCTGCCTAAATATACTGGGCACATATCCCCCTGGCTATATAGACTGGGCACATATACCCCTGGCTACATATACTGGGCACATATACCCCTGACTACATATACTGGGCACATTTCCCCTTGGCTATATATACTGGGCACATATACCCCTGGCTACATATACTGGGCACATATACCCCTGGCTACATATACTGGGCACATATACCCCTGACTACATATACTGGGCACATATACCCCTGGCTACATATACTGGGCACATATACCCCTGGCTACATATACTGGGCACATATACCCCTGACTACATATACTGGGCACATATCCCCCTGGCTATATATACTGGGGACATATACCTCTGACTACATATACTGGGCACATATAACCCTGCCTAAATATACTGGGCACATGTCCCCCTGGCTATATATACTGAGGACATATACCCCTGCCTATATATACTGGGCACATATACCCCTGCCTATATATACTGGGGACAGCAATACACCTGGCTACATACACTGGGGACTACTACACACCTGGCTACTTATGGAACATATACACCTGGCCACTTACTCTGTGGACATCTATACACCTGGCTACCTATTCTGGGGACATTATACACCTGGCTACCTATTATGGGGACAACTATACTCATCGCTTCTTATACTGGGGACACCTGTAGACCTGGCTACCTATGCTGGGGGTACCTATTTTGGGGGAACTGCTGTCAGATTATCTGCATTTTTGTGGAACCGCTGTTATGTATTTTGGGGAACAGCTGCCAGATTATGTGTATGTAAGGGGAACGGCTGCTGCCAGATTACGCGTATTTTGGGGAACTGCTGCCATATTGTGTATGTTTGGGGGACCACTGCTGCCAGATTACATGTATTTTGGGTGTTGCGTGTATTTTGGGTGATCCGCTGTCAGGTTTCGCGTATTTTGGGGAACTGCTTTCAGATTATGTGTACTGCCACATTGTCTATTTTGGGGGAACCACTGCCATATTATCTGTTTTTTGGAGGAACTTCTACCAGATTACGTGTTTTTTTGGTGAAATGCTGTCAGATTACATCTATTTTTGGGGGATACACTACGGCAGAGCTCAAACTTCCCCGGCAGACCTTTTACATCACTGCATGTATATTTGGCCCCACCCATTACCACGCCCACGTTATGCTTGGCCACACCCATTTTTGGTGCGCAGTGCTACGCGCGGCGCAAAGGTTATCGGAGTGAGTCCACTCACTTCTTTTCCTAGGACTAGACCCCTGCCTTACCCTTAACCAGTACACTATCTAGCCATCAATAATGTGGTGTGTACTTGCACATGCAGCCTCCTAGGAATTTGCAGTTGTTCTCTTTATTTTCACCTTGTAATATCAATCACTGCTTGTATTGCATATTATGTTCAATAAAGCATGTTTGTTTAAAAGAACAAAAGCAATTCAGCTGCTACACCACTGTAACAGACTAAACGAACATGCAAACACATACACGTATAAATATATACATGCATACACAGACATACTGTACATACAGTCACATTAGCCCACATACACATGCATATACACACTCTCACGCAGCTACATTCACAGCACCTTTACAATCAGGCCCCTAGGGCGCTGCGTCACTCCGCCACACTGTTCCGTGCTGTTTTTCCGCCGCAAGGGCCATGGAAGTCTATGGAGACTTGCATAGTTCCCCAAATTGCGAAATGTTGCACCAGAAGTATCCAATGCTGACGCAGTGGCTGCAGAATATTGCCGCATGATCCGTTCCTACCGCACGGATTATGCAGTAATGCAAAGTCAATGGGCAATGCAGCAAGTGTGCACGATGGGAGTGCAGTGTGACATGGCGTGCATGTGCAGACCGATGGGAATCCCAGTGACGTACTTCCTGCCCAGCAGGGAGTACATCACTACCCGGGGGGCGGGCCTATGCATATGACCCTATTGCCGCACCACGGAGCAGGGTCATATGAAGGCTGATTTTTGCAGTGCAATCACACCGCAAATAATAGGTGTGTAACTGGCTTCATAGTCAAGATGGAATTACAGTCAGCCTTGCTCCAGTAGATTAGCCACACCATTTAAAGTTCCAAGAATAGACTTTCTCTTTAAATAAAAAACCTGGGTAAGTTAACAGGTGGGAATGGGGTGGAGGATTGCGATTTTCACACAGATGACATTACCTTGAGCCAAACAGCAGGTTTTTAATTGTATGTTATACCATGAACTAGCTTTGTGTGATCTCTCTTCTGCTGAGTTGCTCTAGTAGAGTGCAAGAAGATGGTGAAAGGGAACACGCTTTGCTGTCTGCTCCCTCTCCTTCCCCTTCTTAGCTCCTGAGCATAATGTGCAGGCAGCAGGAACTGCAGACTGAAATGGTACAATGCACACCCTGGCTACCTGGCTGCACTCAAGTCATATGGCCTATACCTAGAAATGGCCCAAACCATCTGCAGCGTGGACTTCATAGGTCTGTAAACAGCCACTCTCAATACCTGGGTAACACTGGGAAGGAGTTATTTGTTTAGTCCACTCACTGCAGTGCTGCATTGTGGGTGATGTTTCTTACTCCGCTACCTTTCGTGTCCCTACCTCCCCCTCTAGATTTAGAAGCCTTCAGCAGGGCCTGCCTCCTTGTGTCTCCTACCTGTTCATGCACCTCCATTACTGTACTCCCATCCTATGGATCTGAGTGACCTCAACTTGCCTAATCTCCATGCTCCATCCAGTGACTGACTAAGCATTACCTGGTACTCATACTGTGCTGTGTGATCTGGTCTTTCTTGTATTCCTGTATTTTCATATTGCTGTATGTTACCCCTAAATATTGTCTGTAACCTTAACGAATGTCCAGCGCTACGTAATATGTTGGCAATTCATAAATACAATAAATAAATGTGAAGGAGAAATATATAAATACCTTCTGTTCTGTACCTGAAGTGGATCTGAACCCAGAAACTTCCTCTCTGCTCTAAAAGAAAAGCAACAGCATAGTAACCTTTAACCCCCCAACTACTGCCTCACGCCGATGGGTGTGAACGCAGCGGCAGCCCCAGGACCGCCTAACGCCAATTGGCGTCAAGTCCTGGGGCGGGGTTTTGTAGGAGATCGCGCGTGATGGCGACTGACTATCACCACTAGGAGACTGTGAAACCGCCGTCTATTTACAGTGTACAGTGCTGCGATCTAAGGCAGTGCTGTACTGGGGACAGCCATGGAGGAGACAAGAGTGATCGTCTCTCATAGGCTGATGCCTATGACAGCCGATCGCTGTCATAGGCTGGCAGCGGTAGGGAGGGAGGGTTAGAAAATGAACAATAAAATAGGTTTATTTATTAAAATAAGATAAATATTTACAAAAAAAAAAAAAAAAAAACTCTTGGGAGCGATCCCCGCCCACCAACAGAAATCTCTGTTGGTGGGCAGAAAAGGAGGGAGGAATCACTTGTGTGCTGATTTGTACGGCCGTGCAGCGAGGCCTTAAAGTGAACCAGAGACGAAGCACCCTCATGTATTTTACCATATATATCAGTGGGAACATTAGAGAAAACACCTACCCTGCTCTCTGTTTCATTTTTAATTGCTCAGCTTGCTTCTTACCAGCCCTGATAAAATCCCCGACTGAGCATTCAGTCTGGCCTTGCTCAGGAATCTTTATAGCTGAGCCATTATAGCAGAGCCACAAGTGGGCAGGATTGGGCTTGAAAAGACATCAGAGAAGACAGACTCAGCTATAAAGATTCCTGAGCAAAGCCAGACTGAATGCTCAGTTGGGGATTTTATCAGGGCTAATAACAAGCAGGCTGAGCAGTGAAGAATGAAACAGAGCAGGGTAGGCGTTTTCTCTAATGTTCTGACTGATATATATGGTAAAATACATGAGGGTGTTTCGTCTCTGGTTCACTTTAAAGCTGCAGTGGCCTAGTTACTGAAAAATAGCCTGGTCACTGGGGGGGGGGTAAGCCCACAGTCCTCAAGTGGTTAAAGAAAAAAAACATTTATGTGTTACAGCTGACACAAATCCTGCACTATACCTGCAGTGTGCCTACTTCAAGCTTTCACGGAAGCAGACATAGGGTTAACATCCTGTGTTTACAAATTCGCTGCTCTGCTGAGGCATCCAGCTGTGGGATCAAATTACTTTAGACAGGCTAAACTCTAAATACATACAGGGTGCCTTTCTCTCTGTTTTCCTTCTGTCCTGTGCAAGAGTTCAGGTCCACTTTAAATCATACTTGGCAGAGTGTGAGACGTTGTACAGCACCAGAGAAGATAACGACATTATATACATCCTTTATAATAATACTGTTTCTGTCGGCTATGGTAGCCACCAGGCTCTTGTATCCTCTGTGCAGAATGGAAGACTCTCGGTCACAGCAGCAGCGTGTTGTATGATGTCCTGTGCTGCTGACCACACATATGTAATGTGACAGGGCAATCTTGGTGGAGTTGTACAGACATCTGTGTAGTGTGAGGTCAGGGCAGGTGATAAGCATGCTGGACACGCTTACGTTCGGCTGGGCTGGCACTGTGGGAGTTGATTGGCAGGGCAGGCGTCCATTTATTCAGTGCACCAGAGGGATGCGTTGGCCGGTCTCCAGGTACATCTGCTGTCATGTCTATCGTACTAGATGTCCTACTTTGGTCTCGAGAAGCGCAGGAACCAGGGCAAACACAGAAGGCTGGACACAGGCACTCAGGCTTGTCCTGTCTGCAGATATGTGTATGGTCTAGTTCACACTACAAAACGCAATCGATAAGCGCCTAGAGATTTTAGAGCGATTTTTAAAGGAATGTGCATCTAAAAATGGTGCAGGCGGGACGTTTTTGATTTTCTCAAAATCAAAACGCTGCAGTGAGAACACTCTCATAAGGTGACACTGCCGTAACGCTTTGTCGATCAGAAAACTAAGCGCAATCGCTCACAGTGTGAACCAGCCCTGTGGGTGCCCATACATCACTCAATTTTGGGGGCAAATCAACTTTTCAATCCAATCATTTTTATGGAGTCGGAGGCTAATCAACACTGCAACATGGAATGGCCACCCGATTGATATTTTGATTGATTGTCACTTGAAATCGGTCAAAAGGATCAATCAGAAATTTTGAACAATTTTGGTCGCAAGGGCTTAATCAGGGGGTATCAGTTGAAAAGGGCGCCTGAGCCATGTGTGTAAAAAGGGCACCTTCATAGACCTCAATGTTATTTTCTGCAAAGCTCAGCTACTAGGTGGGGAAAAGGAAGCCCAAGTTTTTGATTCGGCTACAAAAGGGCGCCCTTTTATAGCCGAGATTTTTTAGGCTATAAAAGATGGCCTTTTATACCCAAGATTTTATTTTCGGCTATAAAAGGGCATTGGATATAGCTGAGATTTCTTTAGGCAATATAAATACGGCTACATCAATTATATCAGCAGGTGACTAAATTATGTTTTAACAGTTAATTTGATTACGGTATATTATTTAATTTGGTTATATTAGTTCTAAATATCTTATATGATTGACATGAGATTGGGCACCACCAGGGGGTTATGATTAGGCATCACAAGCGGGGGGTCTTAGGGGTAGGCACCACTAGGGAGGGTTTTAGGGTTAGGCACCACCAGGGGAGGGTTCTGTGTGAGAAATTTGGTCGTATTAATCACCAGGGGGGGGGGGGGGGTCTTAGGCACCACCAGGGGGGTATTTCATTTAGGCACTACTGGGGGGGGGGGGGGTACTTAGGGTTAGGCACCACCAGGGGAGGGTTCTGTGTGAGAAGTTAGGTCATAATAATCACCAGGGGGGTCTTTGGGTTAGGCACCACCAGGGGGTGGGTCTTAGGGTTAGGCACCACCAGTGGGGACTTTCAGTTAGGCACTACCGGGGGGGGGGGGTACTTAGGGTTAGGCACCACCAGGGGATGGGTCTTAGGGTTAGGCACCAACAGGAAGTGTCTTAGGGTTAGGCACCACCAGGGGAGGGTTCTGTGTGAGAAGTTAGGTCATAATAATCACCAGGGGGGTCTTTGGGTTAGGCACCACCAGGGGGTGGGTCTTAGGGTTAGGCACCACCAGTGGGGACTTTCAGTTAGGCACTACCGGGGGGGGGGGGGGGTACTTAGGGTTAGGCACCACCAGGGGATGGGTCTTAGGGTTAGGCACCAACAGGAAGTGTCTTAGGGTTAGGCACCACCAGGGGAGGGTTCTGTGTGAGAAGTTAGGTCATAATAATCACCAGGGGGGTCTTTGGGTTAGGCACCACCAGGGGGTGGGTCTTAGGGTTAGGCACCACCAGTGGGGACTTTCAGTTAGGCACTACCGGGGGGGGGGGGGGGTACTTAGGGTTAGGCACCACCAGGGGATGGGTCTTAGGGTTAGGCACCAACAGGAAGTGTCTTAGGGTTAGGCATCACCAGGGGAGGGTTCTGTGTGAGAAGTTAGGTCATAATAATCACCAGGGGGGGGGGGGGGGGGAGGGGTATTTGGGTTAGGCACCACCAGGGGATAGTTCTGTGTGAGAGTAGGGAGAGGTTATGTCATGGTAATCACTTTTCTTGGCCATATCACTTTTCTCAGCTATATCCAGCGCCCTTTTAGAGCCCAACAAATGCGGTGCATTGAGAAATGTGTAGAAGCGCATGATAGAAAAAAAGTATGCGTTTGTGCGCACTTTAGTGTGCGTTTCAGTGCATTGTGGTGTGCTTTTTTAAAACATGTTTTGCTTATTGTAGCAGTTGTCAATAAAGCTTTGCTTTCATATGAATTTTTTTTTTCAATTGGGGTAAAAAAGCGCACCCATTCACTTCCATTGATGTGCGCGTCACAGCTCAACACACAGAAATGCGTGCAACAATATGTTTTTGTAACGCAGCGCAGCGCATAGATGTGAACGAGGCACACCTGGAAAAATCAATACCTTGCAGAACGCACAGAACAATGCACTCTTAAAAGCGCACAGAAATGGCCCGATGTGAACGAGGCTTAATAAAGTACAACAAAGTATAAGGAGAACACACACTTTAAAGGGAACGTGAAGCGAGAAGTGTATGGAGGCTGTTATATTTATTTGCTTTTAAACAATACCAGTTGCCTGGCAGCCCTGCTCATCTATATGGCTGCAGTAGTGTCTGAATCACACCAGAAACCAGCATACAGCTAATCTTGTCAGATCTGTCAATAATGTTAGAAACACCTGATCTGCTGCATGCTTGTTCAGGGTCTATGGCTGCCAGTTAGAGGCAGAGGATCAGCAGGACAGCCAGGCAACTGGTATTGCTTAAAAGGGATACTGTAGGGGGGTCGGGGGAAAATGAGTTGAACTTACCCGGGGCTTCTAATGGTCCCCCGCAGACATCCTGTGCCCGCGCAGCCCCTCCCCAATGCTCTGGCCCCGCCTCTGGTTCACTTCTGGAATTTCAGACTTTAAAGTCTGAAAACCACTGCGCCTGCGTTGCCGTGTCCTCACTCCCGCTGATGTCACCAAGAGCGTACTACGCAGGCCAAGTATGGTCTGTGTCTGCGCCGTGCGCTCCTGGTGACATCAGGGGAAGCGAGGACACGGCAACCCAGGCGCAGTGGTTTTCAGAAATTCCAGAAGTGAACCGGAGGCGGGGCCGGAGCATCGGTGAGTGGCTGCACGGGCACAGGATGTCTGTGGGGGACCATTAGAAGCCCCGGGTAAGTTCAACTCATTTTCCCCTGACCCCCCCTACAGTATCCCTTTAAAAGGAAATACATATGTCAGCCTCCATATCACTCTTGCTTCAGTTGTCCTTAAAGGGACACTTAAGTCAAACAAAAAAAATGAGTTTTACTCACCTATGGCTTCCAATAGCCCCCTGCAGCTGTCCGGTGCCCTCGCTGTCTCCCTCCGATCCTACTGGCCCCGCCAGCAGCCACTTCCTGTTTCGGTGAAAGGAGCTGACAGGCTGGGGACGCAAGTGATTCTTCGCGTTCCCAGACACATTAGCACCCTCTATGCTGCTATATGGTATATGATATATGCTATAGCAGCATAGATAGCGCTATTGTGGCCAGGAACGCGAAGAATCACTCGCGTCCTCAGCCGGTCAGCTCCTGTCACCAAAACAGGAAGTGGCTGCCGGCGGGGCCAGGAGGATCGGAGGGAGATGGCGAGGGCACCGGACAGCTGCAGCGGGCTATTGGAAGCCCCAGGTGAGTAAAACTCATTTTTTTTGTTTGACTTAAGTGTCCCTTTAAGGGCCCGTTTCCACTGGCTGCATTGAAGTTGTGTGATGTGATCAACGCATACACCCGCAGGCACTTCCGGTCATGTGGCTTAATACATCCCATATGGGAGTCGGATGCAAACTGTGGAAAACTGCAGCTTCCATAAATTTAGTTGCATCGTGACCGGAAATTTGCATCACTGGATACAGTTCCACTGACTGATACTAGCTGCAATTTGCGTGCAGTGTGACGATCGCACTGCACCACGTGTAGTGGAAACGGGTTCTAAAGTAGACCAACATTTCCATTGCGATTTTCTATATACAAATATTTCCCCTTGTTGAATTTTCATAACCTAGACCCAAAGCAAAGACACCATCTTTTTTTTAAAGGTTCAGTTTGTTCAACAAAAATGTATTGTAAAATGAAAAAAACAAAAATAAAAACAGCAACAGCTTCTCTTGCAGAGCCACAGAACCGCAAGGAATGGGCGGGGCTGCCTGCAGCCTCTGTTGATGTCATTTCCCAGGGAGGAGCAAAGGCCTAATATTTGTACAGGGTTTATACAGGAGTCAGTCAGGGAAGCAGGCAATTTGAGCGCCCGCTAGTGGCGGAAGTTTGGGCGCTGCCGTAGGCGCCCATTGAAATAGCAATACTGAGGGAAAATTAGGGAATGCAGCAAGCCTTCTATGTTTGGTACCACTTCCAAAGGTCCAGTAACCTAAGTGCTTCTGAAGATGAGAGCAGCCATACCGCTCATGTGCGAACCCTCACTGGCCGTGCACAGTACAGATCAGCTTGTCTTTGGTAATACTCGGGGATGCGAGTGCACAGAGAAAGGACCAGGAAAGCGCTATTGGATCCAGAACCTTCTGTCTTCTTAAGTAAGTATCCAAGTCTGTTTTTTTTCCCTCTCTGTTCAGATGTCCTTTAAAGGACCAGTATCGCAAAAAAACCCCAGGAAAATGTAAAATACATGTAAACATATACAAAGACCAAGCACATTTTCTCCATAGTAAAATAAGCCATAAATTACTTATCTATGTTGCTGTCACTGATAGTAGGGAGTAAAAGTCTGACAGAACTGACAGGTTTTGGAGTACTTCAGTCTCCTTATGGAGGATTTTTAGTATTTTTTTTTTTTTTGTTGTTCTTTGTAAAAGCACTCGCTGGAAGGGATCTATGCAAAGATGCTGGCCGGACTCCTGACTTTGGCAGCTGGACTGAGCAACTGCCATTCACTTAAAGGGATACTGTAGGGGGGTCGGGGGAAAATGAGTTGAACTTACCCGGGGCTTCTAATGGCCCCCCGCAGACATCCTGTGCCCGCGCAGCCACTCACAGATGCTCCGGCCCCGCCTCCGATTCACTTCTGGAATTTCATACTTTAAAGTCTGAAAACCACTGCGCCTGCGCAGCTGTGTCCTCGCTCACGCTGATGTCACCAGGAGTGTATAGCACAAGCCCAGTATGGTCTGTGCCTGCACCGTGCGCTCCTGGTGACATCAGCGTGAGCGAGGACACGGCAACGCAGGAGCAGTGGTTTTCAGACTTTAAAGTATGAAATTCCAGAAGTGAACAGGAGGCGGGGCCAGAGCATTGGGGAGTGGCTGCGCGGGCTCAGGATGTCTGCGGGGAACCATTAGAAGCCCCAGGTAAGTTCAACTCATTTTCCCTCGACCCCCTACAGTATCCCTTTAAAGAGACTCTGAAGCGAGAATAAATCTCGCTTCAGAGCTTATATTCAGCAGGGGCATGTGTGCCCCTGCTAAAACGCCGCTATCATGCGGCTAAACGGGGGTCCCTTACCTCCCAAATCCCCTCGTGGAGTCCCAGGGATCTCTTCCTGATTGAGGCAGGGCTAACCACTGCAGCGGTTAGCGTGAGGCGCATCTGTCAGCGCGTATCTCCGCCTCTCCCCCACCCCTCTCAGTCTTCCTTCGCTGAGATGGGCGGGGGAGAGGCGGCGATGCACCGCTGATAGACGGCGCTGAGAGGCAGGGCTGCAGCCGTTAGCCCTGCCTCAACAGCAGCAAAATCGACGACAAGTTGGTCGTTGATTTTTCAGGGGGGGGATTTGGGGGGTAAGGGACCCCCGTTTAGCCGCGGGATAGCGGCGTTTTAGCAGGGGCACACATGCCCCTGCTGAATATAAGCACTGAAGCGAGATTTATTCTCGCTTCAGTGTCTCTTTAAGGCTTGTTCATACTAAGGGCTTGATTCAGTAAATCATGATAACTCAAATATCATACCTTATCAATGATATCACACCTTATCAAAGTTAACACGCCTTATCAGAGTAGCATAGAGAGCGCTATAAACCCGCAAGGGGTCAGGGCAGGACGAGTGCCATTGCGAATTAGCAGGCATTAATTCGTAGTGCTCGCTATGCTACTCTGATAAGGCGTGTTAACTGCAAAATCTTACAAAAGTGTATATAAAATGTAGGGAAAATTGCTCAACTTTTGAAAAAACGCTGGTGATTTATAGTGTGAACAACGCCTAAGTGCTTTTGTAAATAAAGAAAACCCTAAGACTCCCCCATGAGGAGATGGGCTAGTCCAAAACCGGTCAGTTCTGTCTACTGTAAGTGACAGCAACATAGGAGAAAAGTAATTTAGGGCTCATTTTACTCTGGAAGGAGTGTACTTCTTGCATGTTTTTACATGTATTTTCAAATTTTCACAATAGTGGTCCTTTAAAGGCTGCTAAAAAACCAACAGATTGGTAGATTGACAGCTGCATGTGTTTGTACTGCATTGATTGGTATAAAGCTACTAATGGAAGTGTTTTGACTGATTTTGAAACATTTTTTTCTGACCTCTTATCAAAAATCAGGGTGTACAAGGCAAGTGATCGCTCGCTGATTAGAGGAATACTAATCGCCTGAATAACAGATGTGCTATGCATAGTGCCTTTAATCTACACCTCTTCCAGTCTCGTTTCATGTACCCGCCTCTGCTAGTTTGGTCTCTCTCCAATGAGCCCACATATTTCCTTGTATGCAGGAAAAGAGCCACTGGCAGATATATAAGGAAGCTGTCACGTTAGCAGTAGGAGAGCAGCGATTGTAGCTGAGTGCATGTCCAGCCTCCGTCTTCACTATTTACTGCCTGGGACAGGCATGCAGATCTGGTGTTCTGACCTTACCGGCTTAGTGCATAGTCACAGAGGCTACAATTCTTGTCACCTGATCTGGCTGTTTGGGGTCAATGGATCAATAATCTTATGCTCAGAGCTGAACAGTTAAAAAGATTTTATACATACCCTGGGCTTCCTCCAGCCAAATTCGCTCCGGTCACTCCCACGCCACCGTCCTCCGATGTCTGCAGCTTCGGTTCCGGGTCCCCGCACTTCCGTCATTCGGCTCTAGTCTATGCAGGAGAAGTGCGCTCTTTGCGTATCTCTCCAGCGGCTGCTGCTGGAGAGATACAGAGGGTGCACTTCGCTTACATCAGACTGTCCTCCGCTGCCCGCAGCTTCGGGAACCGGGTCCCGTCACTGACGTCAGTCGCGGCCAACTACACAGGAGAAGTGCGCCCTCTACATATCTCTCCGGTGGCTGCTGAGGAGAGCAAACAGCGCACTTCTCTTATATCAGACTCGCCCTGACTGACGGCAGTGACGGGTCCCTGTTCCTGAAGCTGCGGGCAGCGTAGGATGGCGGGGTGGGAGCGACCAGAGCGGATGGGGTTGGAGGAAGCCCCAGGTATGTATATTATCTTTTTTTTAATTGTTCAGCTCTGGTACACTTTCAGGCAGTGGTGTAGCTAGAGATTATAGGGCCCCATAGCAAATCTTTAATGGGGCCCTCTGATGTAGGCGTTCTTGAGCAATGCCACCTGCCCCTACCCTATCGATATGAGTTAATTGGGCAATTTACATTCTCAAACAATCAACACTGCACATAGTTTATGGGCACTGAGACAAAGTCAGAGGGTGGAGAAACACAGGAAAGGTAATTGTGAATGCATTAAGTACCCATTGGGCCGCCTCTTCTCCAGGGCCCCATAGCAACTGCTATGGCCGCTATAGCTATTGCTACGCCCCTGCTTTCAGGTGCCCATACATCTCTCGACTAGACCATGCCTCGGGCCGAAATTGGTTGCATGTAACGACTGAATATGCTGCAAGACGTTAGGCTGTTGTGGACGATTGGTAATGGCGTGTGATATTGGGACAAGCGACGAAAGCCCCAGCACTGTTACCCTAGTGTATACTGTACCGCCTTGTGGGTGCATTTATACATCACCTGTCCTGTGTTGCCCACTGTGCAGTGCCCATGCGTATTTCAGAACCCCCTTCTCTTCCATTAGCAATATACACGCCGCCGGCGTATAGCACTCGGCGCGTGTGGCATCACTATGCGCCGGGAATACCGCTCATGGTAGAGCGGGAAGATCCGAAGATGGATGGGTGCTGCACGGTGGGCCACACAGGACAGGTAATGTACAGATGCTCACACGGTGGGCACATTTATACACGGGGGGTGGCTTTTGGAGAACTCGGACGATTTCCGAGAGATTTCATGTTGAAATCGATCGGCAATCAGCCTGTGGTGTATGGGCAGCCGACAGATCTCTCGCTGATCAGATTCAATCGGAGAGAGATTTGTTTCTTGGAATCCGCCCATCATCGCCTGATGTAGGGCTACCTTTAGATCATCGATTTGAGCGACTCTGTAAAGCTATCAGCCTTTTGGCCTCTGATGAAGCAGGGGGACCTGCGAAACGGCTGTCAGGCCGACTTATTCACTCCTTATGATGTAATCTATTGTACCTTTTAGACAGTGGCGTAGCTAAGGAGCTGTGGGCCCTGATGCAAGTTTTACAATGGGGCCCCCCAAGCACTCTATACATAACAATTGATACAGCGCACCAAAACCTGCCAATGGCAACTACAGTGTCAGAGGTGCAAGAAGGGAAAGGGGAGCAGTTTGTCAATGATTACCACTATTTAAAGAATGTATAAAAGTCATTATTATAAGCACAAGACCAATAGAAAGCCAATACTGAAGTTGAGGGAGGGCCCCTCTGCACCCCCTATTGCTACGCCCATGCTTTTAGATTAAGCTACACTGAAGCATAAAGGTGCGTACACACATGCGACTATAGTCGTTTGAAACAATCGTTCCCCGATCGTTTCAAACGACGATCGTTTAAAAAAAAGCAACCAACGACCATTAAGTCTAACGACGGACGAGCTAGATCGTTCAAAACGAACGATCTAGCTTGGCGGATTTTTACCAACGACGATCGTTTGCAAAAGTAGTACATCGTTGGAAACAATCGTTCGTACTAGGCTTGACATGCGCATTTCGCTATTTCTCCATGAAACTTCTCAATTTTAAGCGCAAGCGCAATAGTTGCTTTACGTGATGTAACGTTCGTTCTAACGATCAGATCGTTACACACATTTTAAAACTAACTTTACTTAGGTCGTTCTTTCATCAATTAAAAGTTCGTTCGTCGTTCTCAACGAACGATCGTTGTCGCATGTGTGTACGTAGCATCAAACTGGTGCCCGACCTGCTTTTCTTCTCTCATATTGGAGCCTTTCTCCATCACTGGCCACCCTACAGAGTGGAAAGCTGTATTAGGCACGGCAGGTATAGTCGCGTCTCTCTCAAAACTCTCCCCATATAAAGCCATGATGTTGGGTTCCCCCCAGGCCTGGAACACACACACCGCATTGTCTGCACATCCTGGGATTCTGGCAGAGCGATTGTCTCACCTCAGCCGCAGGACACGCGCTGACAGCCAACATCACTATTTATTATACAGAGAACACGGGCAGAGCCCCCAGTCATTAACCCCTCAGCCTCCGGGACACTAGCAACCGGAGGAAGGTTCTGCACTGAGACTCTGCACTGCTGGTCACCCTCACAGCCTATAGCTGGGTTATAACATACATGTAGACTGACCCACAGGGAAACATGCAAGATTCCTTCTCACCAGTGGTCGGTTGCGTTATAGTTGACATCACCCGATTCCGTGTAAAGCCAGCCTCAGGCTACAATGAGGACTGGACAGACAGGTTATTTCAAAGCCTGTCTGCAGTGAGTCAGAATAACACAATCCATTACACTGCACAGGTGTGTGAACAGGCCCACAGAATTGTATGGCCAGCGAGTAGACATGCAATGCAGCTTATGCAGTGTGAAAGGACCCTAACTTTGTCCTATATTGCAGAGCATTGCCCCATCTACACTGTATACTGCAGATCATCATCCCATCTGCTCTGTTGCATA
Source organism: Hyperolius riggenbachi (assembly GCF_040937935.1). Lineage (NCBI taxonomy): Eukaryota > Metazoa > Chordata > Amphibia > Anura > Hyperoliidae > Hyperolius > Hyperolius riggenbachi. The sequence continues at coordinate 50,559,294 of NC_090655.1, read as the reverse complement.
CCACACATTACTCCATCTGCTCCAGTAATATGATCCGCTATACATTGCAGAGCATTCCTCAATGTGCAGTGGCTGTGATCTGCAGAGCGTCCCTCCATCTGCCCTGCTATACACTACAGAACATTGCCCCACCTGGTCCACCATATAATGCAGAGCATCACTCCATCCGCACTGCACTGCCTAAACAACAGCTTTCCTCCTGCTGCTCCCCTTCTCCTGCAGAGCTTCACTCCATCTGCACTACACTGCCTGTAAACTGCAGAGCTTTCCTCCTGCTGCTCCCCTGTGTTCTGCAGAGCATCACTCCATCTGCACTGCCTATAGACTGCAGAGCTTTCCTCCTGCTACTCCCTTTTGTTCTGCAGAGCATCACTCCACCTGCACTGCACTGCCTATAGACTGCAGAGCTTTCTTCCTGCTACTCCCCTTTGTTCTGCAGAGCATCACTCCACCTGCACTGCACTGCCTATAGACTGCAGAGCTTTCTTCCTGCTACTCCCCTTTGTTCTGCAGAGCATCACTCCATCTGCACTGCACTGCCTATAGACTGCAGTTTTCCTCCTGCTACTCCCCTTTGTTCTGCAGAGCATCACTTCATGTGCACTGCACTGCCTATAGACTGCAGAGCTTTCTTCCTGCTACTCCCCTTTGTTCTGCAGAGCTTCACTCCATCTGCACTGCACTGCCTATAGACTGCAGAGCTTTCCTCCTACTGCTCCCCTGTGTTCTGCAGAGTATGACTCCATCTGTATTGCACTGACTATAGACTGCAGAGCTTTCCCTTCTCCTGCTGCTCCCCTGTGTTCTGCAGAGTATGACTCCATCTGCACTGCACTGCCTATACAGCTTTCCTCCTGCTGCTCCCGTGTTCTGCAGAGCATCACTCCATCCGCACTGCACTGCCTATACAGCTTTCCTCCTGCTGCTCCCCTGTGTTCTGCAGAGCATCACTCCATCTGCACTGCACTGCCTATACAGCTTTCCTCCTGCTGCTCCCCTGTGTTCTGCAGAGCATCACTCCATCCGCACTGCACTGCCTATACAACTTTCCTCCTGCTGCTCCCCTGTGTTCTGCAGAGCATCACTCCATCCGCACTGCACTGCCTATACAGCTTTCCTCCTGCTGCTCCCCTGTGTTCTGCAGAGTATGACTCCATCTGCACTGCACTGCCTACAGACTGCAGAGCTTTCCTCCTTCTGCTCCCCTGTGTTCTGCAGAGAATCACTCTATATGCACAGCACTGCCTATACAGCTTTCCTCCTGCTGCTCCCCTTCTCCTGCAGAGCATCACTCCATCTGCACTGCCAATAGACTGCAGAGCTTTCCTCCTGCTACTCCCCTTTGTTCTGCAGAGCATCATTACATCTGCACTGTCCTGTCTATAGACTGCAGAGCTTTCCCTTCTCCTGCAGAGCATCACTCCATCTGTTCTGTCTATAGACTGCAGAGCTTTCCCTTCTTCTGCAGAGCGTCACTCCATTTGCACTGTGTGTGACCTACAGAGCTTTCCTCCATGTACTCTTCTTTATACTGCAAAGCATTGCTCTATTTTCCCTACACCACCTGTGACCCGCACAGCCTAAGCCATCTACACACTTTAGTTGTTCCTTTGCCAAAATGAATGATTTCATTCACCCCCCTCTCCACCACATAAAGCAAAAAAGGTGGCTCGCCCCAGGCCCGGAAGCCAAGTAGCATGTCTGTACAGCAATTGTTGAAATGACTGTTGCCTAATATTATCATTAGTGATCATAGTGGCTGACACGCAAGTGCGTATACAGTATAGCTATACTCTGCGTAGTGCAGTACATTGCTTCTTCTGCACGGTGTCTGACCTGCTGAGCCTTACTGCATCTGCTCCACTATATACTGCAAAACCTTCCTTTCGTTTTGCAGCAGGAAGACATCCAGATGTTGGCAAACTCCACCCAGAGCTGGAAGACTTGTGTAGAAGGATTAATAGGCTGTTCGGTTGTTGTGATTGTGATGCCGGTGTGTGTGTGTGTGTGTGGGGATTGGTGGGCTATTGTTGATTGGTGGGCTATGGGAGTTGGTGCTGTTGGAAAGTTGAATGGCAGGCAGGATGTTCAGGGGATGGGCGGTAGGCGTGGAAGGCATGGTGTAGGTGGATTGCAGCCCCTGATGAGTCCATAGGACGAAACGCGTAGGGCGGAGTCAGGTGCGACTGACGTCACCAGGTTGCAGAAGTGTTCGCCGGCCGGCTGGGACGGGGAAGTGGAGTAGCGGATACGCCGCGGTGGAGTAACGGGACGCCGACGCCACCAGAGGGGGTGATTACCGCTGGGCTCATCAGCCCGATAGGCACTACAACCATTGGGAGTATGTAAGTGCGCTGGATAAGCGCAGGCTGATTCTCATTGAATATACCATGTTGCGCTATGAGCAATTTTATGTGTTTATGTTTTTACATGATCTGGAATAAATAATTTTCTACTTGATGGAAGTGAATGCTGTATAGCCATTGGTTGACAACAAACGCTAGACCCACCTGGATGTGAGGTGGCTAGAATCTGGTGAGCGGATAGTATTGCTGGAAAACCGGGGGTGTTTAACACACTGTTTTCATATCACGTGTGCATCACTTTTGTCACTGGGAAAGTGTGGTCACTTGTTTTTACTACAGTAATGCACTATGTGCAGTATGTTTACATTTTTGCAGATTTAAAGGAATATGGAAGAGTAGCGCTGTCATTCATCAATATATAAATATATTTGAAGGAGAAGGCTGGGCAGCTGGACTTCGGGTTGGATGTTTGGTGGAAAGGAATCTAATGCAGTTTGAAAGTTGGATAAAATAAGCTTGTGCCAAGATGGATAGACAGCATATCTGATGCTAAGAACATGACTATGCAACAGCTGAAAGAAGCGATGCTTGAAAAAAGTACATATGGTCGCCAGGGCCGGGCCGAGGCATAGGCTGGAGAGGCTCCAGCCTCAGGGCGCAGTGTAGGAGGGGGTGCACAATTCATTCAGCTGTCATTCCTAATTGTGTTTGAAGCAGAAAGAAATAAGAAAAGGAGATACATGGAAGTGACTACAAGCCAGATAACTAGAGATTAAGGTGTTGGGGGCCCTGGGGTGCCTCTTAGTCTAATAGCAATCAGTGTGTTACTGCCGGGGTGGAGGGATGGAGGGGCGCACTTTGGTGTCTCAGCCTTGGGTGCTGGAGGACCTTGTCCCGGCTCTGATGGTCGCAAAGAGCTAGAGTTGACTGACTGAGAAGGAGAGGAGGCTTATGCAGTATGATGGGGAGGGTTGCACAGATGTAATTCAGGAAGGATTACTTTTAATTTATTTTCATTTGGGATGGAGGAATGCAGGCAGAATGGTGGGGGAAGGGGATTGGTGTCCAGCTTTTGGAGGATGCAGCCTTAGAATTGTATTATTTTGTAGATGGATGAGGTATCTGGCATGAATCTCAGAGCAGTGTCTGGACGAATCAGAATCTTTCTTGTAGCCGGGTCTGGGGCCAGGATACAGGAATGATGATTCTGATTGGTCGCTCTGCACTGTACACACAGAGTGGCTGCATCTGTGTGCCCCGCCCCCAACACGTCAACCCCGATACACAGTGGAAAATCCAGCTGCTTTGCAGGCAGGGCTGGTTCAAGTAACAATTGGGCCCTAGGGCTAAATTAGCCTTGGGGCCCCCCCAACAGACACCCCCCCCCCCGACCAAAAAGCGCCATTAAAAGCCCTTTTGTTGCAGCCAAATTTCCCTCCTGGGCCCCTGAGCTGGCTGCTGACCCTCCCCCAATCACCTCCCAACTTAACAGACTCTGCAGAGTCCCTGGGGAGCAACATTTAAGATGGGGGAGGGACACCTTGGGGGCCCCTACAGGCTCTGGGGCCCTGGGGCAACTGCCTATTTTTTCCTATGGTAGCTCCGGCCCTGTTTGCAGGATTTGTTTCCAGCCATGTAAAGCATGCTGAGGAGGAGGTGTGGCCAAACCCAGCGACAACCATTAAGACCTTTGCACAGGGAGCAGACAGTTTTAGGATACCATTTTCTTCAGAGAAAAGGCTGCAGGTTTTGTGATAACAGGGTCATGTTACCATTTTAAGTACAAAAAGTGCTGAGTGAGGTATCAGTCTGTAGGGCGGCGCTCTGATCTCCTGGGCAGCCTCTGCACTGTACAGTCCCTCTTGCCACCTCCTGTATTATAGCTCACAGTTCATCTCTCACTGTCCTGGCAGATCTCCTCCTCTGCTGCCGGCCGGATGGTTTCTCTGGTTCCTCCTCACTGGAGGTGGTCTGTGACCTGCTGGTCTCCCTGCCCCGCCTGGGGGTCGTCTCCTCATTCTTACTGTCGCTTTTCTCACCTTTTACCAGAAGCTTTGCCTGATGTCTTTCCTGTCACAGCACAAAAAAGACATAATGTGAAATTATTAGTATGTATCAATACAGCTTTATCATCACCATCTTCTTCTATAGGCTAGCCCAGTGCAAATGTGCTATATATTATTATTTATTGGATTTATATAGTGCCAACAAATTATGCAGTGCTGTACAAGGCGTGATCGGCTGTCATAAGCTTCAGCCTCTGACAACCGATCACTGTCAGGTCTCCCAGGGGGATAGCCGTGTCACACGGCTGTCCCCAGTACAGCGCTGCCTTAGATCGCAGCGCTGTACATGTATCTTAGACGGCAGTTTCACCTTCTAACAGTCTCTGAGTGGCGATCGCCGCTGGGAGACTGAAGGCGGAGCGGAGAAGGAGGGATGCGTGCAGCAGCAGCGCGCGATCTCCTGCTAGCCCCATACATCGGTGTGGAGCGGTCGGCAAGTAGTTAAACCATCAACAAGCCAAAAAACACTGATAATAAATTTGATGGTACTTTTTCACCATATTTTGGGTACTTTAAGGCTTCTTCCCCACTAAGACGTTGCGTTAGATGCTACGTTTAGGTCGCATAACGTGCACCTAACGCAACGCATAGTGGGGTTGAAGCTGGACGTCAGATCGAGCCGCGTTATGCGACTCTTCATGCGTCCTGTCATGCCGTGATGTGTACTTTTGGACGCATGCGGCATCACGTGGTCCCGCCAGCCAATCGCCATACAGAGCGGCGCTCCAGGAAGTAAACACTGCACGTCACACCGTGCAGTGAATATTAATTAGCCATGTGGCTGGCCGCGGAGGAGGAGGGGAGACCTCCTCCTCCAACATCACGGAGCATGTGCAAACAGTCTAACACGGCTTAGCCGCGGATAACGCACAGCATGCAGCACTTTGTTTTTACCTGCTGCGTTACAATGTAACGCAACGTGGGCACTGTGAACAGCCCATTCATTTTTCATTGCTGTGCGGTGGGCTGCGTTACAGGCTGCTCTAACATGCACCTGTAACGTCCCACTGTGAAAGCAGCCTTACAGCTCTAACATGCCAAAAAGTTTTTTTTTTTCTTTTTTAAAGAGAATATGAAAATGATGTCCTATGAGATAACTCGGGAGAGAAAGTTAATTGCACATGGGACATAATGCCAGATCACACACTGGAGTAGCAGTACCAATAATACAAGTTCATGTTATTCTGAATAGAGTGCACAATCAAGTGGGAGAGGGCCCTGCCAAAGGCTTACAATCTAGAGCAGGGGTCTCAAACTCGCGGCCCGCAGGCCATTTGCGGCCCTCGATACAATATTTTGTGGCCCTCGCCGGCAAAAGCTTCCTTATAGTTCGCTTCAGTACTCCCAAGTAATCCGCCGCATCCCGCCGCTAAACGAGGGCTGCAGAGCCCCCAAATCGCCCGGGGGGCAATCCACCGGCATTTCCTGGAAGGGGCAGAGCTTTCAGCTTCAGCTCTGCCCCTCCTGACGTCAATCGCCGCACGGATCGCCACCTCTCCCCGCCCCTCTCTGTGAAGGAAGAGTGAGAGGGGCGGGCAGAGGCGGCGATGCGCCGTGATTGTGAAATTCCTTATGCGGCCCAGCCTCATCCTGACTTTGCCTCCTGCGGCCCCCAGGTAAATTGAGTTTGAGACCCCTGATCTAGAGGAAGGGGGTGGCAACACGAAAGGAAGGGTCCGCATCGAGTGGTTCTTGACAGAGAGAGGGCCGAGGTGAGGATGGGTACCTGGTGGATCCTAACGTGATGTCATGCGCAGAGCGTGCCCGGCCACAGGTGCGTGCTCAAGGACGCAGACTGCCGGGCCAGCGCCTGCGTACTACTGAGGGACCTTGCGACCCGGAAGTAGTACAGAGCCAGGCTTGCCCATAACTGTTCGCGAACAGTTCGAAAACATCTCTACTTATAAATCACATAAGTTACAATGTTTCAGGAAAACAAAAATCGCCTTCATGTACAAAATATGCAATACTATTTTTTCATTACATTTGTTTGTTGTGAAATATTACAGAATTGTACAAACTGTTGTAAGTAGGTTAAAACACTTTAAAAGCTCATTGGAAGCAACCAATACACATAATAATAATACTCTATGTCTAAAGCCCCATCTACACCATACAATTTTTTGTCCGATTCGATTCACTGATTCGATTTGATTCAATCCAACATGTCTGATCGAGATTAAATTTGATTTGATTCAATTTGCCATTGCAAAACAATGGCAAATCGAATCGAATCAAATCCCGATGTGTCAGATTTAATCGAATCGAATCAGACAAAAAATTGTATGGTGTAGCTGGGGCCTAAATCGTGAGTCTTCCGAAAGTACCGTAAATCATTTATTCACCATGTTTAACACAGACAGGACTCAACTTACAGACAAATTCAACCTATTCAACCTGTGTAAGTAGGCGACCGCCTTTACTATCACTCACTAGGCATAGATTTTTTAATAGATTTCAGCAGAAAATCTATATTAACCTCCTTGCCGGGTATCCCGAGCTCAGCTCGGGGTAACCTGCGCAGGAGGATTTCTCAGGCCCCGCTGGGCCGATTTGCATAATTTTTTTTCCCTACACGCAGCTAGCACTTTGCTAGCTGCGTGTAGTACGTGATCGCCGCCGCTCGCCGCCGATTCGCCGCTACCGAGCTGCCCCCCCCCCCGCCCCAGACCCCTGCGCAGCCTGGCCAATCAGTGCCAGGCAGCGCTGAGGGGCGGTTCGGGATTCCCTGTGACATCCATGACGTTGGTGACGTCATCCCGCCCCGTCGCCATGGCGACCGGGGAAGCCCTGCAGGAAATCCCGTTCTCAGCGGGATTTCCTGCATACTCTGATCGCCGAAGGCGATCGGAGTGGGTATGGGGATGCCTTCGCTCAGAGGCTATCATGTAGCGAGCCCTGGGCTCGCTACATGATTTAAAAAATAAATAAATTTAAAAAAAGTGCGGCGCTGCCTCCTTGCCGGATTTTTTAGACCGGCAAGGAGGTTAAACATCTTTCTAACCGTGGCATTCCACTGTTATATGCAGTGCGACACTAAGGGCTGTCGATCGATATCTTTTGATTGACTGATTTGATCAATTCTGGACAAAAATCGATCAATCAGGCCAACCACAGCATCGATTTCTAGCAGATTCAATCAGAGTGGCCGTATATAAATGGAGAAAACTGATAAGTGTATGCAGGGGAGGACTGGGACCTTTTGGCCTGGGGGGACAACACAAACTAGAGGCCCGTTTCACGGCATCCCCAGCCCAAAGCCATATCTTTCTTGTGTGCAAATCTTCAAATTGTGATGACTAACAGCCCCAGACACACACACACACACACACGCACGCACGCACGCACGCACGCACGCACGCACGCACGCACTCACGCACGCACGCACGCACGCACGCACGCACGCACGCACGCACGCACGCACGCACGCACACACACACACACACACACACACACACACACACTCTCACACACACACACACACACTATGTACCTGATGCCCAACCCCATTTCTCCGCACAATCTACCTGTCTGTGTCTGATGCCTAACCTTAAAGGAGTTATCAGGCTTTTTTTTTTTATTTTTATGCAAATAAGTGCTACTTACCCAGGGCTCGTCCAGCCCCAAGCTCCCAGCATGTCCCTTGCCGCAGCTCTGCAGTCAGCTGTTCGCTGCCGCTGCCTCCCAGCCCCTGGCGATGACGTCAGGCCGACTGCGCCTGTGCGAACGGCGCTGTCAATCACCGCCACATGGACCAGAGCGTACTGTGTAGACGCAGAACTACTGCGCCTGCGCAGTACACTCCGGTCCACGTGGCGATGATTGACAGTGCTGCTCGCACAGGCGCAGTACAGGCCGACATCCAGGTCGGACTGGTGCCATCGCCGGGGACTGGGAGGCAGCGGCAGCGAATGGCTGACTGCAGAGCTGCGGCGAGGGACATGCTGGGAGCGTGGGGCTGGAGGAAGCCCCGGGTAAGTAGCACTTATTTCATTAAAAATGCCTGATAACTCCTTTAAACAACCCCCCCCCCCCCACACACACACACACACACACACAAACCTACCTACCTGGTGATGCCTAGCCCCACTCCTGCCCACTCACCATACAAACTACTTGTCTGACACCTACCCCCCCCCCCCCCCCTCCAACTACCTGTTTGACAGTGCCTAACTGCCTGCCTCCCCCCTCCCCTGCCGCCAATCACACCACAAGAAGAAAAAACGTTCCTCCTCAGGCCAGGGTCAGAATGGGGATGATTATCACACAAAAAAAAACTCAGAGGGCACTGGCCTGGGCAGAGAATTAAATTTGACAGCAGTAGCAGGCAGGCAGCAAAGTGTGAGTAACTCAGTGACAAGAAGGGAGAAGAAGTACAGAAACAAAATTTATAAAAACCCCCTTCTCCTCTGGCGACCTGGACCCGACCTCCTCTATCCTCCTGTCTCCTAAGTCCTACACCTCCTCCTCCTCCACAGCAGCAAGCAGCTATAGGTGGCATCTCCGACTCCCAGCCCCCAGAGTGTCCGACTCCTCCAGCCAGGACAGCCAGCCACTCGTAGCCGCAGCTCCAGGCCCCCAGCCCCCCCAGCACAGAAAGCTGAAGAGTGAGACAGCTCACTCCGATGACACCACAGGCACAGCAGCACGTTGCGGGCGGCAATGGCTCCAGGCGGGGGGCGGAGTCAAGCAGGGTCAACCCACCGGGCCGGAGAGGACCTAAGCTATTTGTGTTCTTGTGCCGCTCACATCCACCGCAGGCGCAGCCACAGCCACGCACAAGGGCACACCACAGCCGGCCGCCTCAGCCCCTTCTCTGATTGGATACTTTAACTTGCCGGGAAATATCGCGCGAGGTTGCGATCCCCACTGCGAACCTGTCACCTGTGGTATGTCTGCAGCCGCTGCGTATAGCAGTGGCTGGCCCTAATTACTTAAGATTCGGGCGGCCCGGGGGGCAATTGCCCCCCGTCCCCCTGGGCCAGTCCTCCCCTGAGTGTATGGCCACCTTAAAGAGACTCTGTAACATCAAAAACGTCCCCTGGGGGGTACTCACCTCGGGTGGGGGAAGCCTCAGGATCCTAATGAGGCTTCCCACGCCGTCCTCTGTCCCACGGAGGTCTTGCTGCAGCCCTCCGAACAAGCCAGCGACAGGCCCGACTGTTCAATTCAATATTTACCTTTGCCGGCACCAGCGGGGGCGCTGTGGCTGCTTTCGCTCCGAAGGAGGCGGAAATACCCGATCTCAGTCGGGTCCGCTCTACTGCGCAGGCGCCGGAGACTTGCGCCTGCGCAGTAGAGCGGACCCGACGGCGATCGGGTATTTCCGCCTCCTTCGGAGCCGCCAGAGCGCCTGCGCAGGAGCCAGGAAGGTAAATATTACGTCACCGCTGTACGGAGGGCTACAGCGAGACCCCCGAGGGACGGTAGACGGCGTGGGAAGCCTCATTAGGATCCTGAGGCTTCCCCCATCCGAGGTGAGTACCCCCCAGGGGACGTTTTGTCGTTACAGATTCTCTTTAAAGGGGTTCTGTAGCGTTTTTTAGGGGTTTTTTAAATCAAAAAGTTACATAGTTATTTGGGTTGAAAAAAGACATACGTCCATCGAGTTCAACCAGAAAACAACAAGAACAATAACAATAATATTTATATAGTGCTTTTCTCCCTGGGGACTCAAAGCGCTGTGACCCTGCATTATGCAGTCTCAAAGGCTAGGGAAAAGAGGTGAGTTTTTAGCCTTTTTTTAAAGCTGTCCAGAGAAGGAGCCTCTCGTACTGATTGTGGAAGTGAGTTCCATAGAGTAGGGCCTGCATAGGAAAAGGCCCGAGCACCAAATGTTAAGTGTATCCTGGGAATAACCAGCTTCATCTTGTTGGCAGAGCGGAGGGTGCGTGGAGGGGCATAGAGTTCCAATAGATCCGCTATGTATTTGGGTCCCATGTGGTGTAGAGCCTTGAATGTCAGCAGGCAGATCTTAAAATTGATTCTCCATTTTACTGGCAACCAGTGAAGAGTTTGCAGTACTGGGGTGATGTGTGAGCTGCGGGGGGCATTGGCTAGGAGTCTGGCTGCAGCATTCTGTACTAGCTGTAAGGGGCGCAGAACCTTATCTGTAGATCCGATGAACAGGGCGTTGCAGTAGTCTAGGCAGGAGGATACAAATGCATGAACCAGGGCAGGTAGGTCTTCAGCTGGGATAAGGTGTTTGATTTTCGCTATATTTCTTAGATGGAAGAAGGAAGACTTGACGACAGCTGATATCTGCTGTTTGAGTTTTAGATTTCCATCCAGGATCACCCCAAGGTTTCGCACAGAGTCTTTATACTGTACAGTATCTCCCCAATTGCTAGTTTGAGGTGGTGAGCGTTTTGAACTTTATCCATCATGTGTGGACCACCTACCACCAATACCTCTGTTTTGTCAGAGTTCAGCCTCAGCCAGCTGGTGTTCATCCAATTTTGTAAATCCACTAGACACGCATTTATGCTGATGGGTCTTGGGTGCCAGGCTTAAAGGACAGATACAGCTGTGTGTCATCTGCATAACAATGGTATCCTAGGCCAAAGTTCTGGATTATTTTGTCCAGTGGGAGCATGTAGACTGCAAAGAGTAATGGTGATAGTACAGAACCCTGTGGAACTCCATAGGCAAGTGGCACTGGATTAGAGTAGTGTGTGCCCAGACATACTTGCTGTGTCCTGCCAGATAGGAAGGTCTGAAACCAGTTAAGAATAGTACCCCTTAGGCCACAGTAATTCTTCAGTCGCTGGATTAGTATTTCATGATCCACAGTATCAAATGCTGCAGACAAGTCAAGAAGAATCAGAATTGAGCAATCACCCTTGTCCCTTGCAGTAAGTAGATCATTCATTACTCGGACTAATGCCGTTTCAGTGCTGTGCCTTTTCCTGAATCCTGACTGAAAAGTATCAAAAATGTTGTTATCTGTAAGCCTGGCTTCTAGCTGGTTGGCGACAAAGTACAACACCAGCCCGCTCCCTCACATATCCCTGTTGATCCAGAGGAAGACGAAAAACCCTTACAAGGCATGAATGGTGACCCGTGGCGAGGAATGGAGGATTCTTCAGTGACGGCGCGGGACAGAATATCTGCAGGGGGGCCGTTAGAAGCCCCAGGTAAGTGACACTTTTTGATTTTAAAAAACACTACAGAACCCCTTTAATTAAACACACCCAAAAATACAAGTGCGTGTTCTGGTGAAGCTATGGTAGCACAGTGAGGGAAAGAAAGAGTAGAAGGGGTGGGAGCTGTTCATTTTCTGTGCTGCAATTTTTAAAGTGCTTGGAACATCTCGTTCAATTGTACTGAAGGCAGTCGCAGTAAAAATGCTGCATGCAGTGCGCTTGCGATTTGGCAAGCAACACGCTAGGTGGAACCTAGTACGTCGATTTACATGATAACATTTGCATCCTTGTAATTGGTAAAAAACGTGTGTGCTCACGACATTAATTCAAAGCACGTGTAATGGGAACAACATGGAAGCCGGATACGAGTTTGTAGCGCCACCTGCTGGTACGGCTGGTACCCTTTGTGAGTACAGCAGTGAGAGCTTCAGATAAATAAAATTATTTATCATTAACATATCGCCGACATCTTCCGCAGCACTTTACAGAGTGTATATAGTAATGTCACTAACTGTCCTTCAGAGAAGCTTACAATCTAATCTTTACCATTGTCATATGTCCATCTTAGTCTAGGGCCAATTTAGGGGCAAGCCAATTAACCTATCTGTGCACTTTTTGGGATGTCGGAGGAAACTGGGGTGCCTGGAGGAAATCCAGACACGCGGAGAACATACAGCATCACAGTGAGCAACAAGGCCTCCCACCACTTCTGTGTATAACTCTAACCTACCCTTGCCCATCTTGCACTGTTCTTTGTCACCCCGGATTCTAGTGACCCTCTCCTATTGGCTGGCAAGTCCAGATATTGGCCTCAGATGTAGCTTACGCCCAGATAAGCGGGTGTGTGCTTTGAGCTGGCATATAGTAGGCGATCACCTGTAAACCTGAATCTGACAGAGAATGGCTCTGTGATCTTTAGGGATTAGAAAGTCACCTTTTATGGTGTAGCGGTATAGTCTAGAAATATTCATTGAAATCTTTCCAGGATTGAGAGAAGGAAGAGGAAAGTTACATAGCTCGGAGGTCAGAACACAGGAGATAAACAGATGGCAGTGCAAGATAGACAAACATGATATATGCAGCGATGCAATCTTGCTGATATGTCAGTACATTACCTGTTCTGCGTGTTCAGCGTCCTCTGTGAACCATAACGCGATGGCGCATCTCCTGCCCTGCGTTATTGCACGCACTCCGTGTGCATTGTCACTTCCAGAGCTGTACAGCACAAAGCGGCCACAGGTAGGACGTACCTCTGCCTGTGAACATACAGCAGAGACAATGTCAACGTCAACTATGGTCAACCTTTATCAACAACCAATCACTTTCATCCTTTCTGTTATACAGAATACCCAGCAAGCTCATGGTGAACCAAAACTTAGGAGTGTGTAAGGGGCTACAAAGGACCAAAAAGCTCTCTTACAAAAATGCTATGGAAAACAAAAGTTTCTCTTCTTAAAACAGAAGGTATTTGCGATTAATCAGGTTGGAGTAAGCATATAATGCCTCCCACAATGCATCACTGCCGAATATGCAAATCATTCTTTGTTGTCCCTGTAAGCTAACAACACCTCCAGAACCGCTGGAATGCAATGATGTGTCAGCTTGTTACATTTACAGAGTCACAACAACGCAACATGCATTATAAGGTTGTATGAAACGCATTCAGTGGTAATCCTAACGAACCTCAAGCAGGTATGGATCCAAACTTCCACCACTCCCTCATTCCGATATATGGTATGGTATCCAGGAAAGCTAACAAAAACACAACAAATAAACGGCAATTTTAAGTGTAAACTGTTTATTGTAAAAACAATTGGTGTAGACCATAAAAAACAAGATAAAAACAAAGACTTACATTTAGGGCCCAAGAACTGGAAACCCCTAAAAAAAATGTCTGCGTGTAAGCTGGTCCACAGCCAATAAGACATTAAAGGTGCCGCCTGTCTTCTTTCCGTGCCGCCTGTCTTCTTCCGACCTTACCATTAGACCTTACCAGTTGATAGTCTATCAGTAGATCAGGGTTCTTGATTCCCTGATGACGCTAGATTGCGAAACCGGTTGGAAAGAAGACAGGTGGCACCTTTAATGTCTTATTGGCTGTGGACCAGCTTACACGCAAAAGTTTTTATTAGGGGTTCCCAGTTCCTGGGCCCCGTATGTAAGTCTTTGTTTTTATGTTGTTTTTTATGGTCTATACCGATTGTTTTTTTTCTAATTAACAGTTTACACTTAGAGTTGCTGTTTTTTGTTGTGTTTATATATTGGCCTTCCTGGATACGATACCATATATGGAAGTGAGGGAGTGGTGGAAGTTTGGATCCATAGCTGCTTGAAGTTTGTTAGGATTACCACTGAATGCAAGACATACAACCTTAGAATGCGGGTTGTTGGCAGCTGGTAAGCCCCTCTTACTCTTTTCTGGTGATGGTGGGCCACGAGACCATGTGAGGTTGGAATATCACCGTGGTGACGTTTTCTTGGCTCTCTGGGGTAGGACTTGAAACACCCACAGTTACAGAGTACCCAGCAAGCTCATGGTGAACCAGGACTCCTAGGAGGGTGTAAGGGGCTACATTTGCCTTTCTGTATCAGAGAATGAAAGGCTAACAATAGAATTGGCTGGAAAAATAACCAATTTTATAAACGGAACACAAGAGAAGCTGGGGGAATGAATAATGTAACAGAACGAGTGGTAAAAGGAAAGTACACTGTCATTCTCTAAAGGGCACATTCTGACTTGCCACTTTCATATTTGCCTGGAAGTCATTTTGGTGTGACAGCCTTATGATTATGTAAATCAATATTATTGGATCTCAGTTTATAGATTCTCCATATTGTATGTCTGTATACCAGCTGTTATGAAGCCTCCCAGGAACAGTGCTTGTCTATCTATATATTGCTTAATATTGGTATGAAGCCCCGCCCTCCCAGCGATGTCACAGCTTAGACTGTTTAGCAATGCAGTATTCTCCGCCCCCCAAGCATTCTGGGACACCAGGTGTTATTTGCACAGGCTTTGGAACTCTCAGTAAACGAAAATTCTGTAGCGATAACCTGACAGAACTAATGATGTTGTCATCCTGAGATAAATATCAGAATGTATATCGGGGAGAGGAAAGAAGTAGATCTGTTCTCTCTGTAATACAGATGTCAGTCTCATAAGAAAAATGAAAAAAAGTTTCTATCTAGAGTTCAGTATATAAATGATGGATGTGGAAGCTGCAGAACTTACATACCGTGACCGACACTCCGTCCAGCTCCGTGAAGAAGAGATCTCCCCCCTCAAAGTCATCATTAAGGTATAGCATCCCACTAAAGACAGAACAATGCAGATATACATGACCAGTACTCTTTGTAAAGACCTCAGACAGCTACTCACCTGTAGTCTCTGTGGATGTATGTGGGGGGCTCCTCCCCTGTAGTCTCTGTGGATGTATGTGGGGGGCTCCTCACCTGTAGTCTCTGTGGATGTATGTGGGGGGCTCCTCCCCTGTAGTCTCTGTGGATGTATGTGGGGGGCTCCTCACCTGTAGTCTCTGTGGATGTATGTGGGGGGCTCCTCACCTGTAGTCTCTGTGGATGTATGTGGGGGGCTCCTCCCCTGTAGTCTCTGTGGATGTATGTGGGGGGCTCCTCACCTGTAGTCTCTGTGGATGTATGCGGGGGGCTCCTCCCCTGTAGTCTCTGTGGATGTATGCGGGGGGCACCTCACCTGTAGTCTCTGTGGATGTATGCGGGGGGCACCTCACCTGTAGTCTCTGTGGATGTATGCGGGGGGCTCCTCACCTGTAGTCTCTGTGGATGTATGCGGGGGGCTCCTCACCTGTAGTCTCTGTGGATGTATGCGGGGGGCTCCTCACCTGTAGTCTCTGTGGAAGTATGCGGGGGGCTCCTCACCTGTAGTCTCTGTGGATGTATGTGGGGGGCACCTCACCTGTAGTTTCTGTGGATGTATGTGGGGGGCTCCTCACCTGTAGTCTCTGTGGATGTATGCGGGGGGCTCCTCACCTGTAGTTTCTGTGGATGTATGTGGGGGGGGGCTCCTCCCCTGTAGTCTCTGTGGATGTATGTGGGGGGCTCCTCACCTGTAGTTTCTGTGGATGTATGTGGGGGGCTCCTCACCTGTAGTCTCTGTGGATGTATGCGGGGGGCACCTTACCTGTAGTCTCTGTGGATGTATGCGGGGGGCACCTCACCTGTAGTCTCTGTGGATGTATGCGGGGGGCACCTCACCTGAAGTCTCTGTGTATGTATGTGGGGGGCTCCTCACCTGTAGTCTCTGTGGATGTATGTGGGGGGGCTCCTCACCTGTAGTCTCTGGGGATGTATGTGGGGGGCTCCTCCCCTGTAGTCTCTGTGGATGTATGCGGGGGGGCACCTCACCTGTAGTCTCTGTGGATGTATGCGGGGGGCTCCTCACCTGTAGTCTCTGTGGATGTATGTGGGGGGCTCCTCCCCTGTAGTCTCTGCGGAAGTATGCGGGGGGCTCCTCACCTGTAGTCTCTGTGGATGTATGCGGGGGGCACCTCACCTGTAGTCTCTGTGGATGTATGTGGGGGGGCACCTCACCTGTAGTCTCTGTGGATGTATGCGGGGGGCACCTCACCTGTAGTCTCTGTGGATGTATGCGGGGGGCTCCTCACCTGTAGTCTCTGTGGATGTATGCGGGGGGCTCCTCACCTGTAGTCTCTGTGGATGTATGTGGGGGGCTCCTCCCCTGTAGTCTCTGTGGATGTATGCGGGGGGCACCTCACCTGTAGTCTCTGTGGATGTATGCGGGGGGCTCCTCACCTGTAGTCTCTGTGGATGTATGTTGGGGGCTCCTTACCTGTAGCCTCTGTGAATGTATGCGGGGGGCACCTCACCTGTAGTCTCTGTGGATGTATGCGGGGGGCTCCTCACCTCTAGTCTCTGTGGATGTATGCGGAGGGCTCCTCACCTGTAGTCTCTGTGGATGTATGTGGGGGGCTCCTCACCTGTAGTCTCTGTGGATGTATGCGGGGGGCTCCTCACCTGTAGTCTCTGTGGATGTATGCGGGGGGCACCTCACCTGTAGTCTCTGTGGATGTATGTGGGGGGGCTCCTCACCTGTAGTCTCTGTGGATGTATGCGGGGGGCACCTCACCTGTAGTCTCTGTGGATGTATGCGGGGGCTCCTCCCCTGTAGTCTCTGTGGATGTATGCGGGTGGCTCCTCACCTGTAGTCTCTGTGGATGTATGTGGGGGGCTCCTCACCTGTAGTCTCTGTGGATGTATGCGGGGGCCTCCTCACCTGTAGTCTCTGTGGATGTATGTGGGGGGGGGGGGGCTCCTCACCTGTAGTCTCTGTGGATGTATGCGGGGGCTCCTCACCTGTAGTCTCTGTGGATGTATGCGGGGAGCACCTCACCTGTAGTCTCTGTGGATGTATGCGGGGGGCACCTCACCTGTAGTCTCTGTGGATGTATGTGGGGGGGCACCTCACCTGTAGTCTCTGTGGATGTATGCGGGGGGCACCTCACCTGTAGTCTCTGTGGATGTATGCGGGGGGCTCCTCATCTGTAGTCTCTGTGGATGTATGCGGGGGGCTCCTCACCTGTAGTCTCTGTGGATGTATGTGGGGGGCTCCTCCCCTGTAGTCTCTGTGGATGTATGCGGGGGGCACCTCACCTGTAGTCTCTGTGGATGTATGCGGGGGGCTCCTCACCTGTAGTCTCTGTGGATGTATGTTGGGGGCTCCTTACCTGTAGCCTCTGTGAATGTATGCGGGGGGCACCTCACCTGTAGTCTCTGTGGATGTATGCGGGGGGCTCCTCACCTGTAGTCTCTGTGGATGTATGCGGAGGGCTCCTCACCTGTAGTCTCTGTGGATGTATGTGGGGGGCTCCTCACCTGTAGTCTCTGTGGATGTATGCGGGGGGCTCCTCACCTGTAGTCTCTGTGGATGTATGCGGGGGGCACCTCACCTGTAGTCTCTGTGGATGTATGTGGGGGGGCTCCTCACCTGTAGTCTCTGTGGATGTATGCGGGGGGCACCTCACCTGTAGTCTCTGTGGATGTATGCGGGGGGCTCCTCCCCTGTAGTCTCTGTGGATGTATGCGGGTGGCTCCTCACCTGTAGTCTCTGTGGATGTATGTGGGGGGCTCCTCACCTGTAGTCTCTGTGGATGTATGCGGGGGCCTCCTCACCTGTAGTCTCTGTGGATGTATGTGGGGGGGGGCTCCTCACCTGTAGTCTCTGTGGATGTATGCGGGGGCTCCTCACCTGTAGTCTCTGTGGATGTATGCGGGGAGCACCTCACCTGTAGTCTCTGTGGATGTATGTGGGGGGCTCCTCACCTGTAGTCTCTGTGGATGTATGTGGGGGGCTCCTCCCCTGTAGTCTCTGTGGATGTATGCGGGGGGCACCTCACCTGTAGTCTCTGTGGATGTATGCGGGGGGCTCCTCACCTGTAGTCTCTGTGGATGTATGCGGGGGGCACCTCACCTGTAGTCTCTGTGGATGTATGTGGGGGGGCTCCTCACCTGTAGTCTCTGCGGATGTATGCGGGGGGCTCCTCATCTGTAGTCTCTGTGTATGTATGTGGGGGGCTCCTCACCTGTAGTCTCTGTGGATATATGTGGGGGGCTCCTCCCCTGTAGTCTCTGTGGATGTATGTGGGGGGCTCCTCCCCTGTAGTCTCTGTGGATGTATGCGGGGGGGCTCCTCACCTGTAGTCTCTGTGGATGTATGTGGGGGGGCTCCTCACCTGTAGTCTCTGTGGATGTATGCGGGGGGCACCTCACCTGTAGTCTCTGTGGATGTATGCGGGGGGCTCCTCACCTGTAGTCTCTGTGGATGTATGCGGGGGGCACCTCACCTGTAGTCTCTGTGGATGTATGCGGGGGGCACCTCACCTGTAGTCTCTGTGGATGTATGCGGGGGGCTCCTCACCTGTAGTCTCTGTGGATGTATGCGGCGGGCACCTCACCTGTAGTCTCTGTGGATGTATGCGGGGGGCTCCTCCCCTGTAGTCTCTGCGGATGTATGCGGGGGGCACCTCACCTGTAGTCTCTGTGGATGTATGCGGCGGGCTCCTCACCTGTAGTCTCTGTGGATGTATGCGGGGGGCTCCTCACCTGTAGTCTCTGTGGATGTATGCGGGGGGCACCTCACCTGTAGTCTCTGTGGATGTATGCGGGGGGCTCTTCACCTGTAGTCTCTGTGGATGTATGCGGGGGGCACCTCACCTGTAGTCTTTGTGGATGTATGTGGGGGGGGCTCCTCACCTGTAGTCTCTGTGGATGTATGCGGGGGGCACCTCACCTGTAGTCTCTGTGGATGTATGTGGGGGGCTCCTCCCCTGTAGTCTCTGTGGATGTATGCGGGGGGCTCCTCCCCTGTAGTCTCTGTGGATGTATGCGGGGGGCTCCTCACCTGTAGTCTCTGTGGATGTATGCGGGGGGCACCTCACCTGTAGTCTCTGTGGATGTATGTGGGGGGCTCCTCCCCTGTAGTCTCTGTGGATGTATGTGGGGGGCTCCTCACCTGTAGTCTCTGTGGATGTATGCGGGGGGCTCCTCACCTGTAGTCTCTGTGGATGTATGTGGGGGGCTCCTCCCCTGTAGTCTCTGTGGATGTATGTGGGGGGCACCTCACCTGTAGTCTCTGTGGATGTATGTGGGGGGGCTCCTCACCTGTAGTCTCTGCGGATGTATGCGGGGGGCTCCTCACCTGTAGTCTCTGTGTATGTATGTGGGGGGGCTCCTCACCTGTAGTCTCTGTGGATGTATGCGGGGGGCTCCTCACCTGTAGTCTCTGTGTATGTATGTGGGGGGCTCCTCACCTGTAGTCTCTGCGGATGTATGCGGGGGGCTCCTCACCTGTAGTCTCTGTGTATGTATGTGGGGGGCTCCTCACCTGTAGTCTCTGTGGATATATGTGGGGGGCTCCTCCCCTGTAGTCTCTGTGGATGTATGTGGGGGGCTCCTCCCCTGTAGTCTCTGTGGATGTATGCGGGGGGGCTCCTCACCTGTAGTCTCTGTGGATGTATGTGGGGGTCTCTTCACCTGTAGTCTCTGTGGATGTATGCGGGGGGCACCTCACCTGTAGTCTCTGTGGATGTATGTGGGGGGGCTCCTCACCTGTAGTCTCTGTGGATGTATGCGGGGGGCACCTCACCTGTAGTCTCTGTGGATGTATGTGGGGGGCTCCTCCCCTGTAGTCTCTGTGGATGTATGTGGGGGGCTCCTCACCTGTAGTCTCTGTGGATGTATGTGGGGGGCACCTCACCTGTAGTCTCTGTGGATGTATGCGGGGGCCACCTCACCTGTAGTCTCTGTGGATGTATGCGGGGGGCTCCTCACCTGTAGTCTCTGTGGATGTATGTAGGGGGCTCCTCCCCTGTAGTCTCTGTGGATGTATGTGGGGGGCTCCTCCCCTGTAGTCTCTGTGGATGTATGCGGGGGGCTCCTCACCTGTAGTCTCTGTGGATGTATGCGGGGGGCTCCTCACCTGTAGTCTCTGTGGATGTATGCGGGGGGCTCCTCACCTGTAGTCTCTGTGGATGTATGTGGGGGGGCTCCTCACCTGTAGTCTCTGTGGATGTACGTGGGGGGGCTCCTCACCTGTAGCCTCTGTGGTTGTATGTGGGGGGGCACCTCACCTGTAGTCTCTGTGGATGTATGCGGGGGGCACCTCACCTGTAGTCTCTGTGGATGTATGCGGGGGGCTCCTCACCTGTAGTCTCTGTGGATGTATGCGGGGGGCTCCTCACCTGTAGTCTCTGTGGATGTATGTGGGGGGCTCCTCCCCTGTAGTCTCTGTGGATGTATGCGGGGGGCACCTCACCTGTAGTCTCTGTGGATGTATGCGGGGGGCTCCTCACCTGTAGTCTCTGTGGATGTATGTTGGGGGCTCCTTACCTGTAGCCTCTGTGAATGTATGCGGGGGGCACCTCACCTGTAGTCTCTGTGGATGTATGCGGGGGGCTCCTCACCTGTAGTCTCTGTGGATGTATGCGGAGGGCTCCTCACCTGTAGTCTCTGTGGATGTATGTGGGGGGCTCCTCACCTGTAGTCTCTGTGGATGTATGCGGGGGGCTCCTCACCTGTAGTCTCTGTGGATGTATGCGGGGGGCACCTCACCTGTAGTCTCTGTGGATGTATGTGGGGGGGCTCCTCACCTGTAGTCTCTGTGGATGTATGCGGGGGGCACCTCACCTGTAGTCTCTGTGGATGTATGCGGGGGGCTCCTCCCCTGTAGTCTCTGTGGATGTATGCGGGTGGCTCCTCACCTGTAGTCTCTGTGGATGTATGTGGGGGGCTCCTCACCTGTAGTCTCTGTGGATGTATGCGGGGGCCTCCTCACCTGTAGTCTCTGTGGATGTATGTGGGGGGGGGCTCCTCACCTGTAGTCTCTGTGGATGTATGCGGGGGCTCCTCACCTGTAGTCTCTGTGGATGTATGCGGGGAGCACCTCACCTGTAGTCTCTGTGGATGTATGTGGGGGGCTCCTCACCTGTAGTCTCTGTGGATGTATGTGGGGGGCTCCTCCCCTGTAGTCTCTGTGGATGTATGCGGGGGGCACCTCACCTGTAGTCTCTGTGGATGTATGCGGGGGGCTCCTCACCTGTAGTCTCTGTGGATGTATGCGGGGGGCACCTCACCTGTAGTCTCTGTGGATGTATGTGGGGGGGCTCCTCACCTGTAGTCTCTGCGGATGTATGCGGGGGGCTCCTCATCTGTAGTCTCTGTGTATGTATGTGGGGGGCTCCTCACCTGTAGTCTCTGTGGATATATGTGGGGGGCTCCTCCCCTGTAGTCTCTGTGGATGTATGTGGGGGGCTCCTCCCCTGTAGTCTCTGTGGATGTATGCGGGGGGGCTCCTCACCTGTAGTCTCTGTGGATGTATGTGGGGGGCTCCTCACCTGTAGTCTCTGTGGATGTATGCGGGGGGCACCTCACCTGTAGTCTCTGTGGATGTATGCGGGGGGCTCCTCACCTGTAGTCTCTGTGGATGTATGCGGGGGGCACCTCACCTGTAGTCTCTGTGGATGTATGCGGGGGGCACCTCACCTGTAGTCTCTGTGGATGTATGCGGGGGGCTCCTCACCTGTAGTCTCTGTGGATGTATGCGGGGGGCACCTCACCTGTAGTCTCTGTGGATGTATGTGGGGGGCTCCTCCCCTGTAGTCTCTGCGGATGTATGCGGGGGGCACCTCACCTGTAGTCTCTGTGGATGTATGCGGCGGGCTCCTCACCTGTAGTCTCTGTGGATGTATGCGGGGGGCTCCTCACCTGTAGTCTCTGTGGATGTATGCAGGGGGCACCTCACCTGTAGTCTCTGTGGATGTATGCGGGGGGCTCTTCACCTGTAGTCTCTGTGGATGTATGCGGGGGGCACCTCACCTGTAGTCTTTGTGGATGTATGTGGGGGGGGCTCCTCACCTGTAGTCTCTGTGGATGTATGCGGGGGGCACCTCACCTGTAGTCTCTGTGGATGTATGTGGGGGGCTCCTCCCCTGTAGTCTCTGTGGATGTATGCGGGGGGCTCCTCACCTGTAGTCTCTGTGGATGTATGTGGGGGGCTCCTCACCTGTAGTCTCTGTGGATGTATGCGGGGGGCACCTCACCTGTAGTCTCTGTGGATGTATGTGGGGGGCTCCTGCCCTGTAGTCTCTGTGGATGTATGTGGGGGGCTCCTCACCTGTAGTCTCTGTGGATGTATGCGGGGGGCTCCTCACCTGTAGTCTCTGTGGATGTATGTGGGGGGCTCCTCCCCTGTAGTCTCTGTGGATGTATGTGGGGGGCACCTCACCTGTAGTCTCTGTGGATTTATGTGGGGGGGCTCCTCACCTGTAGTCTCTGCGGATGTATGCGGGGGGCTCCTCACCTGTAGTCTCTGTGTATGTATGTGGGGGGGCTCCTCACCTGTAGTCTCTGTGGATGTATGCGGGGGGCTCCTCACCTGTAGTCTCTGTGTATGTATGTGGGGGGCTCCTCACCTGTAGTCTCTGCGGATGTATGCGGGGGGCTCCTCACCTGTAGTCTCTGTGTATGTATGTGGGGGGCTCCTCACCTGTAGTCTCTGTGGATATATGTGGGGGGCTCCTCCCCTGTAGTCTCTGTGGATGTATGTGGGGGGCTCCTCCCCTGTAGTCTCTGTGGATGTATGCGGGGGGGCTCCTCACCTGTAGTCTCTGTGGATGTATGTGGGGGTCTCTTCACCTGTAGTCTCTGTGGATGTATGCGGGGGGCACCTCACCTGTAGTCTCTGTGGATGTATGTGGGGGGGGCTCCTCACCTGTAGTCTCTGTGGATGTATGCGGGGGGCACCTCACCTGTAGTCTCTGTGGATGTATGTGGGGGGCTCCTCCCCTGTAGTCTCTGTGGATGTATGTGGGGGGCTCCTCACCTGTAGTCTCTGTGGATGTATGTGGGGGGCACCTCACCTGTAGTCTCTGTGGATGTATGCGGGGGCCACCTCACCTGTAGTCTCTGTGGATGTATGCGGGGGGCTCCTCACCTGTAGTCTCTGTGGATGTATGTGGGGGGCTCCTCCCCTGTAGTCTCTGTGGATGTATGTGGGGGGCTCCTCCCCTGTAGTCTCTGTGGATGTATGCGGGGGGCTCCTTACCTGTAGTCTCTGTGGATGTATGTGGGGGGGCTCCTCACCTGTAGTCTCTGTGGATGTATGCGGGGGGCTCCTCACCTGTAGTCTCTGTGGATGTATGCGGGGGGCTCCTCACCTGTAGTCTCTGTGGATGTATGTGGGGGGGCTCCACACCTGTAGTCTCTGTGGATGTACGTGGGGGGGCTCCTCACCTGTAGCCTCTGTGGTTGTATGTGGGGGGGCTCCTCACCTGTAGTCTCTGTGTATGTACGCGGGGGGCTCCCGCCAGCACGCTTTCTCTTCTGTGTCCAGGATACAGTTGTCCGCATGCACTGGGTGACTGTCGTCCGTGCGACCCTCCTGCTCGCCTGATACACACAGTACAGAAGAGAGAGATCTTTAATGTTCATAATTGTTGTACTTCGCTTACAGCAGTCACAGTTGTTATAATTAAAGCTTATTGACAGCTGTATGAAAATTCATGTAGGGATGTTGGTTAGTCAGTCACTGTGCTGGCTCAAGGACCGCTCTCTACCTCCCCCTGGTGGTCTGATCATATACTGATCTCCAATGAATACATATTACTGCACTGCCACTATTCTTCTAAGTAGATGTAAACCCTTTGCAGAATGGAGCTGCTCTCACAAGCTTTTTTTCCAGTACAAGTTCCTTTATCATTTTGTGAGAGTCTAAACACTGAGCTTTGTGTTTTACCATGGAGCAACTCACTTAACTATTTACAAACATCTCTATAAAGCCATCCCTGAGGCAACCATTCAGGTATCAGCTCATCACATGACCAGGAGAAGGTGCATCAGGTGATGAACAGAAATGTAATTACTTCCTTCCAGGGCCATCATTAGCCACACTGGCAGAAGTGAGGTTATATGTCTCATGTGGCCCTGTGGCTGTTGTAAGTCATGTTGGTGGCCTTGTGGCTGTTGTAAGTCATGGTGGTGGCCCTATGACTGTTGTAAGTTATGGAGGTTGCCAGCTCCTATATAAAATAGGTAACCATCTATGGAGAATATTAACTCAGTGAAGCGTTAGTTCCCCTCAGATTGGTCAGATGGGTTTAGTATTACATATATTGTTGGTATGACTGTGGTTAAGAACCCATCTGACCAATCTGAGGAGAACTAACGCTTCACTGAGTTAATATTCTCCATAGTTGGTTACCTATTTTATATAGGAGCTGGCAATTTTTGCTTGACAAGGTGGCCCTATGGCTGTTGTAAGTCATGGTGGTAGCCCTATGGCTGTTGTAAGTAACGGTGGTGTCCCTATGGCTGTTGTAAGTCACAGTGGTGGCCCTATGGCTGTTGTAAGTCATGGTGGTGGCCCTATGGCTGTTGTAAGTCATGGTGGTGGCCCTATGGCTGTTGCAAGTCATGGTGGTGGCCCTATGGCTGTTGCAAGTCATGGTGGTGGCCCTATGGCTGTTGTAAGTCATGGTGGTGGCCCTATGGCTGTTGTAAGTCATGGTGGTGGGCCTGTGGCTGTTGTAAGTCATGGTGGTGGCCCTATGGCTGTTGCACGTCATGGTGGTGGCCCTATGGCTGTTGCAAATCATGGTGGTGGCCCTACGGCTGTTGTAAGTCATGGTGGTGGGCCTGTGGCTGTTGTAAGTCATGGTGGTGGCCCTATGGCTGTTGCACATCATGGTGGTGGCCCTATGGCTGTTGCAAGTCATGGTGGTGGCCCTACGGCTGTTGTAAGTCATGGTGGTGGCCCTATGGCTGTTGCAAGTCATGGTGGTGGCCCAATGGCTGTTGCAAGTCATGGTGGTGGGCCTGTGGCTGTTGTAAGTCATGCTGGTGACCCTATGGCTGTTGCAAGTCATGGTGGTGGCCCTATGGCTGTTGTAAGTCATGGTGGTGGCCCTAAGTCATGGTGGTGGCGCTATGGCCATTGCAAGTCATGGTGGTGGCTCTATGCCTGTTGTAAGTCATGGTGGTGGCTCAATGACTGTTGTAAGTTATTGTGGTGGCCCTATGGCTGTTGTAAGTCATGGTGGTGGCCCTATGTCTGTTGTAAGCCATGGTGGTGGCTCTATGGCTGTTGTAAGTCATGGCGGTAGCCCAATTACTGTTGACACCTAACTACATTCTTCAATGTGTCCCAACATAATGATGTCATCACAACCCTGGCCAGTGATGTTCCTGGAGTCAGGGATATCAGCCAACACACACATGAGTATTAATTTCTCATCTTGGCTGTAGGACTGGATTGACTGGTTCCTGAATCTGCCTAGAGATATAGCTACACACGTCAAATGTCAATACCTTCCACTGCCGACCGGCACACCAGCTGGCTGTATGAGAAGTGCAGAGGCTTTGTCTCAAGGTATGACTGCGTCAGAACACGGGCACGCTCTCCAGCGTAGTATAACAGGTGTGCATGGGTGGTCTCCACTGCCCCAGAAGATGCCATCTAAGAATGAACAGGACAGCATCAAATTAATATACTATAGTCCAAAGCCACATTTAAATGTCTTTAAAGATGTGATTGATTTGGATGATTCAAGTGCTGCTGTTGCCACAAATGTTACTCATATAGAAATTACACTCACTGGACAGACAGGTGGACCTTTACGTAAGAAAGTCTTGAAGCTAGTCTACAGATTTTCAATAAGTGAAAGGACCTCCAACTTAGAACTGAAGTTATGGAACTGAGCACCTGGATCTGTTCAGGTGTAATGAAGACATTGTAAAGCAAATCTGAACTGAAAAATAAACATACACACGTCATACTTACCTCCCGCATAGTCTGCTTATCAATCTCTTTCTCCTCTCTTCCATCCCGTTTGTCCACTGTGATCAATGGAAATCTCCGGACTCTATTTTAAAAATTGAGTTAACCCCTTCCAGGTCAGCACTCCTTTAACCAGTAGTATCGCTTGAGCCATAGGGAAACATAGACATTACCCTGCACATCAGTTGTCCTTTCAGTTATAACTGACAGCAACTGATTTAGTGAGAAGGGGCCTTAAGGCTTTCAGCTTCCCAAGAGACAAGTCTGACAAGATCAAAAGAGGAGGCTGATAGGGAGGAACAGAAAAGATAGGAGAATGGTAGGAAGAAAAATGGTGAAGAGTCTGACTGGCTGAAGAATAGGGCAAACACTGATTAAATAGTTTGTAAAGTAATATTGTAAAAATAAGCAATTTTAGTTATTGCGTAATTTTCAGTTCAGTTCATCTTTAAAAACCTCCTTAGCGGTAACCCCGAGTCAGGCTTGGGGTGTGAAATCCATAGCTCAGAGCGGTAACCCCGAGCCTAACTTGTGGAAGCCACTGCGAGGTTACTGCAGAGCATAGCGCGCAGCAGGCATTTCAACACACCTCCCCGGGATCCAGACGCCGGCGGCCATTCTCCTTCCTGTCTTCTGAGGCTCTGCATCCCCCTGGTGTCATGCCAACAGCTGGAAATCTCAATATAGGGTTACAGCGCCACCTGGAGAAAACTGCAGCGCTGGATCCCAGGAAGGTAAGTGCAGGCTCTCTGGGGTATGATTTTTTTTTTTTTTTGCGTTTAGAGTCTAAAAGAACATGAAAAAATGGTACCGCTTTTAGATCCAATCATGGAAGGAATCTTACCGTCAGGGAGGTTAAGCTCACAGTTGATATTTGGTAGTTTTATTTGTTTTTGATATCCTGTGAAGTATTGCCCAGTACATATGTCTAGACCAGACAAAACATGTAATATTTATAGTGGGGTTTCTTCTTTGCAGACTCAAAGCACATGCATGCATTTAGGGTGTGCTCCATGGGGAGACCAAGCGCATTAGGGGGCCTCGTCCAAAGACCCCTTACTGTTTTACAGACAGTACTGGCATGAGCCGAGATTTGAACCTTGGTCAATGGCTCAAACCCTAGATCTAAGGCGACACCCTTATCCAGTACACTATCCATACTATACTAATAACTGTAACACTGAAATTGCAAGGAAACTAATATTAACCGCTACAAAATCCCCTCATGCATTGCCCCTTGTTTCCCAGTCTCCACAGAACCGCATACCTGCAGAGCTCGCAGGACAGTCAGGCTCTGGATTTTCTCCCGAGGGGTGTGAGGTGACCGTCTTCCTCTGAACCCATCTCCGGATGCCTCAGCCGCCTAAAATAGTCATAAAATGGAGGTAAAGTGAGAGACATGTTACTCACGGCTCCTCTCCGCTCTCCGCAACAATCCAATCACTTTGCCCCTTTGTCCTCCATTTTGTATCTTCTGATACTTCCTGCTCTCTGTTTCACATACCTGAACAAGTGTCATGAGAGACTCGCACTCATCCGGACTGAGGACGCCATCGAGAGTGGCTCTTTTGAAGCCATTCATTTGCCTAGGAGTGAGTGTGACATACACCTCCTCATAGGGAATCTCTCCTGTAGGATAAAAAGAGACTCAAGTCACATGACCACATTATATCATGACTCTACACCTTTCATATCACTTAAAGGGGAACTGAAGAGAGAGGTATATGGAGGCTGTCCTGTTTATTTCCTTTTAATCAATACCAGTTGCCTGGCAGCCCTGCTGGTCTATTTCTCTGCAGTAGTATCTGATTAAAACCAGAAACAAGCATGCAGCTAGTCTTGTCAGATCAGACTTATAAGTCTGAACCACTGAAACACCTGATCTGCTGCATGCTTGTTCAGGGGCTATGACTAATAGTATTAGAGGCAGAGGATCAGCAGGTCTGCCAGGCAACTGGTATTGTCTAAAAGGAAATAAACATGGCAGCCTCCATATACCTCTCTCTTCAGTTCCCCTTTAAAAGGAACCTGAAGTGAGAGGGATATGGAGGCTGCCATATTTATTTCCTTTTAAGCAATGCCAGTTGCCTGGCTGTCCTGCTGATCCTCTGCCTCTAATACGTTTAGCCATAGACCCTGAACAAGCATGCAGCAGATCAGGTGTTTCTGACATTATTGTCAGATCTGACAAGATTAGCTGCATGCTTGTTTCTGGTGTTATTCACACACTACTGCAGCCAAATAGATCAGCAGGGCTGCCAGGTAACTTGTCTTTTTGAAAAGAAAATAAATATGACAACCTCCATCATAGGCAAACGCATGGGGGATTACAGCTGCCCAGAATCCCCCCTCAGACCAGGGACGGTGCAGAATCTGGGGACAAGCATAAGTTCAGGGGTACTCTCTACAAGTCTGGGGTACTCTCTTATTTTGTGGGGGTGGGGCCATACAGTCAGGTCCATAAATATTGGGACTTCGACACAATTGTAACATTTTTGGCTCTATACACAACCACGGTGGATTTGAAATGAAACGAACACAATGTACTTTAGCTGCAGACTGTCAGCTTTAATTTGAGGGTATTTGCATCCAAATCAGGTGAATGGTGTAGCAATAACAACAGTTTGCATATGTGCCTCCCGCTTGTTAAGGGAGCAAAAATAATGGGACAATTGGCTTCTCAGTTGTTCCATGGCCAGGTGTGCGTTATTCCTTCATTATCACAATTACAATGAGCAGATAAAAGGTCAGTTCATTTTAAGTGTGCTATTTGCATTTGGAATCTGTTGCTGTGAACTCTCAAGATGAGATTCAAAAAGAGCTGTCACTATCAGCAAAGCAAGCCATCATTAAGCTGAAAAAAAAAAAAAAACAAACCCATCAGAGAGATAGCAAAAACATTAGGCGTGGCCAAAACAACTGTTTGGAACATTCTTAAAAAAGAAGGAACGCACCGGTGAATTCAGCAACACCGGAAGACCACAGAAAACTGTGGTGGATGACCAAAGAATTATTTCCCTAGTGAAGAAAACACCCTTCACAACAGTTGGACAGATCAAGAACGCTCTCCAGGAGGTAGGTGTATGTGTGTCAAAGTCAACAATCAAGAGAAGACTTCACCAGAGTGAATACTGAGGGTTCACCACAACATGTAAATCATTGGTGAGGCTCAAAAACAGGAAGGCCAGATTAGAGTTTGCCAAACGACATCTAAAAAAGCCTTTACAGTTCTGGAACTAATTCCTATTGACAGATGAGACTAAGATCAACTTGTACCAAAGTGATGGGAAGAGAAAAGTATGGAGAAGGATAGGAACTGCTCATGATCCTAAGCATACCACCTCATCAGTGAGGCATGGCGGTGGTAGTGTTGTGGCGTGGGCATGTATGGCTGCCAATGGAATTGCTTCTCCTGTATTTATGGATGATGTGACTGCTGACAAAAGCAGCAGGATGAATTCAGAAGTGTTGCAATGAAGAAAAAGTAGTGTGGCACTGAATTCAGAAGTGTTTCGGGCAATATTATCTGCTCATATTCAGCCAAATGCTTCAGAACTAATTGGAAGGTGCTTCAAAGAGCATATGGACAATGACCCAAAGCATACTGCAAAAGCAACCAAAGAGTTTTTAAAGGGAAAGAAGTGGAATGTTATGCAATGGCCAAGTCAATCACCTGACCTGTATCCGATTGAGCATGCATTTCACTTGCTGAAGGGAAAATGCCCCAAGAACAAGCAGAAACTGAAGACAGTTGCAGTAGAGGGCTGGCAGAACATCACCAGGGATGAAACCCAGCGTCTGGTGATTTCTATGTGTTCCAGACTTCAGGCTGTAATTGACTGCAAAGAATTTGCAACCAAGTATTAAATATAGAAAGTTTGATTTATGATTATAATTCTGTCCCATTACTTTTCCTCCCTTAACCTCCCTGGCGTTCTATTAAAATCGCCAGGGAGGCTGCGGGAGGGTTTTTTTTAAATTAAAAAAAAACTATTTCATGCAGCCAACTGAAAGTTGGCTGCATGAAAGCCCACTAGAGGGCGCTCCGGATCCGCACTTTCGATCGCCTCCGGCGATCAAAAGTAACAAGGAAGGCCGCAATGAGCGGCCTTCCTTGTTTCGCTTTCCTCGTCGCCATGGCGACGAGCGGAGTGACGTCATGGACGTCAGCCGACGTCCTGACGTCTTCCGCCTCCGATCCAGCCCTTAGCGCTGGCCGGAACTGTTTGTTCCGGCTGCGCTGGGCTCGGGCGGCTGGGGGGACCCTCTTTCGCCGCTGCACGCGGCGGATCGCCGCGCTGCGGCGGCGATCAGGTAGCACACGCGGCTGGCAAAGTGCCGGCTGCGTGTGCTGCTTTTTATTTGATAGAAATCGGCCCAGCGGGGCCTGAGAAATCCTCCTGCGCAGGTTACCCCGAGCTGAGCTCGGGATAACCGGCAAGGGGGTTAACAAGTGGGAGGCACATATTAAAAATGTTGTAATTCCTACACCGTTTACCTTATTCGAAAGTAAATACCCTCAAATTAAAGCTGACAGATAAATCACATCATGTCCGTTTCATTTAAAATCCACTGCGGCCGTGTATAGAGCCAAAAATGTTAGAATTGTGTCGATGTCCCAATATTTATGAACCCGACTGTAAATATGAAACCTCCTTCAACCCATAATTTGAAGAAACGATCCCAAATATCATAGCATGTGTTGTCTAATAATACAAAGCTGAGTTTAGAATATTCAACGTGTTTTTTTTTCCGTGAACGTTATAACAGTGTTGATCACTGATGAAATGAATACTCACCCCCAGCCTCCTCAGCCGCAACCCTCTTTGCCCTGTAAGAAACAGAGACACTAGTTATGGCAGCAGGAAAGACCAAAACACATAAAAAATAAATAAACCCTCTGTGTTTCTGATTACTCCGCCTCCACTGTTCTTGTTTCGGTATATGACAAGTAATTATTATAGACAGGACACAGGCCAAACTATACATTATATACCGGAACACTTGGTTCCACCAGTTACAGTATCATACACAGGGACACTTAGGGCCGGTTCATACTTGAGCTAATGCAAAATGGGCACGGCAACGATGCCCCATTTTGCATCTGCTTGTTGTACCTGCGCCATCAGCTCCACATTCACCCTTCCACTTGGCCAAAGCTCCCCACTGAAGTGTCCTTCCGCAAATTGCCACCGATTGGTCCATTTGTACTCAGCCCAGAGGGAGAGTCATAGGACCACTTCTGTGCAGTTCCATTTTCAATGGAGGCAAGATAGCAATGTACAGTATTCACCCCTGTGAACCCTGAAAGGATTGTCAGAGAAATAGTCAGGGCTGCTACACCTTATTTGCAGATTTTAGAACGAGTTATGAACTGGCTACTTTGAGTACGAGGCATCCCCCAGGAATGTTGGCTAGCCTCCACTGTTGTCCTCTGGAACTTGTACAGCCCATGGCCTGCTATCATTGCGGTTACTATTTGGCTTCTGTATATAATTATTTCACGTACAGGCCAGGGTCATACTGCAGTGCCACTCGCTCATGTATTCAATCAATTTCTTTTTGCATTATGGTTGTATTTTTATTATTTGTTGCAGTATTGCCCAAGTAGAGGCGGCCTTAGAGTATGTGAGGCCTGGAGCGAGGGTCATATGCGGGGCCTTGAGCCAAAGGTGTAGGCCATCTACCACACAACCATACTCACGGGTTTGTCCACTTCTAATGCAGTATGCCTTATTATTGTTTAAAAACAATTACGTTTGTTAAAGAGACACTGAAGCGAAAAAAAAATTATGATATTATGATTTGTATGTGTAGTACAGCTAAGAAATAAAACATTAAGATTAGATACATCAGTCTAATTGTTTCCAGTACAGGAAGAGTTAAGAAACTCCAGTTGTTATCTCTATGCAAACAAGCCATTAACTCTCTGACTTAAGGTGGCCATACACTGGTCGATTTGCCATTAGATCGACCAGCTGACAGATCCCTATCTGATCGAATCTGATCAGAGAGGGATCGTATGGCTGCCTTTACTGCAAACAGATTGTGAATCGATTTCAGCCTGAAACCGATCACAATCTGTTGAGCTGCTGCTGCCGCCGCTCCTCCCCCCCCCCCCCCCCCCTCCCGTATACATTACCTGAAGCTGGCTCCCGGGCATCTTCTCCACGCTGCACGGCTCTGTTCCGGCTCCATCCCGGCGCTTCCTGTGTCACTCCGTGACCAGGAAGTTCAAATAGAGCGCCCTCTATTTGAACTTCCTGGTCACTGCAGTGACACAGGAAGCGCCGGGATGGAGCCGGAACAGAGCCGTGCAGCGCGGAGAAGATGCCCGGGAGCCAGCGTCAGGTAATGTATACCTGATCGGATCGGCCGCCGCTAGCGACGCGCTGCCTACCCGCGGGCGATCGAGGGTAATTTCCCGCACGGCGCAATCGACGGACCGATCCGATTTCGGGAGGAAATCGGATCGGCGGGTGCGTTTACCACGAACGATTGGCAGCAGGATCGAATTTGCTGTCGAAACGGCCGCGAATCGGGCCAGTGTATGGCCACCTTAAGTCTTAGTGGTGGAGAGGGCTGTTATCTGACTTTTATTATCTCAACTGTTCCTGGACTATTT
This sequence comes from Hyperolius riggenbachi, assembly GCF_040937935.1. Lineage (NCBI taxonomy): Eukaryota > Metazoa > Chordata > Amphibia > Anura > Hyperoliidae > Hyperolius > Hyperolius riggenbachi. The sequence continues at coordinate 50,526,826 of NC_090655.1, read as the reverse complement.
ACTTTTCCTCTGCTAGAGGAGAGGTCATTACTTCACAGACTGCTCTGAAAGACTCATTTTGAATGCTGAGTGTTGTGTAATCTGCACATAATATAGAATGATGCAATGTTAGAAAAAACACTATATACCTGAAAATAAAAGTATGAGAATATTTTCTTTGCTGCTAATCTTCTAGTAATTATTCATAGTACACAACCAATTCACTATATCATTTTTTTTTTCGCTTCAGTGTCTCTTTAAAGGCCATTTAGCCAACCAATAAACTGGAGATGGGTACTAAGCTGGCTGGGGAGCTAGGGATGGGTACTAGGCTAGCTGGTGTGCTACGGATGGGTTCCAGGCTGGCTGGGGAGCTAAGGATAGGTATAGGCTGGCTGGGGAACTAGGGCTGTGTACCAGACTGGCTAGGGATGAGTGCAAGGCTGAATGGGGAGCTGAGAAGCTCCCCATGCCTTTTCTGCATCACCACCAGGGGACAGGGTGATATGTGTTGTGTCTGTCGGCCTGACTTTGATTCTGGCTGACTCTGATTCTGTTGGTGGTATTGTAGAGTGTTTACCTGTTTAGTAAATTCCAAAATATGATGCTACCGAGTCCTGTGAGAGTATGATTGTGGCAGACTGGCAGTTGTCGGCGGTGGGTCAGTGGCATTTTGCGGGCCCATGGCCAGGATTGCTATGCGCATGATGTAAATCAGCAGGTCAGCACCTGAGCTTAGGCCGACCAGGAAGAACGGGGCTCTCAGAGCGAGCGCAGTGGACATGACTGCAGGGCCCCCTTCAAGTGTGGGGCCTGGGGCAATCGCCCCACTCCCCCCCAGATCCCCCCCCCCAAGGCCGCTTCTGTGCCCAAGAACCTATTATTGCACATAAGCTGTGGGCATTTATTTGTGCCTTTACTGGACCTGTTCTTATTGCATATAAATTATGTACTTGTATGGAAGTGAGATTTATCAGAGAGGCTACTTGTAATTTAATGTTCTTTTAGAGTGTACCTTATAGTCCCTTATTATTTTCTGGAGAGGTATAAAGTCCCACTCAGAGGTGGTCACCAAGAAAGTAATTTGACTAATGAACAGATACTCTAATGAGCACTTCTATGTGGGCTGGAACAGAGCCTAGAACTGTGGTGAGGATTGTGCTGCCTTATTCCCCAAGTGATAGAAGCAGACGGGTTGCTCAGCCTGCTAGAATCCATCTGTAGCTGAATCATCGCTGCTGCTTACTGCAGAGTCAAAGCTGAGTTTGAACAACGTTTAGTTATAGGAAATTCTCAGATTGTCTGTGGACACGGGACCAGGGCCAGATTTATGTGTTTTACCGCCCAAGGCCACTATCGCCAGCCGCCCCGACGAACAGCAACCCCCACCACCCACCCACATATACACATTTTTATTGGTTCCAGCAATCAATGTATGTCAACCTTATGATTGATTGGACGTTGTTGCTGGTATTAATGGTGCCAATCAACTACAAATGATCGATTTTTCGTTTTATCAATCTGTTTTGTGGATAGATTTCTTCTGAAAATGGTTGGATGGGTTATAATTTTTATTCCATTTATGGACCCAATCAATGCTTTCCAATTGTTTCCTTTCCGATCACAATTGTGGGATCGGACGGTTGGTTGTTTGGTAAAATTGCATTGTTAATGGGTACCTTAAAGTGTACCTGAGACGGCGCCACACAAATAAAATATACATACCTGGGGCTTCCTCCAGCCACCTCCGGGATGATTGCTCCCACGCTGTCCTCTTCTGACTGCCTGTTCGCGCCTCCTGCCCTCCCCCGCCTCCCTGCACGCTATGAGAGACACACAGTCTCTCAGTGCAGCGTCATGACCCATAGTTCACGAAAGTGGGTCATTGCTGCCCACAGGAGCAGCATTTTTTTTACGACTACCTGATTCGCTCAGCGCCGCGGATCAGGTAGCCTACTTTATTTTCATTTTTTGAGCACACCTAGGGCTCTCTTTAAGACCTTGGTGTTCCTATTTATAAATGATATGGCACTTGCATACCTCCTTGTCTCTCTCCTCTACTGCCCTGCTGCATCTCCAATCCAAGTTTTTATTCTTCTTCAGGGAACTCTCTCTGCGCCTGTGTTCTGGGGTTTCTCTGACCTACCCATCAGCCCCAGCGGCACTGCGTGACCTCCCCAGCCATCACTGAGTCACGCATGGTGTCATCTATCAAACTTGCAGCCAAAAGAATCAACCTGGGAATGAACATTAGCATACTCTGCTGTATATTGTACAAATAGGAAAGTTCTATAGCGTACCGCACGGTGTATGAAGCTGTGCCTTGATGCAGACAGGTGGGGTGGGTGTGAGAATGGAGAAAGAGAGCACTACAGCTGTTTCACGTCCCTAAGGATGCTTGGTTACGTGCTTATATTGGCGGTATGGCTGGAACAGACTTTCTAGCCCCTCCACAACTCTGATAGATTGGCGCTGAGTTTCACATGTTAAGCAGCTTGACTGCATGAGTGTGCCAGCCCACTGCCCGCCCCTTGCTTCCTGCCTAGGCCACAACTTAGTGGCCTTGCCTGAACCCCGGTCATACACGGGACCACTATGGATTTTTCATCCAGATGCAGTATTACGCAGTGCAGTCCTACCACAAGTGAGCCTGGACTGCTGTGGTCACATATAAGAGGAGACGGACACCATCTACAATGCTTCTGCATCTTACAGCATCACATGGGGCAATGCTATGCAGAGAGGTGGAGTTGTGCTCTATATATCTCAGATGTATGTAATAACAATGGATTCTCACCTGACTTTCTCTCTCAGGCTCTCTGGGATAATTTCCTCCGGTGTCCATAAATCCTGAAACATATAGCCAAAGCAAAGAGCTAAGTCTAAGTATTATTACCCAAACAGGGAGGAGCTGACTGGTAGAAAAAAGCTGTGAGGGGAGGAGACTAACAGGGGTAAAAAACAGGAGGAGACTAGCAAGGTGAAGAATGGGGAGGAGACTGGGAGGGAAAATCAGAGAAGGGATTGGACTGGTAGAGAGAAATGAGAGGGGAGGAGACTGGTAGATTGAAGAATGGAGAGGGGACTGGCAAGAAGAGGCAGAGAGGGGAGGAGACTGGTTGGATGAAGAATGGAGAGGGTACTGGTGAGAAGAGGCAGAGAGGGGAGGAGATTGGTTGGATGAAGAATGGAGAGGGTACTGGTGAGAAGAGGCAGAGAGGGGAGGAGACTGGTTGGATGAAGAATGGAGAGGGTACTAGTGAGAAGAGGCAGAGAGGGGAGGAGAATGGTAGGTTGGAGGATGGAAAGGGGACTAGTGAGGAGAGGCAGAGAGGGGAGGAGACTGGTAGGATGAAGAATGGAGATGGTACTGGTGAGGAGAGGCAGAGAGGGGAGGAGACTGGTAGGATGAAGAATGGAGAGGAGACTGGCAAGAAGAGGCAGAGAGGGGAGGAGACTGGCTGGATGAAGAATGGAGAGGGTACTAGTGAGAAGAGGCAGAGAGGGGAGGAGAATGGTAGGTTTGAGGATGGAAAGGGGACTAGTGAGGAGAGGCAGAGAGGGGAGGAGACTGGTAGGTTGGAGGATGGAAAGGGGACTAGTGAGGAGAGGCAGAGAGGGGAGGAGACTGGAAGGATGAAGAATGGAGAGGGTACTGGTGAGGAGAGGCAGAGAGGGGAGGAGACTGGTAGGATGAAGAATGGAGAGGAGACTGGCAAGGAAAGGCAGAGAGGGGAGGAGACTGGTAGGAAGGAGAATGGAGAGGAGACTGGTGAGGAGAGGCAGAGAGGGGAGGAGACAGGTAGGATGAACAATGGAGAGGATACTGGTGAGGAGAGGCAGAGAGGGGAGGAGACTGGTAGGATGAAGAATGGAGAGGGTACTGGTGAGGAGAGGCAGAGAGGGGAGGAGACGGGTAGGGTGAAGAATGGAGAGGATACTGGCAAGGGGAGGCAGGGAGGGAGGAGACTGGTAGGTTGGAGAATGGAGAGGGTACTGGAGAGGGGAGGAGACTGGTAGGTTGGAGAATGGAGAGGAGACTGGTGAGGAGAGGCAGAGAGGGGAGGAGACTGGTAGGTTGGAGAATGGAGAAGGTACTGGTGAGGAGAGGCAGAGAGGGGAGGAGACTGGTAGGATGAAGAATGGAGAGGGTACTGGTGAGGAGAGGCAGAGAGGGGAGGAGACTGGTAGGATGAAGAATGGAGAGGGTACTGGGGAGGAGAGGCAGAGAGGGGAAGAGACTAGTAGGATGAAGTATGGAGAGGAGACTGGTAGGATGAAGAATGAAGAGGGTACTGGTGAGGAGAGGCAGAGAGGGGAGGAGACTGTTAGGATGAAGAATGGAGAGGAGACTGGTGAGGAGAGGCAGAGAGGGGAGGAGACGGGTAGGATGAAGAATGGAGAGGGTACTGTTGAGGAGAGGCAGAGAGGGGAGGAGACTGGTAGGATGAAGAATGGAGAGGGTACTGGTGAGGAGAGGCAGAGAGGGGAGGAGACTGGTAGGTTGGAGAATGGAGAGAGTACTGGTGAGGAGAGGCAGAGAGGGGAGGAGACTGGTAGGATGAAGAATGGAAAGGGGACTGGTGAGGAGAGGCAGAGAGGGGAGGAGACTGGTAGGATGAAGAATGGTATCTACTCCCATGTCCTCCGCAAAAGAAGTGAAATTAAAAAGAGTCTAGAAGAAAAGATGGCTTCTTATAGATCCCAATCTATCAAGAGAGGGAGAGAGGGGAAAATATGCCCAGCCCGAGTGGAACACAAAAGTAATGCTGTGCTACAGATGAATTATTCATGAGCCATAGAAAAGGACAGACTCCCTCACACACACACCAATCACCCCATCTTCCACTGATGATCCATAGTTACCGGGTCCTGGAAGGGAAGGTCCAGGTTCTCCATAGCATAATACAGCAGTTTCTTCTCAGCCAGGGCCTGGCGCACATAGGAGGCGATACTCTGAAAGATATAACACAAAACATACCATGGGGGGAAATAACTACAGACTCATCCATATCCACACATGGGAAACTACCAGACCCAGCAAGATCTTTTAATATATTTTTTTAAGTTGTGCATTTTTCTACAAGCTGTCAAAAGGAGGAAGCAGGCTGCCGCTCACCGCTAGACATTTCTTTATTGCAGTGCTGGGGTCATTGGTTCATTGCCCAGTAGTGCTCTGCTTAATATTTGTTCTTAATCTCTTGAATTCTGCTCTGTGGGCTTCTGTTTCCTCCTTCAATCTATAAACATACTGATGTGATAATTGTCTACCTTGCCATATTATCTTTATAGGAGAACATTGTACAGCCTTACATACTGTAGCACATGAAGGAACAGGGATATTAAGGCTGACATACTTATTTCCTTTTAAATAATACCAGTTGCCTGGCTTTCCTGTGGATCCTCTGCCTCTAATACTTTTAGCCATAGACCCTGAACAAGCATATACAGTTCAGATGTATCTGACATTATTATCAGATCTGACAAGATTGGCTGTATGCTTGTTTCTGGTGTGATTCAGACACTGCTGCAGCCACTACTACTACTGCAGTAGTGTCTGAATCCCATACCTACAACAAGCATGCGCTAAATCTTGTCAGATTTTTGTCAGAAACCGCTGATCTGCATGTTTGTTCAGGCTCTATGCCTACGAATATTATAGGCAGAGGATTAGCAGGACTGGTAATTGTTTCACCTGAAACAACTGTCCAGATCTCATGTGGACAGAAGTTCACCTGAAGCAACTGTCCAGATCTCATGTGGACAGAAGTTCACCTGAAGCAACTGTCCAGATCTCATGTGGACAGAAGTTCACCTGAAGCAACTGTCCAGATCTCATGTGGACAGAAGTTCACCTGAAGCAACTGTCCAGATCTCAGTATGTGGGCAGAGGTTCATCTGAAGCGATTGTCCAGATCTCATTATATGGACAGAGGTTCACCTGAAGCAACTGTCCAGATCTCATTATGTGGATAGAGGTTCACCTGAAGCAACTGTCCAGATCTCATGTGGACAGAAGTTCACCTGAAGCAACTGTCCAGATCTCATTATGTGAGCAGAGGTTCATCTGAAGCGACTGTCTAGATCTCATTATATGGACAGAGGTTCACCTGAAGCAACTGTCCAGATCCCATTATATGGACAGAGGTTCACCTGAAGCAACTATCCAGATTTCATTATGTGGATAGAGGTTCACCTGAAGCAACTGTCCAGATCTCATGTGGACAGAAGTTCACCTGAAGCAACTGTCCAGATCTCATTATGTGAGCAGAGGTTCATCTGAAGCGACTGTCCAGATCTCATTATATGGACAGAAGTCCACCTGAAGCAACTGCCCTAAACTCATTATGTGAACACAGGTTCACCTGAAGCAACTGTCCAGATCACATGTGGACAGAGGTTCACCTAGAGCGGCTGTCCAGATCTCTTAATATGGACAGAGGTTCACCTGAAGCAACTGTTCAGATCTCATTATGTGGACAGAGGTTCACCTGAAGCAACTGTTCAGATCTCATTATGTGGACAGAGGTTCACCTGAAGCAACTGTTCAGATCTCATTATGTGGACAGAGGTTCACCTGAAGCAACTGTTCAGATCTCATTATGTGGACAGAGGTTCACCTGAAGCAACTGTTCAGATCTCATTATGTGGACAGAGGTTCACCTGAAGCAACTGTTCAGATCTCATTATGTGGACAGAGGTTCACCTGAAGAAACTGCCCTAAACTCATTATGTGGACACAGATCCACCCGAAGAAAAAGTCCAGATCTCATTATGACTGAGCTCTTATGTTCACTGATTCTACTCCAAACCTTGTGGGAGAGGGACACTCCTGAGGTGGGCTTCAGATGTATTTTTCTGCTTTGCTGTTTGAGATTTGTAGGTCCTTCCTGGACCATTTGAAATCTGCATTCTATAAACTTTTGCGACCCATCAATTTCCATTCAGCTCTTGTGTTCCCATATACTTGAAGCAGAAAGTTACCTCGCGTGGTTGGCTGGCGGGTTTCCCCTGGAGTTTAGAGCTGTAACTCTGCAGTTCTGTCAGGATGGTTTCATTACGAGGCTGGAAGAGCAGCAATGACTGAGCGATCTCCGCCGCTGATCCCCAATCCCCAACTAGAGGTGCAGGAAGAAAATAAGAGACAACCGTGAGATGTGCATCCCTGATGTGAGGGATAACATGGTGCACATGTACAACAGAGATGTGATTGGTGTGGACTATTTGCTGCAGATGAAGAAGCCTCGCTTCTCACCTATGTCAGAAGCGAGGCAGTAGATTTTTTCTCATACTGCGCCTGCGCAGGGCACTCCTGGCTACAGCAACGTGTACTAGGATACGCATGGCCAGGGCGCAATGGAGGTCAACTTACAAGTCGACCTCCATTACCGGAAAAAAAAGTGAGCCGCATTGGGGGAACTGAGGATCGGTCCAGGACTGCGAGGGCACAGGTCGGCTGCAGGAGGCTGGCAGAAGCCCCAGGTAAGTGAAGCTCTTATTTTTTATTCTGTTTACAGTTCTGCTTTAAAGGACACCTGAAGCGAGAGGGATATGGAGGCTGCCATATTTATTTCCTTTTAAGCAATACCAGTTGCCTGGCAGCCCTGCTGATCCTCTGCCTCTAATACTTTTAGCCCTAGCCCCTGAACAAGCATGCAGCAGATCAGGTGTTTCTGACATTTTTTTCAGATCTGACAAGATTAGCTGCATGCTTGTTTCTGGTGTACCATTTTATCTGGACCACAAGATGCACCTGGGTTTATAGGACAAAAACCAGGGGAAAAAAATACTAAACCTGGTGCCTCCATGGTGCAGGGGCATATTGTGGATCTTCTCTCCTCCCCAATTATTATGTCCCCCTTGTACCTCTTGTGTCCCATCTGTGCCTTTAGTGTCTCCCTTGTGTCCTCACCTGTGCCCCTTGTGTCCTCACCTGTGCCCCTTGTGTCCTCTAATGTGCCCCCTGTGTCCTCTAATGTGCCCCCCTGTGTCCTCTAATGTGCCCCCCTGTGTCCTCTAATGTGCCCCCCTGTGTCCTCTAATGTGCCCCCTGTGTCCTCTAATGTGCCCCCTGTGTCCTCTAATGTGCCCCCCCTGTGTTCTCTAATGTGCCCCCCCTGTGTTCTCTAATGTGCCCCCCCTGTGTTCTCTAATGTGCCCCCTGTGTCCTCTTTAAGTGCCTCCTGTGTCTGCTTAAGTGACCCATGTGTCCTTTATAGTGCCCTCCTGTCTGCTTCGATGTGCCCCGTGTGCTCTTAGTTGCCCACTGTGTCCGCTTAAATGCCCCGTGTGCTCTTAGGTGCCCCCTGTACTCGAGTTGTCTTCCTCTTACTCAGTCTCTGTAAGGGATTTGTGGGCAGTGTACAGGGTCGTGGCTGTGCAGTCCCTGCAGCTGTCCCGTCCCCCTATACTTTTCTGTCCCGTCCCCCCTGACTCCTTTCCCCGTCTCTCTAGGGATATGTGAGTGAGAAGGCTGTGGCTTACCGCTGGAGGCTAGAGATGAACAGCGGTAATGAGGCAAGATTGGATATAGATTGTACAAGCAGATTGTCTATGACCTGATGCTAGTAATATCTCCTTGCAAGTGTGAGGACCCTTTCACACTGGCGCGGTTTGGCAAAATTAGCACACTGCTACCGCAGCCTAATATTTCCCACGTTGCGGTACGTCGCGTTATAAGTGCCCAATCTAACGCTAGCGCAAAACTATGTGATCACACGTCTTCTTCTGTGATCTGCATCGGCCTGGAAGTCATGCTAGTGTATGGCGATGCAGGTTTTTTTCAACAATTGCCGGCGCGACGTGGCGGCGGGCATAAGTGTATTTTTACAACATGCTTCCGTGCACTTCCGCATACCCCGAAGCAGGAAGTGACCGCAAGCGCGTGTCACTTCCTGCTTGGCTGGTGGCCAGACAGGAAGCACCGCGTACTAACGCCGTGTTCCCTGAAGGCCTGCTTTTGCCGGTGCTTTGCGCGCCGCTGACGCTGGTTTACAGTGTGAAACCGGCCTCACAAGCAGAGATGATGTGATAGAAAAGAACAGAGTCTCTTCTTCCTAGGCAAACACCCACAATGCAACTGGCAACAGAGACCATGTGACCGCCTAGGCTGAGGAGAGGGAACTAGACAGATATACTTTTTATACATGGCAGAAAAGGAATTCCTGTGATCTGGTATTGCTCTCATATTGTTTCGAAGAGTAAAGTAAAATGACAGGTCTATTTGGGAAGAGGAAACTTACCCTGGGCATAGGCACCCTGCAGCAACTGGAGATGACACATTATGAAATCTTGTTTCGGAAGTTTCCGGCCTGGTGCCAAATTTATATCCAGAGCACAGTTTTGCTTGCATTGCAATACTTGTGTGTAATACTCTGCGAGAGACAATAAGAAAGTGGTAAGGGGGGGACACAAAGACATACATGTGACACCTGTGTGTAATACTCTGCAAGAGAGGAGGAGATTAGAAGAGAGTGTATTGTGAGAAGTATTAGTAGGGAGGCAGGAAATGTGGGAGGCCGCTAGAGGTGGAAGTTTAGGTGGCGCCATAGGGCCAGTATTTATCGGTATGGAGGGAAAATTTGGGTGCCCGCGATGCCTGATACATATCGGCCCCAACTCACGATATTCAGTAGGTGCCTAGGGTTCAGTGTGAGAATAGGCAAATGTTTAGCTTTAGTAAAGTATCGGTATTAATACTGATATTTTACGATCGCTTTTACACTTTAAAGAACCACTATCGTGAAAATCTTAACATTTAAAATACATGTAAATACATAAAAATAAGAAGTACGTTTCTTCCAGTGTAAAATGAGCCATAAATTACTTTTCTCCTATGTTGCTGTCACAGCAGTAGAAATCAGATATAATTGACAGGTTTTGGACTAGCCCATCTCCTCGTGAAGGGGGGGTTGTAATTATTTTCAAATGCACTTAGTGAATAGCAGTTGCACTGTCAAACTGCAAAGAAAAGTGTGCAGCAAGAAGGGAGCCTGGCCAGCATCTTTGTATAAATCTTTTTCAGGGAGTATCTTTATTAACAATAATGGAAATGCTGAGACTCCCCCATTAAGGCTAATTTCACACCAGGACGTTGTGTTAGAGGGGGCGTTAAGGTCGCATAACGTCCCCCTAACTCAACGCCTGGTGGTGCTGGATCTGGACGTCAGAGTGAGCCGCGTTGTGCAGCTCACTCTGGCGTCAGTGATGCCGTGATGCGCACTCTTGTGCGCATGCGGCATCACGTGGTCCCGCCGGCCAATCGCCGCACAGAGCGGCTGCTCCAGGAAGTAAACACTGCACGTCATAACGTGCAGTGCATATTAATTAGCCATGTGCCTGGCCGCTCTCCGCTCCTCCCCAACATTACTGAGCATGTGCAAGCAGTCTAACACGGCCTAGCCGCGTATAAAGTACTGCATGCAGTACGTTGTCTTGTGACGCAGCGTTACAATGTAACGCAACGTCCGCACTGTGAACAGCCCCATTGATTTTTCATTACTGTGAGTTGGGCTGCGTTACAGGCTGCTCTAACGTGCGCCTGTAACGTCCCACTGTGAAAGCAGCCTAAGAGATGAACTAGTCCAAAACTGTCAGTTCTGTCACATTTCTACTACCTACTGTAAGTGACAGCAGCATAGGAGAAAAGTCATTTATTGCTCATTTTTCTCTGCAAGAAACACACTCCTCATTTGTATGTGTTTACATTTATTTTAAATTTTTTAAATTTCTCACAATGGTGGTTCTTTAATAATAGAATATTACATTTATGGATATTCTACTATCGGATATCCTGGGCGCCCACATTTCTGGCTGCCCTTTTTTTTTACTTAGGCTTCTAGTAGAGCCATCAGACTCAGAAGACAACTACCAATATCTCAGACAAGCTGTGGGGACTGTTTTCTACTAGGAACTGCGATCACGCTGCAACAGAGAAGGGACAAGGTCCTCCAGCACCCAAGGCTGAGACACCAAAGTGCGCCCCCCCCCATCCCTCCCACCCCAGCCGTCACACACTGATTGCTATTAGACTAAGAGGTGCCACAGGGCCCACAACCTCCCCAACACCTTAATATCTAGTTATCTGGCTTGCAGTCACTGCTATGTATCCCCTTTTCTTATTTCTTTCATACACAATTAGGAATAACAGCTGAATGAATTGTGCGCCCCCTCCTACACTGCGCCCAGAGGCTGGAGCCTCTCCAGCCTATGCCTCGGCCCGGCCCTGCGCTGCAATTGTGATTCCTAGTGCACAAACCGTGCACAATTACAGCGCAATCTGACCGGTGTCGTGTCACAATTGCTGTTCAAATTTGATCACAAACACATGGAAAATTCACTGAGAATCATAAATCCCAGCCAGGTCAACATCTGCAAGGAGTTTGTATGTTCTGTCTGCGTGGGTTTCCTCCGGGCACCCCGGTTTCCTCCCACATCCCCAAAAACATACAGATAAGTGAATTGGCTTCCCCCTAATTTGGCCCTAGAATATGATACATGCACTACACGATACATACATAGAATTATTACTATGGTAAGGATTAGATTGTGAGCTACTCTGAGGGACAGTTAAAGAGAGATGAAGTAATAGATTGCTCCCACGCTGCCGTCCTCAGTCTTCTTTATCGCCAGTACTGGGTCCAGTAACTTCGGCCAGCCAGGACCAGTTTTATGCATGTGCAGTGACTCTCCGTCTCCTGCCCTACGCATGCGCCTGGGCAGTACAGAGGGAGCGCACTGTGCTTGCTCAGACTGGCCAAAGTTACAGGACCCGGTACTGGCGACAGAGAAGGCTGAGGACGGCGGCGTGGGAGCGATCCATGCGGATGGGGCTGGAGGAAGCTCCAGGTATGTATAAATCTATTATGTTACTTCATCTCTGGGTCTCTTTAAGCAGTGGCGTAGCTAGGAAGCTATGGGCCCCGATGCAAGTTTTACATGGGGCCCCCTCAAGCACTCTATACATAACAATTGATATGGCGCACCAAAACCTGCCAATGACAACCACAGTGTCAGAGTTGCAAGAAGGGGATGGGGAACAGCTTGTTAATGATTACTACTATTCAAAGCATCTATAGAAGTGATTATTACCAGCACAGGACCAATAGAAAGCTAATACTGTGTTTGAGGGGTGGGCCCCGATGCGGCCGCTACCTCTGCACCCCCTATTGCTACGCCAATGTCTTTAAGTAATAAGACTATATTCTCTGTACAGCGCTGCGTAAGATGTCGGCGCTATATAAATACTAAATAATAATAATAATAATAATGAATCGCTCTGTGCCAGTGAAAGGAGGGCTTTTGGGGAAAGCCAATAAAGTGTTTATTCAAAAGGAAACCAGAGACGAAGCACCCTCATGTATTTTACCATATATATCAGTGGGAACATTAGAGAAAACACCTACCCTGCTTTCTGTTTCATTCTGCACTGCACAGCTTGTTTCTTATCAGCCTTGATAAAATCCCCAACTGAGCATTCAGTCTGGCTTTGCTCAGGAATCTTTATAGCTGAGTCTGTGTTTCCTGGTGTCTTTTCAAGCCCAAGCCTGCCCCCTTGTGGCTCTGCTCAGGAATCATTATAGCCGAGTCATTATAGCAAATGCAGACTGAATGCTCAGTTGGGGATTTTATCAGGGCTGATAAGAAACAAGCCATGCAGTGCAGAATGAAACAGAAAGCAGGGTAGGGGTTTTCTCTAATGTTCCCACTGATATATATATATATGGTAAAATACATGAGGGTTCTTCGTCTCTGGTTCTCTTTAATTGTTTGTAAGTGGAAGACTCTTAAAGGTACCATTTCTGCATATATTCCATTTAAACTGCCAACCGCTTGAAGACGCGGCGGTCGCAGCTTGTGTGAATGAGAACTAGCTACCTGCAATCACCTCGGATATCTCTTGGTGGGTATTATTCTCTCGCTCCCGGCTGCTCTCGCAGTGTGTGCGACATGCCTTCACTGCAGAGAGACAGGCGTCCAGCGACTCCTCCAGCTTCCAGATAGCAGAGGCCAGTCTGCCCTCTGTCAGCAGAGCCATGGCTTGAGTGAAAAGAGCCTAGAAAAAAAAAACGAAAACAGGTTAAAGTGAACCCGAACTATTGCACAGGACAGAATGAAAACAGAGAGAGATGCACCCTGTATGTATTTAGAGAGTTTAGCCTGTTTAACCACTTCATCTCTCAGGCCCCATTGACACTAGAGCGTTTTGCCGTGATCTCGGCAAAACGCTCAAACGTTTGCACTTTTTAAAAGTCCTAGCGTAATTAAACCCTATGGGTTAGTTCTTACTTGGGCGATTTGCGCTAATCGCCGCAAATCACCCAGAAACGCAAAGGCGATTTCCCGGCAATCGCGTTTCAGTGCTATAGAAGCGCTAAACGTGACCGCGGCAAAATCGCCACAGTGTTCAGTGATTTTTCCGCGTGAAATTGCAGAAAAATCACTCCTGCAAAAATCGCCAGCGTTTTGCGCTTTGTAAGTGTGAATGGGGCCCAAGGGTTTTTCCCCTTAAAAACCAGAGCAATTTTCACCTGTCAGCGCTCCTTCCATTCATTCGCCTATAACTTTATCACTACTTATCACAACAAAACAATCTATATCTTGTTTTTTTATTCGCCACCAATTGGGCATTCTTTTTGCTAAGAATTTTTTTTTCCTAACTGAATTTGACAAGAAAAATAAGAAAGAAATTCATTATTTCTCAGTTTTCGGCCATTATAGTTTTAAAATAATACATGCTACCGTAATTAAAACCCACACATTTTATTTGCCCGTTTGTTCCCGGTTATCGCAATTTTGAAAATATTTTCCTAGTACAATGTTTGGCGCCAATATTTTATTTGGAAATAAAAGTGCATTTTTTCAGTTTTGCGTCCATCACTATTTACTAAGCCCATAGTTTACAAATTAACAGTAATAATCAATAATCCCTTGACATACATATTAAAAAAGTTCAGTCCCTAAGGTAACTATGTATTTTTTTACATTTGTAATTTGTAATTTTTTATTTCTAAAAATGCAAAAAACATTTTTGGGGGTGTTTATGGGATAGTGTGGGAGGTAAAGTGTTAATTTTAAATGTATTTGTGGGTCTTTAAAAAAAAAAAAAAAAAAATTGTGTGTAGGTGTAATTTTACTATTTGGCCACAAGATGCCCTCATGCATTACTTCCTATAGCCCCTATAGTAAGCTAAACAGGAAGTAATGTGTGCATGGGTTCTGTCGGAAGTAAACAAATGACTGCGGCATCTCTTTGATCCCGGTGACCATTCATATAGGAACAGAGATTCATACTGCGTTCCCATTCATTCATCTTTCGTCTTACTATCGGCGGCAATACCAAGCGCAGGAACGAGCGGGAGTGCGCACCGGCAAGGCATGTAGTAGCTACATCCCTGCAAGGGGAAGAGGGAATTTGCAGGGACATAGTTAATTCCCCCCCTCCCCTCCGTTTGGGTCTAATCACAAGTTGTAATTTGATCTGTCCCCAGGATCACCTCACTGCCACGGCAGATAAAAACAGATAAGCTCATTTGAAAGCACAGGATGTTAACAATATGTCTGCTACCATGAAAGCAGGAAGTAGAAACTGCAGATTTAATTCAGGATTTGTATCAGCTGTAACTAAGAAATGTTTTATTTTTAAACATTATTATGCTGTTGCGTATCTTTTAGAGCAGAGAGGAAGTTCTGAGTTCATGTCCGCTTTAAGTGTGGCTGAGACAGCAAAGGATTCTGGGTAATTATCATCTATGTGGCACCTCTGTGTGCGGTCAGACAGTGAGGAATGCCGCACGTGACAATTACCCCCATGCTTAGTAATTCCTTAGTACAAGTGATTAGTAATTCAACATTCCACAAACTCTGGAACTATTATCCTGTACCAAATCCAGGCAAGTGAAAGCAAGTCTGCAACCTCAACCTCTTTCTTGCTCTTCCTGTCCTGTGACTGGAATCAGCAGCCTCCAACAGTCTCAAAGGGAACCTGAAGTAAAAGGTTTACAGAGGCTGCCATATTTTTTTCCTTTTAAACAATACCAGTTGCCTGGCAGCCCTGCTGATCCCTTAGGTTGCAGTAGTGTCTAAATTGCACACCTGTAACAAGCATGTGGCTAATTATGACATCTGATCGGCATGCTTGTTCAGGATCTATGGCTAAAGGAATAATGCTAGGTACACACCATACAATTTTCTGGCAGATTTACCCTTCCAGATCGATTATTTCCAACATGTACAATCTGAATTTTGATCGATTGTTAGATTTTCCAATTGTTTTTAATTGTTTTTTTTTTTTTTTCCGATCGATTTTCAAATAACTGAACGAAAATCGAAAATATCGATCCCAAATGTTAGAAAAAACGATCTGGCAGGTAAATCTGCCAGAAAATTGTATGGTGTGTACCTAGGATTAGAGACAATGGATCAGCAGGACAGCCAGGCAACTGTTATTCTGTACTGCAATCTGATGTGACTGATTTGTATGTGTGCAAAAGCATTTGGTGCAACAGATCGATTGTGAAAGGACTTACGAGGCCAACTGTGTAAAAAAAGTTAATTACTTGCCTCTCCGTTTCAGGCACGGAGGACGCCGTCCGCGCCCTCCTTGCCGCTCCGCCGGGTCCCCCCGCTCATTATCCCCCGGGCCGGCTCCCGACCCCACGGCCCGGGTCGGGCTCTCCTTCCCCTCCAAAGATGGCCGCTTCCTCTGGCTGCGGCTGCGCAGTCCGCCTGGCCACGAATGCGGCTGCGCAGCTCTAGGGCGAACCCCTCTGATCCACACTACGTAGGGAACCTAAACTGAGAAGCATATGGATTTTTTTCTTTTAAAATAATACCTGTTGCCCGACTCTCCTGCTGATCCTGTGTCTCTAATACTTTCAGCCACAGCCCCTGAACAAGCATGCAGATCAGGTGCTCTGACTGAAGTCAGACTGGATTAGCTGCATGCTTGTTTCAGGTGTGTGATTCAGCCACTACTGCAGCCATAGAGATCAGCAGGACTGCCAGGCAACTCGTATTGTTTAAAAGGAAACATCCTTATCCCTCTCAGTTTAGGTTCCCTTATTTATTTCCTTTTAAACAATACCAGTTGCCTGGCAGCCCTGCTGATCTATTTGGCTGCAGTAGTATCTGAATACCACCAGAAACAAGCATGCAGCTAATCTTGTCAGATCTGCATGCATGCTTGTTCAGGGTCTGTGGCTAAAAGTATTAGAGGCAGAGGATCAGCAGGACAGCCAGGCGACTGGTATTCTTTAAGAGGAAATAAATAAAATATAAAAAATAAATATGGCAGCCTCCATATACCCCTGGATTCAGTTGTCCTTTAAGATCCACTTCCACAGTCACCACAGGCCCTGGAGAAAACATTACCCGTGTGTGTGTGTGGGGGGGGGGGGGGCAACCTGGGGTCCATCGGTTGTCGGGACGTTGAACCCCACTACTGCCAGCACTTGACCAAGCCCTTTTGAGCAAGATCTTCCAGCATGCCGGATTGATCACTTCTGCCACGATTGTTTCTGCCACAATCTGGGGATCACATTGCAGTACCGATCTCTGGTAGATTTAAAGGGAACCGGAGACGAAGCACCCTCATGTATTTTACCCTATATATCAGTGGGAACATTAGAGAAAACACCTACCATGCTTTCTGTTTCACTGCTCAGCCTGCTTGTTATGAGCCCTGATAAAATCCCCGACTGAGCATTCAGTCTGGCTTTGCTCAGGAATCATTATAGTGGAGTCTGTGTTTTCTGATGTCTTTTCAAGCCCAAGCCTGCCCCCTTCTGGCTCTGCTCAGGAATCATTATAGCTGAGTCATTATAGCAAATGCAGACTGAATGCTCAGTCAGGGATTTTATCAGGGCTGATAAGAAACAAGCTGAACAGTGAAGAATGAAACAGAGAGCAGGGTAGGTGTTTTCTCTAATGTTCCCACTGATATATATGGTAAAATACATGAGGGTGCTTCATCTCTAGTTCTCTTTAAACAAGAATATGATAGTTTCTACCGGATATCAATGCCACAAAGCACATTTACTTTCCATTAGATGCAGCTGTTCAGGAGAGCTCATTACAAGCTAAGCAGGTAATCTGAATGGCTACCAGTGTAGCCTTTACTATAAAGCACATCTTGTCCTTGTCTTTAGCATATGCCCCACTTCAATTGGTAATAAATGCAGGAGCCAGACTGATACATTCTTCTCACCGCAGGGCCTCTACAACTCTGCTCTGTAAAGCACTACACTGGCTCCCCATCAGCTTTAGGATCAATTTCAAAATCCTGTGCTTGGCCTACAAATTAGTGCACAAGACCTGCCCGACCTACATCTCTGATCTGGTCCACAGGCACATTCCAGCCCGCCCCCTCCGATCCCGCAATGACCTGCGCCTAGTCGCACCACGCATAACTCAGTCACATGCACAATTGCAGGACTTAACCAAGGCTGCCCCTACTCTCTGGAACTCACTCCCACCAGCCGTCAGACTTGCCCCCACCTTTAATACCTTCAAACAAGCTCTCAAGACTCACCTTTTCACGCTCGCATACCCCCCTACACCAGCACCATAATATGTCTGTTAGACCCCCTCTCAAAAGATGCACCTATTGTCTCCACCCCACCCTTTAGATTGTAAGCCTCTGGCAGGACCCTCCTCCCTAACGTATCCAGCTTGATTATGCAATCTTACTCACAACCACCCCTCTTGTGGACTATAACAGTCTCTATTTTGTCCTATGACACTGTATTGTTATCAAATCATTTGCATGATCTTGTTTTGTTGTGAGTTTCCGTATGTTCTACCTGTATGTTAACCCATTTATCTATTGTGCAGCGCTGCGTAATATGTTGGCGCTTTATAAATACAATAAATAATAGTAATATTGCCTTTTGTGCATGCTTCCTAGCGCATAGCAGAAGGCGGGTGTACAGAAGCAGCGGTAAGTATTTGTTAATGGCAAACCTCTGTGTGTGGCGACTTACCTGGTATCTGGGCTCCTCCAGGTCCCGGAAACTGTCCGCCTGCACGGCCCGCATGTTCTGATAGCGCTGCATGTCTTCCTGGATCTGCTCGTGGTAGGGGTTCCTCGTGTAAAACGTAAAAGCGGCAGCTGCAGCTTCATCCAGTTCCTCCAGCTGGAAGAGAGAACTTGTTAGATGTGGCACCAGGGCAATTTACTATAAGGCACTGTAGGCACGTGCCTACAGGCGCCTGATGATGGAAAGGCAGCTCAATCCCCTCCCCAAGTGCCTCCCTCCCTCCTTACCTGTGCAGAGTCCTGATGAGATAGAAAATAAGAGATTACTCAACCTGCTCTCAGCATTCAACTGACAAGATCTCCCTTCAGTCATGGACACCTCTAGCTATCTGATACTTGGGGACACCTACTTTATATTGAGGTTCCTTTAGCTACTTAATACCTGGGGGCAACTCTAGCTACATAGGCTATCATTCATAAAGCATTTCCGCATGCGGAAATGCTTAAAACAGCTAACTTTACCGACCACATAGCAAAGTCAGCATTCATAAAGCCTCTTTCCGCATGGAAAAATGACACTACCGAGCAGAGTGATAAATCACCGCCTTGTGCGGTGATTATCGGTACAAATGTAGCAAAATGTTAATTCATGAAGATCACCGCAAGCGGTGTGAGGTCGGAAAGTACCGCTCCCTCTGATGTGGCGATAACAATGTAAGTGAATGGAGACACTCAGACCTCCCAGGCAGCTGCAGCAGAGCGGAACACGGAGAAATGTATCAACTCTGTAGCTTCCGTGTCTCCGCAAGCCTACCGCCTGTCTACCGCCAGCTTAGCTCGGGGAATCTCCGCACTGCTTCCGCACATGGATACATCTTTATGAATGCCCACCCAGAAGTCTAAAAATCCGCCAGCAGTGTTTTCCCGCACTGATTCTCTTTACCGACAGCCTGTTCATGAATGATAGCCATAATGTTGTGGGTAAGTCTGGCTACCTAATACTAAGGAGCACCTGCAGCTACCTATGATGGGCAAGGGAAGTAAGGGAGAAGTGACAGCTGGGACAGCCAGCAAACTTGCGCTGAGGTTCAGCAGGGTTTGTAGATTCCTAGAGGGTAAAGTCTAGGGTGCCAGGACATCTGTGCCTATAGGCCCCTCTGAGGTAAATCCGGGCCTGTGTGGCACAAAATGTCACAAGAGACCTGATTATTAAAGAGAAACTTTAACCCCAGACTATACCCTCATCCCATCAGTAGCTGCTACCTCCTTTCCCATGGGAAATCTTTACCTTTTCTCAAATAGATCATCAGGGAGAGTCTGTGTGGCTGATATTTTGGTGAAACCCCTCCCACAGTGTGATGTCATTACCATGGTCGTGACAGTTTGCCGTCTATGGACCTCATTGCACTCTGGGAAATAACCGCTTTTAGCAGCTGCCAAGCTAATATTCCCCACTGTGCATAGAACTCTCAGTAAACGAACCGTCTATACAGATCACTTGGCAGAACTAAAGATGTCACCACCAGTGATAAATTTCAACATATAAATCAATTCTACAATGGGTAAACACTAACTAAATAATCTATAAATGAATACTGAAAAAATAAGCAATTTTATTGTTATTTTGACTTCAGTTCCAAGCCTACTACACATGACATAGTGGTGGCAATACAGACTGACCAGGCATAACCCCAAAGGTAAAGGGGGCCACCGAGGGTGCTCCAGTACATATATAAATACATGTGGTTGCCGCAATTCCTGACAGTTTGGCACTATGTTTTTATCCCTGAATGTTTGAGGACTGTTGTAGCCAGAAGAACTCTTCGATCAAGAACACCAGGCACTTCAAGCCACATCAGAAGATTGGGGACCGGCCCTTATGCAGGACATCGTCAATCAAACACAGACATTTCAGCCTGGAACCCACTACAAATTGCTATTGCTAATCGCAATCGCTAGCGTTCTGTATGAGCGGTTTGTAAGTGATTTCATGAGCGTTTTCAGTAGCGATTTTACAAAGTGTAATCAATTTCCCAGCAGTTGTGTAACGATTAGCGGTTTTAATTCTGATTGGTCCTTTCAATTAATTTTAAATTTTTCACAGTGTGCAGTAATGTAAAAACGCTAGCAAAATCGCTCTGTGAAGGCTTTGACGAGCAATTATGCCAGCGTTTATATACTTTACATTGCAAAAACGCTAAATGCTAAAAATGCTGCATATCCTGCGTTTGCGATTTTGGTGGGGTCGGGAGCCGGCCCGGGGGGCTAATGAGCGGGGGGACCCGGCGGATCGGCACGGAGGGCGCGGACGGCGTCCTCCGTGCCTTAAATGACGATGCAGGTAATTAACTTTTTTGCTCCGTTGGCCTCGTAAGTCCTTTAAGCAAAAGTAGCTTTTAAAAGTGTGTAACGATCTGATGGTTTGTTAACGAATGATCCGGAACAACATCACAGTAGAATACAGGAAAATGTGTTTCTGCGATGGATGTGATGCCAACGAACGTTTGGCTCACGTCTAGCTATTATTATATCTTCTGTACAGTGAAGATGTCACATACTGTTCCTGGAAGTGACATCATAAGTTCCGCCCACACGTAACGAATGGTTCAAAATCGATCGATCGTTTTTTAAAACGATCGTCGTTTGAAATGATCGGGGAAAGATCTCTTCAAAAGACTATAGTCGCATGTGTGTACGCACCTTTAGGCACAGGATAGGGCAGGTTATTTGGGCAGAAAGGTTGGAGGGTTCATATGAGGCAGTGGAGTGAGTGGTAGAGGTTGCAAATTCTCATGAAGTTGCAAATATTTTCACTACAGGTATGATTTTATGCAACTTTGCAGTTTGCACCCCATAGGAGAAGAATGGCAGAGGTTGCACATTCTGACAAAGTTGTATTTATTTTCACACCCTCCTCCACAGTAATGGGAACATCAGAGAAGTTGCTTCCTAAGTGTGCTGTGATATGTAACTACATACAGACAACTCATAGCAGTAACAGCCCTTCACTGCATTCCTGCAAATAGCTCTGCATTATAGGCACTAGATGTAGGGGTGATGACGTCATCAGCAGCTAAACAGAGGAGGGGGAGGAGGAGCCTCAGTGCTGCCACTTGTCCTGCTGGAATTTTTTTCGGCTTTCATGTCAGTTTATTGATTCCAACCCAGCTATAAATCTCATGTTATGACCCATCCCCTCTCTCTTCCATGCATTGTACATTACGCATCCATCCCATCCCCCTCCTACGGTATACATACACATCCACGTGTGCAACTCTGACTTCAGCGCAATGCATGCTGGGTTGTTCACACCCCTTTCCTCCAGATGTTGGCCTGCCGCCACCCCACAGCCCCGTTACCTGCATATACCCCCTGCTGTGACCGCACATATTGCACGTACTATCTGACTCCATGGCTGTATCTCCTGCAGACCATTACACCTCTGCTGCATATCCCATCACACTAATTGTGTATGTACAGAGCCTATAGAGCTCCAGCATCCTTCCCTTCCAAAGCAGCTCTATGGTCTTCTGCAGAGAATTACAACAGCTCCCTGCTGACAGTGCTGCTGTATCCTGCACCAGTGCTTGCAGAGCATTGCAGAAATCCCTGTACTCATGCTACTGCAGAGCATTGCACCTACTTTCCTGCACAGCCTTGGGGCCCATTCACTCTGAGCAATTGCTGGCGAGTGTCATGTAAAGTATATGGCAGTGATCTCACAGCCGCGATCACCGGCGATTTGCGGTAAACGCGGTGCAGGCAGTGCTTATTTGTGATTATTCAGCAATTGCAATGTAACAAAAGCACTAATTGCGATCGCTCAAAAACTGCGACAATGTACAACAAAATAAATACACGTTTACCACGAAAAATCCCCGCCACAAACCGCTAGTGCTAATCGTTAGCATTTTGCAATCCACAGTGTGAATGGGCCCTTAAGAGGGACACACATACAATTTTTTACATTTCTTTTCAATTACATTTTTCTGATTGATTGTAACATTTGAAAAACCTGACCAATGTTCCATTTTTCCGCAATAATGAAAAAAAAATGGATTGCAAAAATTGCCTCTCTACATTACGAAATTGCGAATCTACCACACACCGTACAATCTTGCAAAAAAATGAATCAGAAATTTCTGCCACTCCTAATCAAGGAAAATTGAAAAAGAAAATGGGAAATCCTTTGGAATTGTCACTCGAATATAATAAAAAGCTTTTGATTTTTCTGTAGAAACTATCACTTTTATCGAATGTCTGTTAAATCAGATCATTTTATTGTATGGTGTGTGGCCACCTTTATAGGTAAATTAATATGCACTTACTTGTAGAACACTGTCCCCATTCACTGCACCCAGTAGCAGAACATTACCCCATCTCCTGCAGAGCACTACACAGTACACAGATCATGTCCCAGCAGAGCGACACATCACAGAGCGCTTGTGTAGAGAATGGCACCCACACTCTGCAGAGTACCCCTAAAGCAATGCACACTTTACATAGCATTACTTCATCCTTTGCTTAGCATTGCACCAATCCTACCCCAGCAGAACCTCACCTAAGGCCAGTTCGCACTGCAAGAGCTTTTTTGAGCGCTAGTGATTTGAAAAACTCTTGCTCAATGCCATGGGTGATTTTTTTAAAGTCACATCATTCAGATGAGGTGGATAGAACCCTCTCAAACTTTCAGGTTTCAGATAGGTTGTAGTAAACTATGCCCAAACTTTTTTCGACCAATCACAATGCTTTGTACTGTAGAGGGTGCTGTGATTTGAGAACTGTTCAATATGAAATCCCCTGCTGGGTCCCCTAAACTAGACCAGCACTGAACTTTTAAAATCACAAGCACTTAGAAAAAGCATGAACCAGCCCATAGAGAGAACTTTACCCAGTGGTAAGGTATGGCACCCAAGTCCTGCAAACTACTGCAACATGTAGAGAGTATCTCCCAGAGCCGGGACAAGGTCCTCCAGCACCCAAGGCTGAGACACCAAAGTGCGCCCCTCCATCCCTGCCACCCCAGCCATCACACACTGATTGCTATTAGACTAAGAGGCGCCACAGGGCCCACAACCTCCCCAACACCTTAATATCTAGTTATCTGGCTTGCAGTCACTGCCATGTATCCCCTTTTCTTATTTCTTTCTGCTTCAAACACAATTAGGAATGACAGCTGAATGAATTTTGCGCCCCCTCCTACACTGCGCCCTGAGGCTGGAGCCTCTCCAGCCTATGCCTCGGCCCGGCCCTGGTATCTCCCCATGTCCCATCCTCTGCAGAACATCGCACACAGTTGCAGAATGTACCTCTTATAGGAAGGCTGCAGAAAAAAAGCTCTCCTCACCTTGTAGTGCACCAGCTGCAGGTAGTTGTATGGAGCTCCCCTATGGAAAGTCTTCTCCATTTCCTGGGTCAATCTGTATCGGGACGGTTGGCCCAGCTGCAGCGTCTCACAGCTCAGGAGACAGTCTGCCCTCTGCAGTACCAGTTCCTCCAGACGGGACCCCCGGGGGCTACACTGCTCCCCACAGCGCAGTTGGGCTTCCCGCACCTCACGTAGACTCCGCAGGGACCCCCAGAGCCGTTCCCGGGCACTGGTCCAGTCACCCCGCAAGAAGAGGGACACCCCTTCCATGAGCAGCTCATCAGGTGGTGACAGAGAGATACACTGGGCCAGCATGATGGGCAGGAGTAACAGAGGGACCACCATCCTGGAGAAATGTATAGACAGCAGGAGCAGAGGGATCCTTATTCTGTGGACCTCTGAACTGGAGCTGTGGATCTGTACTGCATTCCCAACTGGAGAAACAGAGAACCTTATTAGAGCCTTCTGGACTCTGCTGGAGAGAAGGGAGTCTAGATAGAGAAGAGCAGGACAACCAGGAGAAAGAAAAGAAAGGTTGGACAGAGGATAGATGAACTCTACTGTTAGAAGCAGAGACTGGATAGAGGAGAGGTTGGATAGAGGAAAGCAGAGGTCCTGGATCTGCTGTAGGGAAGGAGAAAATAGCTGGATTGTGCTGGGGGAAGCAGAAGCTAGAAAGAGCACAGCTTGGATAAGGGAAAACAGGAGGCGGGAGAGCCTGGATGTAAGTCAGCCTGGACTCTGCTGGAGGGAGGAGAGCCTGGATCAGCTAAGGGGAGGAGAGGGGGAGGCCTCTGCATTGGTGTGAGACTCTCATTGAGAAGGGGGCACAAACTTCTCAAAACTCAGCAGAGTATTCACTATAAAGTTAATTGACTAACTTTGGTACACAGAATCAAAGTCTGCTGAGTAATTTATATTACATTGAGATTTTGCTTTTTTAATAATCGGAATAATCGCAAATACCTTCTGTTTAAAGAAGGCAAACTTGTTTTTAATCTGTTGAGTTAGACAAAATGCTAACATCATTATTTCTTTTTTATATATAGCACCATCATCTTCCATAGTGCTGTACAGAGTACAACACTCCCGGCGACGTGAGAACGATCACAGGCAGTGCGCACGCACCCCTGCAGATGCTGGAGAACGCAGCTACAGCGAGGGACAGACACTTCTGAGGCCTGGAAGAAGCTCCAGGTCAGTAACAAAGCATAGGGAGTACATTTGAAATCGGCGCCGGTAGACTTGGGCGCAGGATACAGCCTGTATATGGCTGATCCTGCTTCTGCACAAGTTCGGGCCGATTTAATTACCATTCCCCCTCCAGGCCGCCATGGATAGTGGGGGAATGAAATAATTCGGCTTCCAGCGATTGCTGGAGGCCGAATTATTATGTTTTTAAGCAACCTCGGCTCCGTCTTCTGAAGGAGCCGACGTTACTCACTGAGCGCTTCAATAGGAGTGATTCCTATTGAAGTCTATGGAGGCGCCGGCTGCGCCCAAATCTAGCAGCGCTGAAAAGCACTGCTCCGAAGCATATGCTTCACTCACCTCAGAACTCTTTTGAAATGAGCTTTTTAAGCGCTAGAGATTTTGAAAGCTCTTGCTAATGCAATACTATGAGAGATTTTTACAAAACCCCATCGCTCCTGTTTGAACACACACATAGGATAACATTAACAAGAGCTTTTAAAATCTCAAAGTGCTTAGAAAAACTGTTAGTATGAACGAGCCCAAAGAGGAGGTGAAAAAAGTATTGCCAAAATTATTCAAGAGTATTTTGTTGCAGATTTTCAGATGCCTCCTGAAAACGCAGCGGCCTCATAGAAAAGCATTAGGCCTGGAACCCACTAAAAGCACTTTACTGAGCCTTTTCTAAGCACTTATGATTTGAAAAGCTCTTGCAAATTAATGGTATGGATGTCATCCCAGTAGAGGGATGTGATTTTATAAAAATCCCCCATAGGATGGAGTTGCAAAATAGCGTTTCAAATCACTAGCGCTTAGAAAAGGCTGCTAGGGCTTACATCGTTTTTCACATTGTGGCAAAAAGCTGCTGAACTCAACAACTGTGATTCCTCCCTAAGGACTCGTTCACACTGGAGGAGTTTTTGGATTGTTTTAAGTGCCTGATTAGGCGATCCGTCCACTTTCTGTTCAGATTAGACAAGACAAGACAAATAACATTTATATTGCGCTTTTCTCCTTGCGTACTCAAAGCGCCAGAGCAGAGCAGCAGCCACTAGGGCGCGCTCTATTGGCAGTAGCAGTGTTAGGGAGACTTGCCAAAGGTCTCCTACTGAATAGGTGCTGGCTTACTGAACAGGCAGAGCCGAGATTCGAACCCTGGTCTCCTGTGTCAGAGGCAGAGCCCTTAACCATTACACCATCAGCCAACTGCTTTTAGCGGTGCATGGACCATTTTCGGGGCGATTTTGCTACAATGGAAGGTATAGGAAAAATGCAAAACGCTCACAAAATCGCTTTGTGCAGCGATTTGCGTTCACGTTTTTAAGAATAGATACATTGTATTTATTCTTTTCCGGATCAAAGAGTTCACTTCCTGGCTGCCGTCACGAAGTGAAAAAACGGAATCGCTCTGCAAAATGCCTACAAAAACGCTTACCAAAAACGTCCAACGAACAGAAATCGCCAGGAAGGGAAAAATAAATTGCTTCAGAAAACGTCTAACATGAACGCTAACGCGATCGGAACGTGTTGTGAACGAGACCTGAGTGATTTATTAGTGATGATCACATCATTTGACTAAAATGCAAAGTTGGGAACTAAGCACAGTCTAAAGGCTCATACACACATCAGACCATAGTCTTTTGAAAATGAAAGATCACAGACCAATTTTACCCCCTTCCATGTAGTATGAGAGCCATACCTACACAGTCTATTCTATGGAGCTGAACTCCCCATCAGACAGAAATCTTTGCAAGATGCTGCACACAAAGGTGCTGTAGACATTCAAAAGATCAGTATCTGCAAAAGATCCGTTCCTGCAAATTGCATTCATAGTCTATGATATCTGCAGATACTCATACACACCTTGTTTAACAGACATTCATCTGCAGATCAGATCCACCAGGATGGATTTTCAGATCTGCAGATGATTGTCTGATCTGCAGATGAATGTCTGTTAAACAAGGTGTGTATGAGGATCTGCAGATCTCATAGACTATGAATGCAATTTGCAGGAACGGATCTTTGGCAGGAACAGATCTTTTGCAGATACTGATCTTTTGAATGTGTACAGCATCTTTCCCAATGCTTCCATGTCATCAACACGTGGGTAGATGTCCCGCCCACTCTACCCCATAGGACCTCCTTATTATAAATTTCGAGAGCTACCGCCCCCCCTCCAGTCTTTTTGTCCTCAGCTCACCTCACAGGTACCTCCGCACTGGGGCAAGATTTGCCTATCAACTTTTTATTTATTTTTTTGCCCTACCTGGTCACTTAAAGAGTGACTGTTTTTCTTGCCTTATGCCCTATAGACTATAAATTAGTAAGGGCCCCTCGTGTCTGCTGGTCTCGGAGGGAAGACTCGCTCCTATATGCCTAGAGCCTATAAATTGGGTTGGCCGGAGGAGTCATGTAACACAGGTAGTATTAAATATACTATATTGTTTTAGGTGCTTGGGAGTTTTTCCTTACTTTTACTTTTTCCTTTTCCTTCCTACTGCCGCGCGCTCTCTCAGAGCTCTCTCTTCCGGGCTCAGGCACTGTCAGTGACGTACTTCCGCCGTCGCCCCGTCTATTACGTTCTGAGACAGCGGGCGGCGAGACGCTCTGGCGTCTCTATGGCGACTCAGGCGTTCTTCTCCCATTGGTGATCGGTAGTTGGGGGAGTGGCCCGAGCGGAAGCCGCGTCTTTTAAGGACGCATGTATTCGGCGTCCTGCGGCCATTATAGCCAGAGTGGCTGCTCGGATAACCGGTAGTCCACTTGCAGAAAATGGATCAGGCTGCTAGCGTGACACCCCTAGGGGAGGCCCCTTCTACTACGGCTGCAGGTATTTAAAATTTCCCATTTGATTATGAGCTTGTTCACCTTTCTTTCTTGTCTTTAGTGTTACCTAGGGGACTTACTGGTTTGTTTCTTTTTCATTCGTCAGCTGCCTTGGCTGCCCCTATTGCTCCCAATGCACCTCAAGGAGATCAGCGTCGGGTTGAAAGGTATGGGCTAGTAAGGTAGGTTCTTACCCGAGTTTTTTGTTTCAGTCCTAATTCTGACGGGACCTTCATTTTCTTCACAGCCCAAAGAAACACAAAAAGAAGAAGAGCACTCGATCAAGATCACGCTCAAGGAGGAGAAGTCCTTCACCTCACTATAGGATGAGAAGCAGATCTAGATCACGGCCGAGAGTAAAGAGATGTTGGGCTTGCGACAGAGAAGCTATGCCAGACAAGTCGGTGTGCAGGAGATGTTTCAAGGAATTAGCCAATGAAGGGGAACAAACACCAATTGATGTATCCCAAATGATCTCACAGGCAGTACAGGAGTCGATGAAGGAATATCTTGCCTCATTACCTACCAATCCGGTACAACAACAAGTACCTGAACCAATAGAAGACATGCAGGCACATGATGCTGAAGACTCTGATGATATCGCTGGTGGTTTTGACTTTGCTTTAGTTCAACCCTACGTACAAGCGGTACGAGAGGCCATTGAATGGGACACACAGGAACCCGAGGAACCCTCGACCAGTACTCCAAAACATAAGGAATACTTCACCCATCTAAAGAAAAAGACAAAGACCTTTCCATTCATGGACGAGATCGCGGAATTAATTAAGGAGGAGTGGGAGAAGATAGACAAAAGAATACCGTTAAATAACAGAATATCAAAGCTATACCCTCTTACACCGGAAAAGACAAAATCTTTAGACAATCCACCAACGGTAGATGCCTCGGTAATACGTCTAGCAAAACCAATGACTTTACCTAGAGAAAATGCTACATCATTTAAAGATGTCTTAGAAAAGAAGATGGATTCTGAATTAAATAAGATATACATCAATACCGGTAACACATTAAAACCAGCCATAGCACTCACATCAGTGTCAAGGGCATTAAGAACATGGACAACGAATATTGAGGAGGCAATTAGAGCAGGTACGGACGCAGAATCAATTATAACCGCTCTAGACGATTTCAACATAACGGCGGACTTCATAGGAGAGGCTGCGGTAGACATAGTAAGATGCTCATCAAGAGTAATGGCTTCCTCAGTAGTCACAAAACGAGCCTTATGGCTCAAGTCATGGACAGCTGATACATCCTCTAAGCAAGACTGGTGCAAGATACCATATGACGGCACAAACCTTTTTGGAAGGGAGATGGACGACGCTATAAGGAGAGTAACAGGTGGAAAGTCGGGCCTCATTCCTCAGGAGAGAAGAGGCAGAAGATTTACTCAACAGCAACCCAGTCGTTTTCAGCAATCCAGATATAGGAATGCAAGAAGCTATAGGCCAGGGAAGGAATTTAAGAGAACATGGCAGAGCTCGCAGACTAACTTGCAGCGTATGACCAGACAGAAAACAACCCCGACAACACAATCACAACAGAAGCCCTTTTGACGGTGTACCTGCTCAGACTTGCCCAGTAGGGGGAAGACTAAGGAACTTCAGGCAGGTTTGGGCAGAGAATATCGACAACGCCTGGGTAAACAGAACGATTTCAACAGGTCATCGCTGGAGTTTTTCCAGGAGTCCAAGAGATCACTTCGAAACAACCAGAGTTCCAGTTCAAGCCGAAAAGAGACAGATACTGGACCAGTATATTACAACCCTGAAACAGAAACAGGCAGTGACAACAGTTCCCACCGAGGAGAGGAGACACGGCGTTTATTCCCCGTTATTTTTCGTGTTAAAGAAGACAGGGGACTGGCGCCCGGTTCTGGACCTAAGGAGGTTGAACAAAACAATCAAGTTGAAGAAATTCAAAATGGAGTCGCTGGAGTCAATAAAGCAGGCAATAAGACCGTCAGATTGGATGCTTTCTTTGGATCTCGAGGACGCCTATTTACACATTCCAGTTCACTCGAGTTTCCAAAAGTATCTCAGATTTGCTATCGCAGGAGACCATTACCAGTTTACTTGCCTCCCATTTGGAATATCGACGGCACCGAGAACCTTCACGAAGACTCTTCTAGCAGTAGTGGCTCTCCTAAGGGAGAGGGACCTACGTATTTTCCATTACCTAGACGACCTACTACTATTAGCATCGAACAGGGACACTCTAATACAACACAGAGATCTGTTAATCCACACACTACTACTCTTCGGCTGGAAGATCAATTATGCAAAAAGTCAGCTACAGCCCACTCAGACATTAATATTCCTGGGAGCTCTTTTTCAGACTGCGGAAAACTCTATAAGCCTACCACAAAACAAGATGAATACCTTGATTCAGAGAGTCCAACTGACACTATCCTCGTCAACTTTGCGGGCAAGACAGTGTATGAGTCTCATAGGTCTAATGACAGCAACAATACCCATGGTGAGATGGGCACGCTGGCACTTAAGACTGTTCCAGTGGAACTTCCTCGAGCAGTGGAACAGGTACTCCCTAAACCAGAGAATTCAAATAACTCCACTAGTGAAGAACAGTTTGTTATGGTGGACATCACAGGACAATCTGAGGAAATATCATCAGATACAGACCAACCCCATGATCACGATCACCACAGACGCCTGTCGCAGAGGCTGGGGGGCACACTGCATGGATCAGATGGCTCAGGGTCGGTGGAAGAACTCAACTGTCAGGCTACCGGCGAATGTACTAGAATTGAGAGCAGCATACCAGGGGCTACTCAGTTTTCAACACTTAATTCAGGGGAAGACAGTCCTAATGAAAATGGACAACAAGACTGCGGTAGCTTACGTAAGGAAGCAGGGGGGTACAAAGAGTATGACCTTATTGCAAGAGACAGCTCCGATACTTCACTTTGCAGAGAACAGCATATGGGACATCAAAGCAACCTATATTCCGGGCAAGCAGAATCTGACTGCGGACTATCTCAGCAGGTATACACTCAACAACAACGAGTGGAGTTTATCACAGGGGACGTTCGATTGGATTTGCAGTCAATTGGGAGTTCCGGAGATAGATCTTATGGCAACGCCAGCGAACAACAAGTGCCAAAGATTTTTTTCCAGATACCCGTACAAACAATCGGAGGGAACAGATGCCCTGTCTATCCAATGGAACTTTACACTGGCTTATGTATTCCCACCAACCCCAATGATCAGGCCGTTACTCCAAAAGCTATTCAGGGAGAAGACCACACTTATAGCTGTCATTCCATATTGGCCGAGACGACCATGGTTCCCCCTATTGTGGGAGATGAAGTTACGATCTCCACTTCCTCTCCCACACAGGAGAGATCTCCTATCGCAGGGAACAATACTACACCAGAATCCCCAGAGATTGAGACTTATGGCATGGACATTGAGGGGGAGAGGTTGAAACTGGCAGGATGTTCTAATGATGTAATTAGCACATTACTGAGCGCAAGAAAGCCTACGACAAGGGCAACTTACCAGAGAGTATGGAACAGTTTTCTTCAATTTGCTAGAGAGAAAAAATTTAATCCTATAAATCCTGAACCTAAAGAGGTGTTAGATTTCCTGCAGAGGGGACTTACGAAAGGCCTGGCATATTATACAATTAAGAGCCACATATCGGCATTGTCGGCTGTCACAGGAACTTCATGGGCAACACATCCGTTGGTGAAGCAGTTCGTTAAGGGTACTCTCAGAATTAAACCACCTAAAAAGAATTTATTTCCTAAATGGGATCTGCCTCTCGTGCTAGACGCCCTTGCTAAAGAACCATTCTATCCAACCGAAAACAGCACGACTTGGTACACTACCCTAAAGACTGTATTCTTAGTGGCTATTTCGTCAGCCAGACGAGTCTCTGAATTGCAGGCATTAGGAGCAAAAGAACCATATTTATGCCTATACCCGGATAGGGTTATATTAAGACCAATCCAGGAGTTCATACCTAAGGTGGCCTCCACCTTTCACCTCAACCAGGACTGGACTTTACCTTCTTTCCAAGTAGAGGACAGCAACGAGACGCATCCTTTGGATGTGGTACAGGCGTTAAAGATTTATCTGGAAATCACTTCTGAGTTCAGACAAACTGATAGGCTATGGGTAGTCCCTTCAGGTTATAGGAGAGGACAGGCTGCATCTGCTAGGACTATAGCCTCCTGGTTAGTAAAGACTATACAGGCAGCATATAGAACTCTTAATCAAGATCCTCCACAACAGATCTTGGCGCACTCTACTCGTAGCATGGCTACCTCGTGGGCCGCGTATAATAAAGTGCCGGCAGACAAGATTTGCCAAGCGGCTAACTGGTCCAATATTCATACTTTTATGCGCCATTATAGAGTTGATTTGTCTAACCAGAGCTCTCTTGTGTTTGGTAAAACAGTTTTGACTGGAAGTTAATTGTATAAATAAATTTGGTGTGTTTGCAACTGGCATGTTCCCTCCCTTCATTTTTCCTAGTTAGGTCCCACGTGTTGATGACATGGAAGCATTGGGAAAACAGAAAATTGTTACTTACCTATCGGTAATTTTCTTTTCCCGATGCTTACATGTCATCACACGATCCCTCCCTTCTTGTGGGCTTCGGTGAGCTCGAGGCTTACATAGACTGGAGGGGGGGCGGTAGCTCTCGAAATTTATAATAAGGAGGTCCTATGGGGTAGAGTGGGCGGGACATCTACCCACGTGTTGATGACATGTAAGCATCGGGAAAAGAAAATTACCGATAGGTAAGTAACAATTTTCTGTTATGTGTGCAGCATCTTGCAAAGATTTTTTTCTGATGGGGAGTTCAGCTCCATAGAATAGACTGTGTAGAGTATGGCTCTCATACTACATGGAAGGGAGTAAAGTTGGTCTGTGATCTTTCATTTTCAAAAGACTCTGGTCTGA
Source organism: Hyperolius riggenbachi (assembly GCF_040937935.1). NCBI lineage: Eukaryota > Metazoa > Chordata > Amphibia > Anura > Hyperoliidae > Hyperolius > Hyperolius riggenbachi. Next base: position 50,494,533 of record NC_090655.1, on the reverse strand, counting down.
TGTGTGTATGAGCCTTTAGGCCTAGAACCCACTAGCAGCGCTTTTCTAAGCGCTAGTGATTTGTAAAGCTCTTGCTAATGTAATGCTATGGGGGATTTAAAAAAAAAATCTCATCCCTCATTTGGCATCCCACCCATAGCATTACATTAGCAAGAGCTTTACAAATCACAAGCGCTTAGAAAAGTGCTGCTAGTGGGTTCCAGGCCTCAGGGCCCTGACATACCAGTGAGCATCTTTGCGGGTTGTTTTCATTTTTTTTTAAACTGCTTCCATTGAGTTACATTAAAATTGCTGTAAAGTCCCAGCAAAAAACTGAATTGTGATTTTTAATGTAAGGCAATGGAAGCGTTTTTTAAAACACGAAAAGACCCACAAACCGCTCTCCGGTGGTTCAGGGCCCTAAATAGATTTTTCCATCTATAACAGTTTATGAATAAATCCAGGCTAGATTAGCTGATTTCTTATGTTCTCCAGTCTGCGGCTGCAATTCTGACACAGGAAGATGTGTAAATGCAGCTGTGTAGAGTGCGGCCCTCCCCTCTCCTCTCCTGTCCTGTAACGTGCGTTCCTAGCTCTGCCTGAGGTGCTCATCTTGTCACTGCACGTCTTCCCATCCTCACATGTGTGTCCCAGGCTTCCTTCTCCTGTCCTCTGACCATATAATACTAAAAATAGCCCTAATAATACAAGTCATCTGTAGCATCTCTCAGCTGTGAAGTTGCAGATTGCTGATGCTGCTTTTCTATCCTTTATGATTCCTCCATCAGACATGAACTCTGCCGCTGGGTCAGTTCATCTCACAGCCCTCTGGGCTTCTGTTCACTACATATCCCAGCAGGTACCTAAGTGCTGCCCAACAGTGCTGAGTAAGCTGCAGAAGAGTCACACCGTCTAATTCCATCCTGATTGCACAGACATCTTGTCATCTAACCATCTTATTCATTTTGTTTTTAAAATTGCTGAAAATAAAAGGTTCCCAAAGAGCTCCATACAAAAAAGGTGGATTTGATAGGAGCAGTTAAAAAGGGCGCAAGACGCATCCGGTTTAAAACAACACCCGATATAATAGTGAGCGCTGGGCACCCGCAATGTGAATTGCGGCTACAAATAGTGGGCATCTTTAAAACAGAACGTTGGGGGTTAATGTAAGGTGTGGGGAGGTGATAAGGTTAGAGGGTTAAGTTAAGCTGCCCACCGGGGAGGTTAAAGGGCCACTCCAGCGAAAAAAGTAAGCAGTTAAAATCTGACAGGTTTTGGACTAGGCCATCTCCTCATGGGGGATGCTCAGGGTTTTCTTTGATTTCAGAAGCATTTCGTGACTGGCACTTTCTAAGTCTAACTGCCAAAATAGTGTGCAAGTGATTAGGGAGGCTGGCTGGTATCTTACCGTTTTGGCAGTTAAACTGTTGTTCAGGAAATGCTTTTGAAAACCAAGAAAACCCTGAGAATCCCTCATGAGGAGATGGACTAGTCGGTTCTGTCAGATTTAAACTGCTTACTTTTTTCCGCTGGAGTGGTCCTTTAAGGTTAAAGGATACCCGAAGTGACTTGTGACATGATGAGATAGACATGTGTATGTACAGTGCCTAGCACACAAATAACTATGCTGTGTTCCTTTTTTTTCTTTCTCTGCCTGAAAGAGTTAAATATCAGGTATGTAAGTGGGTGACTCAGTCCTGACTCAGACAGGAAGTGACTACAGTGTGACCCTTACTGATAAGAAATTCCAACTATAAAATGCTTTACTAACAGAAAATGGCGTCTGAGAGCAGTGAGGGTCACACTGTAGTCACTTCCTGTCTGAGTTATTTGTGTGCTAGACACTGTACATACACATCTATCTCATGTCACTTTGGGTATCTTTTAAGCACCCACTGGGAGGGGGATGTTAGGTTTAGGCAGGGCCGGCCCGCTCATGAGGCGGGGTGAAACTTTTGCCTCAGGCGGAAAATTTCCAGGGGCGGCTCCCGCCCGTCCGTGGGTGCAGGGAGCCGGCCCGCCGAGCTGGAGGGGTAGCTGGCAGGACGGGGGTATTGGGCCAGCGGCGGGGAGGGGGGTCGGACCCCCCCCTCCCTCGCCTGGGTCCCCCGTCCTCCGCTCCCCTCCAGCCTAAATAGAAGCAGCCGTATGTGTAAGAGGCACGGGCGGGGAGACACTCACCTCCTCCTCGCTCCAGCGTGCGTTCCACTGACATCACTTCCTGCAGGACGCTGCAGGAAGTGACGTCAGTGGAGCGCACGCTGGGAAGAGGTGAGTGTCCTCCTCCCCGCCCGTGCCTCTTACACATACTGCTTCTATTTAGGCTGGAGGGGAGCGGAGGACGGGGGACCCAGGCGAGGGAGGGGGGGTCCGCCCCCCTCCCCGCCGCTGGCCCAATACCCCCGTCCTGCCAGCTACCCCTCCAGCTCGGCGGCCCCCCAGAGCGCCCCCCCCCCTGAGGGGGGGGAGGGGCGGCGGTGACAATTTTTAAAAAATTTGCCTCAGGCGGCAAAAAGTCTAGGGCCGGCCCTGGGTTTAGGCACCACCAGTGGAGGGTTCTGTGTGAGAGTAGGGAGAGGTTAGGTCATAGTAACACATACTGGTAAGTATGCACATCCTTATCCCCCCAAAAAATAGTTGGAGCACATCTCATCCATATTTTGATCAGCAATATCGGCCCATGTATAGTGATTTTTTTAATCCTATGTGTAGTTTTGAGTAGTGAACTGGTAACGTTTTTTGACCCATGAAATCAACACTATTAAGTCCAATGAAATAAGTTGATTTGATAATAACTGACTGAATGGTTTGAAGTCATCATTGCTTTTCTCATAGAGTGCCTGACCTGATCCTCATGGAATTCTATCACGTTTCTAGCCCCTCTCTTGCTCTCTTGTGTAGACACTACGGAGCAGACAATCTCAAGAGAATGATCACATCAGGAGGATTTTTCTAGCCGATTGCTGTTGTCACCCGCAGTTGTTGTCAGAGGTGATGGTTCAGGTTTTAAAGGGAAGGTCTGAGCAGCTTTAAAAAAAAAAAATAATTTACTTACCTGGGGCTTCCTCCAGCCCCTTGCAGCGGCTACGTCCCTTGCCGCAGCTCTGCACTCAGCTGCTGGCTCCCGGTCCCCTCCGCTGCAGAGGACGACCTTGCGAGGTCATCCTTTACTGTGCCTGCGCGAGCGCCGCTGTCAATCACTCGCACGTGGTGTGGAGTGTACCAGGGACCGGGAGCCAGCGGTTAAGTGCGGAGCTGCGGCAAGGGACATGGCCGCTGCAAGGGGCTGGAGGAAGCCCCGGGTAAGAAAATTACTTTTTTTTTTTAAGCTGCTCGCAACTTCCCTTTAAGGTGCTCAGAGATATAATTATTTGGTTGCCTAAAAAGGCTTAAAGCGGACCCAAACCAAACATTTTTTTTTTTAACTTCTTTTTATTGACATAAAAGAGTAATACAATCCAACATGACTGAAACATATCAGGCAGTGGCGGACATACGGCCGTGCAGGCCGTGCCGCCGCACGAGGGCCCCTGAAGTTCCGCTGCTTCAGGGGCCCATTAAGTATTGCAGGTTTTTTTTTTTTTTTTTTTTTTAATCTTTTTTTTTAACCTGGGGGGCCCCGACTCCTGTCCTCCCCCCTCACCTCGGCCCCCCCCCCCCCCCATGCGGCGGGAGAGCGGAAAATACAGGAAGTCTCCGGCCGGGGCTGCAGCAGACGCTAGAGGCAGCTGCCGCTTGGTCTCCGATATGTCTCCAACTTGGAGACATATATATCGGAAACTAAGCAGCAGCTGCCTCTAGCGTCTGCTGCAGCCCCGGCCGGAGACTTCCTGTATTTTCTGCTCTCCCGCCGGCCGTCGCGCATACCGGGAGGGGGCCCCGAGGTGAGTGAGGAAGGATAGTCGGGCCCCCCCACCCGGATAGCTACCCACCCGGATAGCTACCCACCCGGCTACCTTACCCACCCACCCGGCTACCTACCCCGCTACCTAACCACCCACCCGGCTACCTACCCCGCTACCTAACCACCCACCCGGCTACCTAACCACCCTGCCGGCTACCTACCTACCCACCCGGCTACCTAGCTACCCACCCGGCTACCTAACCACCCTGCCGGCTACCTACCCACCCACCCGGCTACCTACCCACCCGGCTACCTAGCTACCCACCCGGCTACCTAACCACCCTTCCGGCTACCTACCTACTCGGCTACCTACCCACCCACCCGGCTACACACCCACCCGGCTACCTACCCACCCGGATACCTAACCACCCACCCGGCTACCTACCCACCCGGATACCTAACCACCCACCCGGCTACCTACCCCGCTACCTAACCACCCACCCGGCTACCTAACCACCCTGCCGGCTACCTACCTACCCACCCGGCTACCTAGCTACCCACCCGGCTACCTAACCACCCTGCCGGCTACCTACCTACCCGGCTACCTACCCACCCACCCGGCTACCTACCCACCCGGATACCTACACACCCACCCGGCTACCTACCCACCCGGCTACCTAACCACCCACCCGGCTACCTAACCACCCTGCCGGCCACCTACCCACCCACCCGGCTACCTACCCACCCGGATACCTACCTACCCACCCGGCTACCTACCCACCCGGCTACCTAGCTACCCACCCGGCTACCTAACCACCCTGCCGGCTACCTACCTACCCGGCTACCTACCCACCCACCCGGCTACCTACCCACCCGGATACCTACACACCCACCCGGCTACCTACCCACCCGGATACCTAACCACCCACCCGGCTACCTAACCACCCACCCGGCTACCTAAACACCCTGCCGGCCACCTACCCACCCACCCGGCTACCTACCCACCCGGATACCTACCTACCCACCCGGCTACCTACCCACCCGGCTACCTAGCTACCCACCCGGCTACCTAACCACCCTGCCGGTTACCTACCTACCCGGCTACCTACCCACCCACCTGGCTACCTACCCACCCGGATACCTACACACCCACCCGGCTACCTACCCGGCTACCTACCAACCCACCCGGCTACCTACCCACCCGGCTACCTAACCACCCACCCGGCTACCTACCTACCTACCCGGCTACCTACCAACCCACCAGGCTACCTACCTAAAGATCCACCAGGCTACCTACCCACCCACCCAGCTACCTAACCACTCACCTACCCACCCGGCTACCTACCCAGCCACCGACCAGGCTACCCACCCGGCTACCCAGCCACCCACCAGGCTACTTACCCACCTGGCTAAGGGCTACCTACCTACCCACCCGGCTGCCTACCTACCCACCAGGCTACCTATCCACCCAACCACCCATGGGAGCTGCGCGCCGGATGGAGGCTGGGACAGGAGGTCTGCTGCTGCAGGTGAGTGAATGTTTTTTTTTATTATTTATTTTAGCAGGTGTATGTTCTGGGCAGGTCTGCCACATGATTGCGTGTATGTTCTGGGCAGGTCTGCCACATGATTGCATGTATGTTCTGGGCAAATTTGCTACATGATTGCATGTGTTTTCTGGGCAAATCTGCCGACATGATTGCACGTATTTTCTGGGCAAATCTGCTGACATGATTGCAGGTATTTTCTGGGCATATCTGCCGACATGATTGCAGGTATTTTCTGGGCATATCTGCCGACATGATTGCAGGTATTTTCTGGGCATATCTGCCGACATGATTGCAGGTATTTTCTGGGCATATCTGCCGACATGATTGCAGGTATTTTCTGGGCATATCTGCCGACATCATTGCACGTATTTTCTGGGCATATCTGCCGACATCATTGCACGTATTTTCTGGGCATATCTGCCGACATCATTGCACGTATTTTCTGGGCATATCTGCCGACATGATTGCACGTATTTTCTGGGCATATCTGCCGACATCATTGCACATATTTTCTGGGCATATCTGCCGACATGATTGAATGTATTTTCTGGGCAAATCTGTCGACATGATTGAATGTATTTTCTGGGCAAATCTGCTCACATTATGTGTATTTTCTTGAGAAAACCTGCACAATTATGTGAATTTTCTGGGGAAAGGGTCACCAAAACTTGGGCCCACTGTCTTTGCGTTGCATTTTTCAAGGGAACCTGAGGTGAGAATAATATTGAGGCTGCCATATTTCTCTCCTTTTAAGCAATATCAGTTGCCTGGCTGCCGTTCTGGTCCTCTGCCTCTTATTCTTTCAACCATAGACCCTGAACAAGCATGCAGCAGGTCAGGGGTTTCTGACAATATTGTCAGAACTGAGAAGATTAAGCTGCATGCTTGTTGCTGGTGTAATTCAGTTTATTACTGCAGCCAAATAGATCAGCAGGGCCGCCAGGCAACTAGTATTGTTTAAAAGGAAATAAATATGGCAGCCTCCATATCACTCTCACCCCGGGATCACTCTAAATTACAGTTAGCTCCGCCCCTTATCCGGTCATTGCCACGCCCATTTTTTGCCGCGGCGCGCTTTGCGCGCCGCAGGTTATAGCCACTCCCATTTAGGTCAGGGGGGCCCACAATTGATATTTTGCACAGGGGCCCACTGCTGCCTGTGTCCGCCACTGATATCAGGAGTATCAAATTGAGTTTACATTAACATAGAAATCGTATGAGTCCCAGTTACATACAGCCATGAAGGTATATTGGACAGGAGAGCATTCTACATTGCCAGGTAATTTAACAGGGTCAATTATACAACCCAAGTGCTAACAGGGCACTTGTATAACAACCTACTTCTACATGAGGGTATGTCATGCAATCACGCAACACTTGTTTAATTAAGTGTATAGGAATCACCCTGGTGGAGAGTCCAATGTTTCCTGGGAGTCGAGCCAAATATCCCATATTTTCCCAAATTTTGCGGGTGCACCTCTATGTGTAAAAAGGATCTTCTCATACTGAATCACTTCATTAACTAAATGTTTCCAATGTTGAATCTGAGGACAGTCAGCAGCTAGCCATTTAAGTATTATAGTTTTCCGAGCTAAAAAGAGCTTTCCCTCAGAAAAATTTGTTTCTATCGCTGATTGTCTTCCTCATCCATTACACCAAACAGGCATAATAAAGGAGCAAGGGGGACAGGGGTCCCTACTATATTAGTGAGACATTGGCGTCAATTCACCAGAGAGGATTTACTAAGAGAAAAAAGGTAGGTAGTTTATCTCATGAGGTATTTTAACACTCTGGAGTCAATTCACCAGTGTGAGAGGACAGAGAGAAAAGTGTTTGATAGCAGGGGATAATGGAGAGATATGCATGAGGAAAGTGTGAGAAAGCAGAGAGTTAGGTAATCGGTATTAATGATTTACATGGGATACTTTTCCTCTCTGTAAGCTTGAAAGTGAAGCATTGTGGGTAGGAGGCGGAGTTTTACCACTACCTGACCAGAGTATTCCCGCCTTTTACTGCCGGATCATATCATAAATCATATCACAAGTAAGTCTCAACTTCTTCACCACCTCTGTCTCAGTAAAATTATCAAGAACTGTTCTCTCACGAAAAATACGAGGGGCGATTAAACAGACCCTCCTCCTGCGCCTTCGTCTCCTCATAATAGTAGCAAGCTCTAAGGCCTAGTGCACACCAGAGCGGTTCGGCTGCGTTTTGCGATCCGCTTGCGGCTGCGGATACGCTTGGGTAATGAATTTCAATGGGCTGGTGCACACCAGAGCGGGAGGCGTTTTGCAGAAACGCATACTCCCGGGCTGCTGCAGATTTTGGATTGCGGAGGCGTTTCTGCCTCAATGTTAAGTATAGGAAAAACGCAAACCGCTCTGAAAAACGGCACTTCAGAGCGGTTTGCCAGGCGTTTTTTGTTACAGTAGCTGTTCAGTAACAGCTTTACTGTAACAATACATGAAATCTACTACACCAAAAACGCTTCACAAAACCGCAAAATGCTAGCTGAAACGCTACAGAAAAAGAAGAAAAAGCGTTTCAAAATCTGCTAGCATTTTGCGGATCTGCTAGCGGTTTTTGGTGTGCACCAGGCCTAACAGAGTAAGCTCAAAAGGCTCCATCTTCCACAGCAGCAGCTGCTGTGTGAAAACCACGATATCGCCAGGTTCATTCAGGGGATAAAGAGATGAAAAAAAAACGACTGGCCACACCCCCTTTCTTCCCTGGTGAATTGTGATTTGGAGAAAAACTAACTACCGTATTTTTCGGACTATAAGACGCTCCGGACCATAAGACGCACCTAGGTTTAGAGGACAAAAACCAGGAAAAAAAAATATACTAAACCTGCGTGCATCCATGGTGCAGGGGCATCTTATAGAACTTTTTCCCCCCTCAAGCACTCTCCGCCAGCTACAATAACTGAGCTTAAGTGCCTAGCTACACTAAACCCTGCTGCCCTCACCTGTAGAAGTACCCTACACTAAAGCCTGATGCCCCACCAGTAACCCTACCCTACACTACACTACACTACATTACATTACACTAGTCCCCAATTACCACTCCAGTTACTACACTACATGAACCCACCCCTGCTGCCCCATCAGTAACAATACACTACATCAAACTAGCCCCTGCCTCTCCATCAGCTACAACTTGTGATCTCACCTATCCAGCTGTCCATCTACGCACTCCTGTCCTTGATGTCAGCTGTGATGATCTTGACTGGCAGGGAAGCAGCAGCACAATCATGACATCCCTTTATGAGGGTAGATCTCGGTGGGGGCTGCACCGGCTGTCTTCATGTATTGTGAGTGATTCAGGGCCAATTGCAGCGTTAGTCATCTACCATCGTGGTTGATCCTTCTCTGTGCCGCCGCAATAATCCGCCTCAGCCAGCTCTCCAATGCGCCTCCATGGCTGCTTTCCAAGTCCCTGCACGGTGACAGCTGCAGCGTGGCATTAGATGGGAGATCTTAGGGATAGTTATGACTACCGATGTTTCAGTACTTCCTTGTACTTCCTTCCCCCGCATGAGCGTCAGACGTCATTAGGGGACGTAAACCAGGAAGTACTGAAGCATCGGTAGTCATAACTACCGCTACGATCTCCCATCTAATGCCACGCTGCAGCTGCCACCGTGCAGGGACTTTAAAAGCAGCCATGGAGGCGCATTGGAGAGCTGGCTGAGGCGGATTACTGCGGCATGGAGGAAGATGATGGCGGCGGGACAGCAGCACTGGAAGCCGGCATGGAGGAAGATAATGGGGGCGGCGGGACAGCAGCACGGAGACCGGCATGGAGAAAGATGATGGCGGCGGCGGGACAGCATCACGGAGATCGGCATGGAAGAAGATGATGGCGGCTGGACAGCATCACGGAGATCGGCATGGAAGAAGATGATGGCGGCTGGACAGCATCACGGAGATCGGCATGGAAGAAGATGATAGCGGCGGCATGGATGGCAGCGTGGAGGCGACTAATAGGCGGCAGCATTGAGGGCGGGTAGACCGGCTGCGTTGAGCTGGGCTGCAGTGGGGGGTACTGAATAAGGCTGGCGAGGAGGGGGAAAGGTGTTTGACTGCACCGCACGCACAGAGAACACTAAACAGTAAGAAACGTTTTTTTTTTTCTTTTCCAATTTGTGTACTACTTTTTTCTACATTCGGACTATAAGACGCAAGGACTTTTTCTCCCCACTTTTGGGGAAGAAAAAGTGCGTCTTATAGTCCGAAAAATACGGTACTAACTATCACTTATTTATCTCATACTCATCTCACATTTATCTCTTGCATTTCTCTCTGTCGATATTTTCCCCTATACTTCTGGAGAATTGCTATTTGGAGATATCACAGGAGGTAAATTACCTCCCAAGAGATAAATAGGTTGGTAACCTCTGGTGAGGTTACCAACGCCATTGGCATCAATTCACCAGAGGTTACCAACCTATTTATCTCTTGGGAGGTAATTTACCTCCTGTGATATCTCCAAATAGCAATTCTCCAGAAGTATAGGGGAAAATATCGACAGATAGAAATGCAAGAGATAAATGTGAGATAAATAAGTGATAGTTAGTAGTTAGTTTTTCTCCAAATCACAATTCACCAGGGAAGAAAGGGGGTGTGGCCAGTCGTTTTTTTTTCATCTCTTTATCCCCTGAATGAACCTGGAGATATCGTGGTTTTCACACAGCAGCTGCTGCTGTGGAAGATGGAGCCTTTTGAGCTTACTCTGTTAGGCCTGGTGCACACCAAAAACCGCTAGCAGATCCGCAAAATGCTAGCAGATTTTGAAACGCTTTTTCTTCTTTTTCTGTAGCGTTTCAGCTAGCATTTTGCGGTTTTGTGAAGCGTTTTTGGTGTAGTAGATTTCATGTATTGTTACAGTAAAGCTGTTACTGAACAGCTACTGTAACAAAAAACGCCTGGCAAACCGCTCTGAAGTGCTGTTTTTCAGAGCGGTTTGCATTTTTCCTATACTTAACATTGAGGCAGAAACGCCTCTGCAATTCAAAATCTGCAGCAGCCCGGGAGTATGAGTTTCTGCAAATCGCCTCCCGCTCTGGTGTGCACCAGCCCATTGAAATACATTACCCAAGCATATCCGCAGCCGCAAGCGGATCACAAAACGCAGCCGAACCGGTCTGGTGTGCACTAGGCCTTAGAGCTTGCTTCTTTAATGAGGAGACGAAGGCGCAGGAGGAGGGTCTGTTTAATCGCCCCTCGTATTTTTCGTGAGAGAACAGTTCTTGATAATTTTACTGAGACAGAGGTGGTGAAGAAGTTCAGACTCACTCGTGATATGATTTATGATATGATCCGGCAGTAAAAGGCGGGAATACTCTGGTCAGGTAGTGGTAAAACTCTGCCTCCTACCCACAATGCTTCACTTTCAAGCTTACAGAGAGGAAAAGTATCCCATGTAAATCATTAATACCGATTACCTAACTCTCTGCTTTCTCACACTTTCCTCATGCATATCTCTCCATTATCCCCTGCTATCGAACACTTTTCTCTCTGTCCTCTCACACTGGTGAATTGACTCCAGTGTTAAAATACCTCATGAGATAAACTACCTACCTTTTTTCTTAGTAAATCCTCTCTGGTGAATTGACGCCATTGAGTCACCTGTACCCAGAAAGAGGACACTTTGGGACACTGCCAAATTAAGTGGAGGAAGTCTGCATCCGAGCTCCCACATTTAGGACAGTCTGCTGTGTCTCTAAGCTTTTTAGATTTCAATGCCACAGGTGTCCAATAAGCTTGATGAACAATGTATAGTTGGATTAATCGATTGTGAGCGGCTGGGGAGGCTAAGCGAACTGAGAGAAAAATATCTTCCCAGTCTTCTTCCTGTATTTCTAAGTTCAGAGTATCCCATTTGGCAGGTCCCTTCATGCCCAATCCTTCAAATTTAGCATTCAGTAAGTGAGTATATAAATATGATGTTAATCCTTGGGCACCCTGTGTTTTTAAAACTCCAATCAAGGGATAATCAGATATGGGAAGGCTACTTCTACCGAATTGGGCTCTGAGAGAATGTGAAAGCTGGAATGACCTAAGGTAAGAGGATCTAGGGACCTGAAACCGATTTGTAATCTCTTCGGCTAAGAGAGTCAGACCATTATTAGCCGCTACTTGTGATACATTATTTAAACCTTTATTGATCCAGAAGATTGGTTCTGGGATAGTCAGCAGATGTGGAAAGCTAGAATTCTCCCATAGAGGGGTTTCAAGAGGGATTTCAGTGCATTTATAAATTCTCTTTCCACAGCGCCAAACCTGTAGTGCCAGCTTATGTAAAGGCAAAAGAGAGGAATAGGAGTTCCCAGCGCCAGCTTCTAAAAAAGCAAATAAATTCTTACCACGAAGGTTCTGGGCCAGTAGCAGCTCACCAGTCCATTCATTATGGCCGGGCATCCACGCCTGAATATAGCGTAGCTGGCCGGCCAGATAATACAAAAAAAAGTCAGGTAAGGCTAAACCACCCTCATCCAATGGTCTGGTGAGTGTCTGTAATTTACCAAACATTTTTTTAATTCAAAATATTTAGTTGCACCACTCTGACACATACAAAGATAAATAAACTCTCCTTCAAGCCTATGAGTATTTCAGTGCCTGCTTTTCACCCTTCTCTTTTCATAACTAGGGTTATACAGGTGACAGCATTTACTTCTGAGCTTAGTAGGAGGTTTTAGATCATGGGTGTGTTTGTCATCAGCTACCCTCCCTCACAGGGGCGTCGTCTATGTGAAATCTCACACAAGCTGAGATCACCTCCCCTGTGACATCATCAGTAGCAGCCTGTGTTTTTGTTTTATATCTCCTCCACCAGTTTGTCGGAAAATTCCCGGCAATAAGGAAGGGAGGGAGGGGTTCCTCCAATAAATGTAAAATATTTTATATTTGTCATCATGCTGCTGAAAAAAGGCTGCTATTTATCATTATAATTTAGAAAATAGATGTTATTTCTGAAATATTCTTCCAGCTACCGGCGGTTTTTTTTTTAAGCAAACATTTCCACGATTCTGCAACATGGGTACAGGCACACGATTAGCAAACAACAATTTGCGACACTTGGCGATGACGAGCCATGAGGGTGGATCAGACCTTTAAGAACCCCAATGACATCCGATGGCTTTCGCGCAAAGTGCCACAATAATGAAACTTTCGTTTGTGCCCTTTGTGTGACTTTGCTTGTTACCGCGGGTAGGGAGATGGGTCAGGGAACTTCATTTGTCAGGAGGCGTCGCTGTGAGGTTCCCCGATCCATCGTCAGGTGAGTATTCAACTTAAGGCTTCCTTTCTGCCAAACAAACGCACAGTTCGGCCTCCCGGCTACAAGCGCCTTTGACTACAATTACATGCAGTTGATTGGTAACACTGGATGTGTCACAATTGCAGCAGCATTATCCAGCGGCCTTATGTGGCAACGGGCTCAACTGCAACATCGTGGGGAGGAGGGCTGCTCGTCCACTGCCCGTGCTAAGTGCTAGCAAGCATCCGGCCGGTGAACAGGAGCAGCTGACAGGCGGTGAATTCACCACCTTCAGCTGCTCATGGAAAAGAGGCCTTAGGGCTGGTACAGACGGACGGCTGTGTACGATTGTCCCTGACATTAATGCTAAGGATCCACTGCATCATAATGAAGATGACCTCTTAGCATTTGCCATTGTTTAACCAAGCGTTGTGGTTGATCGAGTTTTCCTGCACTCTACATGCAGCTTCTGGAGTCGGCTGCATTTGCAGTTACATTATACTCCCTGTAGGGTTCTAAAAGCGGAGCGATGACAAACGACGTCAAACGTTTTCTGCGCAGCAGCAGAAAAGCATGGGGGGGGGGGGGGGGCGTGACGACACGAGCTGCCGAGAGTCGTCCATCTGAACCAGCCCTTATATAGGCCAACCATGTACTGAAAGCAACTGAACATGAGATTCTGGTACCGTATATATTCTTGCACATTAGACAACCCGCATATAAGCCGAGGTACCCACTTTTCCCTCAGAAACCAGGAAAAAGTGATTGACTCACGTACAAACCCCCACCACAGTAGCCTGATATGCCCCCAGTGCAAGTCGGCCCTCTCCCGTAGCCAGATGTTCCCCAAGGATGATACAGTCATAGACATGAGAGACAGTAATTGCCACACACAAAGAATCCCTGATCATTGCACCGCTGACATGTTGCTTGCACGCTCCCATTAACAAGCCAGGGGACACAGGCAGTCTTCAGCAGTGCACTCTGCACACCATGTTGCAGGGGATGGGGCAGGGAGCCGGCTGGCAAGAGCAGGATCACTAGTGCACAATACTACACTCCTCTGCCAGTAACAAAGCCTGCTTCACCATCCGTCCTGCTCCACTGACCCGCATATACGCCGAGGGGGGTAACTTTTCAGCACATTTGTTGTGCTGAAAAATTAGGCTTATACGCGAGTATATACAGTAATTCTTTTTTTCTGGATTGATACCATCTTGGCCCATATGCAATTAAAGGGAATCTGAAGTTAAAATAAACAGATGATATAATTATTTGTATGCGTAGTACAGCTAAGGAATAAAACATTAGCAGTAGAGATATGAGTCTAATATTGTTTCCAGGACAGGAAGAGTTAAGAAACTCCAGTTATTATCTATGCAAAAGAGCTTCTGCGAGCTCTGTCTTCTGAAGCTTGTTATCTCAACTCTCAAGTGTGTCACTGTATTTTTTTTTTTTTCTGCAGAGGAAAGTTCAAAAAATCATTAGCCTGCTCTGTGAAATCATTTAGAATGCTGAGTGTAGTGTGTAAACTGCATATATTAGAGAATGATGCAATGTTATAAAAAAAACTATAACTGAAATTAAAAGTATGAGACTATTTTATTTGCTACTAATGTACTTTTAATTATCCATACTACACATACAATTCATTATATCATAAGTTGGTTTTTTTTCGCCTCACTGTCACTAACTTTTTTTCCCCGAGTTTTCTCCTAAGGGATAATTTGTAATTGAAAAACTTTCAAAAAATAGATGAAAAGTACAGACAAAATTATTTTGAGTATTTTCTTGCTTGCTGGTGGTGTAAAAGGTGGTCTATTGATAAAAGTGTGAAAATGTCACCTAGGAGAAAACTCAGGAGAAAAGGTTAATTGCATATGGGCCCTTGACGCCTAAAGTGAGTAGAAAATCCATCCCAAACAAAGGTTTGCTGCATTGCATATATGGTTAACCACTTAGCAACTTCAGCCACGCTTTTCTACGTCCTTGTTTGTAAACACCTATAAACACATGTAAACACTTGGTTCTTTTTTCAATTTTTAGAAAACTGAGTTAGTACAGCACCATCTTGTGGCCAAAAAGTAAATCTACTTCCAAATAAACCAATATACACTTACCATAGAAAAATTAAATACAGTTTCATTTTTTTTAAACTCCTTCACCCCTAACCAAAAATAAATTATTACCGCCATACATTGTACTAGGGACACAAGTTAAACATTGTAATAACCAAGACAAATGGGCAAATAAAATGTGTCTGTTTTATCTACAATAGCACATTTTATTTTTAAACTACATTGGCTGAAAGCTGAGAAATGGTGATTTTTTTTTTTCATTTTTTTTCTTCTCCCCTGTCAGATGCATATAAAATAATATAATTCTTAGCATAAAGTACTGCCCAAAGAAAGCCTAGTTTGTCCCACAAAAAATAATATATAGATCATTTTAGTGTGATAAGTAGTGATAAAGTTATTACCGAATGAATGGGAAGAGCTTTTGAAGGGGAAAAAACATGTGGTAGAGAAGTGGTTAAAAAGTCTTATTAATACTCAGAAAATGTTCAGGTATTTATAAAGGAATCAGAGGCTCAAAGATTTAAAAACACTTAAAATATTTGAGGAGTTCCTTCACAAAACATGCCAGCCTATCATATACCGATAATTATATATCTATGTCTGCTGAGGATAAATAAATGAAAAGTGTAAACCATGTATCTTTCAACTACGACTAATAATCCTTTTAAATATACAAAAATATTGCACAATCAAAAACTACATAGGAGTTAAAACACAATATAAAAGAAATATCCAGGACCTACATAGATTTGTACTCTGCACCATCAGACGGTAACGCCTGTCTCGGCCGACAACCATATAGCTCATGTACAAGGTTTTTAGAAGAGACCACAGTAAACTATCGGCGCTAATCTAGTTTAGGGGACCCAGCAGGAAAACTCATAGGGAAAAGTTCTCCAATCACAGCACAAAGCGTTGTGATTTGTACAGCAGGAGACATTGGCAGCGCTTCCAAACAGAGGCTGCACCCGAATTGACTACCTGCAATAGATGTGCAGAGCTCCACTATGTGGACTAAAATACACAACTTGCATTCAAAACAGGTACAGCAAAGGAGTACGTTAGCTTTGTTGTGATTGGCCGAATAGTGTGGGCGTACTTGACTACAACCTATCTGAAACCTAGCAGTTCACTGGTGCTGCCCACTTAAAGAGAAACTCCGACCAAGAATTGAACTTTATCCCAATCAGTAGCTGATACCCACTTTTACATGAGAAAAATAATGATTTTCACAAACAGACCATCAGGGGGCGCTGTATGACTGATTTTGTGCTGAAACCCCTCCCACAAGAGGCTCTGGTACCGTACGGTACTCTGGGCAAACTGTCACAATGTAACAATGTTCAGACAGGAAATAGCTGTCTGTTAAAGCCAGACCAGCTAGAAACAGCTCCATAATCTGCCCACAGTAACAATGTCACCATGTAATACAAGTCAGAATGTGAATCTGGGAGAGGAAAGATTTTACAATGAGCAAACACTGACTAAATCATGTATACATAATTATTGTAAAAATGAAGCACTTTTTTTATTACATTATTTTCACTGGAGTTCCTCTTTAATCACATTAGCAGAATTTCTCCATGAGGTTTTCTGCTAGGTCCCCCAAACCAGACAAGTGCTACTGTATCATACATAAAGAGGTTGGGCATTTGGATTGATGTTTGTTACAATCTTTGTCATGTATAAAGCAGGGCTGGAGAAACAGGTCTTTCTCAGCTGAAGTGTAACTTCACTTTGAAAATATAAAATGGTGTCTCTTGCCCCAGGAGCTTGCCTTCACGCTGTGCAAGGGATAACTCTCTGCATTGATTCTCATGGTACCGTAAGTGTGAAGTATGAGGAGATACTTAGCTACGGGAGAGGATTCTGAATAGGCATTACTCATTCTTCACCAATAAGATTTAAGGATTTCTAGAGTTTCATGGTAACTTCACAAAATAAAGTGGGGGAAGTCCATATGTCCATGTGCTTTGTACGGCTGGAGTCACGATATTGGTCTCTATGGTGAGGGTCACATAGAATGGAATATGGTTCCCCACTCAAAAGCCAAAGCCCCACCTCGGCTTGGCATAACCCAACTGCACTTTGCTGTTCAGTAAGGAAACCAGTCCAATGGACGTGTCGATATTTATAGGTCGCTGGAGGATGAGCGGGCCATTAGCTCTTCCAGGAAGAGGGCTACGCTGATGCGCCAATGCCACCATCTCCACCAACTTCTCCTTTAACTGCTCCAGCTGTGGGAAGGCAGAGAAGACAGGAAATATATAAAATGTTAGCAGGAAGGTCTAGAAACAGGGCATTCAAATACAGCAATACATTTGGCATAGGAGATGGATAAAGACTGTTTTATCCAAGTTCTCAATGTGTGGTACATGTACCTCAGGAGGTACGTCTGATGGGTCCAGGGGATACCTATATTTAGAGTTTTCGAAATGTATAAAACTAATAAATCCTATATGAACCACGCCAAATTAGTATTTAGCTTTACTATTTACTATTTAAATGGAATAGTAGATAAAAGAACATTGTTTAGAAACAACAGCTACCATGCACTATTAAATGTATCTGTGTCAAGGGGTACTTGAGATCATTTTCTTACAATACCAGGGAGTACTTGGTGAGCACAGGCTTTCAAAAATGGTGCTAT
This sequence comes from Hyperolius riggenbachi, assembly GCF_040937935.1. Taxonomy (NCBI): domain Eukaryota; kingdom Metazoa; phylum Chordata; class Amphibia; order Anura; family Hyperoliidae; genus Hyperolius; species Hyperolius riggenbachi. The sequence continues at coordinate 50,477,172 of NC_090655.1, read as the reverse complement.
CAGGAAAACTGCCAGGTCCTATCTCTGCAGGCTTGCCGTGGGGCCTGGTTCCTGACAGTGTGTGTGTGATGCAGGGTGCAGAGGGGTGTGTGGCAGTGGTGTATGTGATGCAGGGGGCAGAGGTGTGTGTGTGTGTGTGTGTGTGTGTGTGTGTGTGTGTGTGTGTGTGTGTGTGTGTGTGTGTGTGTGTGTGTGTGTGTGTGTGTGTGTGTGTGTGTGTGTGTGTGTGTGTGTGTGTGTGTGTGTGTCAGTGGTGTGGGGGATGTAGGGGGGTAGAAGTGTGTGTGGAATGCAGGGTGCATAGGTGTGTGTGTGGCAGTGGTGTGTGGGATGCAGAGGTGTGTGTGTGTGGAATGCAGGGGGCAGAGGTGTGTGTGTGGCAGAGGTGTGGGGTATGCAGGGGACAGAGGTGTGTGTGTGTGTGTGGCAGTGGTATGTGGGATGTAGGGGGGCAGACGTGTGTGTGGAATGCAGGGTGCATAGGTGTGTGTGTGGCAGTGGTGTGTGGGATGCAGAGGGGTGTGTGTGTGTGTGTGTGTGTGTGTGTGTGTGTGTGTGTGTGTGTGTGATGCAGGGGGCAGAGGTGTGTGTGTGTGTGTGGCAGAGGTGTGTGGGATGCAGGGGGCAGAGGTAGGTGTGTGTGTGTGAGATACAGGGGGCAGAGGTGGGTGGGTGTGTGTGTGGGGGGGCAGTGGTGTGTGTGTGTGTGTGTGGCTGTGGTGTGTGGGATGCAGGTGGCAGTGGTGTGTGTGTGGCACTGGTGTGTGGGATGGAGGGGGCAGAGGTGTGTGTGGTATGCAGGGAGCAGAGGTGTGTGTGTGTGGCAGTGGTGTGTGGGATGCAGGGGGCAGTGGTGTGTGTGTGTGTGACACTGGTGTGTGGGATGGAGGGGCCAGAGGTGTGTGTGGTATGCAGGGGGCAGAGGTGTGTGGGATGCAGGGGCAGTGGTGTGTGTGTGGCACTGGTGTGTGGGATGGAGGGGGCAGAGGTGTGTGTGGTATGCAGGGGGCAGAGGTGTGTGTGTGGCAGTGGTGTGTGGGATGCAGTGGGCAGTGGTGTGTGTGTGGCAGTGGTGTGTGGGATGCAGGGGGCAGAGAGGTGTGTGTGTGTGTGTGTCAGTGGTGTGTGTGTGTGTGTGTGTGTGTGTGTGTGTCAGTGGTGTGTGTGTGTGTGTAGGGCAGTTGTGTGTGTGATGCAGGGGGCAAAGGTGTGTGTGTGGCATGTAGGGGGCATAGGTGTGTGGCATGCAGGGGGCAGAGGTGTGTGTGGGGCTGGGAAGTGGTGTGTGGGATGCAGGGGGCATAGGTGTGTGTGGAATGCAGGGTGCATAGGTGTGTGTGTGGCAGTGGTGTGTGGGATGCAGGGGCAGAGGTGTAGGTGTGTGTGTAGGTGTAGGTGTGTGTGTGGATGGATGTGTGTGTGATGCAGGGGGCAGCGGTGTGTGGGATGCAGGGGGCCGAGAGGTGTGTGTGTGTTGCAGGGGGCAGAGGTGTGTGTGGCAGTGGTGTGTGGGATGCAGGAGGTAGAGAGGTGTGTGTGTGTGGCAGTGGTGTGTGGGATGCAGGAGGTAGAGAGGTGTGTGTGTGTGGCAGTGGTGTGTGTGTGGTGCAGGGGGCAGCGGTGTGTGGGATGCAGGGGGCCGAGAGGTGTGTGTGTGTTGCAGGGGGCAGAGGTAGGTGTGTGTGGCAGGGGTGTGTGGCAGTAGTGTGCGGGATGCAGGGGGCAGAGGGTGTGTGGCAGTGGTGTGCGGGATGCAGGGGGCCTGGCGGTGTGTGTGTGTTGCAGGGGGCAGAGGTAGGTGTGTGTGGCAGGGGTGTGTGTGGCAGTAGTGTGCGGGATGCAGGGGGCAGAGGGGTGTGTGGCAGTGGTGTGCGGGATGCAGGGGGCAGAGGTGTGTGTGGGATGCAGGGGGCAGAGGTGTGTGGTATGCAGGGGGCAGAGGTGTGTGTGTGTGGCAGCGGTGTGTGGGATGCAGGGGGTAGAGATGGGTGTGTGATGCAGGGGGCAGAGATGTGTATGGGTGTGTGTGTATGGGTGTGTGTGTCAGTGGTGTGTGTGTGATGCAGGGTGCAGAGGTGTGTGTGTGTGTGTGTGTGTGTGTGTGTGTGTGTGTGTGTGTGTGTGTGTGTGTGTGTGTGTGTGCGTGCGTGCGTGCGTGCGTGCGTGCGTGCGTGCGTGCGTGCGTGCGTGTGTGTGATGCAGGGGGCAGAGGTGTGTGTGTGTGTGTGATGCAGGGGGCAGAGATGTGTGTGTGTGGTAGTGGTGTGTGTGATGCAGGGGGCAGAGATGTGTGTGTGTGATGCAGGGAGCAGAGGTGTGTGTGTGTGTGTGTGTGTGTGTGTGTGGGTGGTAGTGGTGTGTGTGTGATGCAGGGGGCAGAGGTGTGTGTGTGGTAGTGGTGTGTGTGATGCAGGGGGCAGAGGTGTGTGTGTGGTAGTGGTGTGTGTGATGCAGGGGGCAGAGATGTGCGTTTGTGTGTGTGTGTGGTAGTGGTGTGCGTGTGATGCAGGGGGCAGAGGGTGTGTGTGTGTGTGTGTGTGGGTGGTAGTGGTGTGTGTGTGATGCAGGGGGCAGAGGTGTGTGTGTGGTAGTGGTGTGTGTGATGCAGGGGGCAGAGGTGTGTGTGTGGTAGTGGTGTGTGTGATGCAGGGGGCAGAGATGTGTGTGTGTGGTAGTGGTGTGTGTGATGCAGGGGGCAGAGATGTGAGTGTGTGATGCAGGGGGCAGAGGTGTGTGTGTGTGTGTGTGTGTGTGTGTGTGTGTGTGTGTGTGTGTGTGTGTGTGTGTATATATGTGTGTGTGATGCAGGGAGCAGAGGTGTGTGTGTGTGTGTATATATGTGTGTGTGATGCAGGGGGCAGAGGTGTGTGTGTGTGTGTATATATGTGTGTGTGATGCAGGGGGCAGAGGTGTGTGTGTGTGTGTGTGTGATGCACGGGGCAGAGGTGTGTGTATGTATGTATGTATGTATGTATGTATGTGTGTGTGTGTGAGATGCACGGGGCAGAGGTGTGTGTATGTATGTATGTATGTATGTATGTGTGTGTGTGTGAGATGCACGGGGCAGAGGTGTGTGTATGTATGTATGTATGTATGTATGTGTGCGTGTGTGTGATGCAGGGAGCAGAGGTGTGTGTGTGTGTGTGTGTGTATATATGTGTGTGTGTGATGCAGGGGGCAGAGGTGTGTGTGTGTGTGTGTGTGTGTGTGTGTGTGTGTGTGTGTGTGTGTGTGTGTGTGTGTGTGTGTGTGTGTGTGTGTGTGTGTGTGTGTGTGTGTGTGTATAGATGCAGGGAGCAGAGGTGTGTGTGTGTGTGTATATATGTGTGTGTGATGCAGGGGGCAGAGGTGTGTGTGTGTGTGTATATATGTGTGTGTGATGCAGGGGGCAGAGGTGTGTGTGTGTGTGTGTGTGTGTGATGCACGGGGCAGAGGTGTGTGTATGTATGTATGTATGTATGTATGTGTGTGTGTGTGAGATGCACGGGGCAGAGGTGTGTGTATGTATGTATGTATGTATGTATGTGTGCGTGTGTGTGATGCAGGGAGCAGAGGTGTGTGTGTGTGTGTGTGTGTATATATGTGTGTGTGTGATGCAGGGGGCAGAGGTGTGTGTGTGTGTGTGTGTGTGTGTGTGTGTGTGTGTGTGTGTGTGTGTGTGTGTGATGCAGGGGGCAGAGATGTGCGTGTGTGATGCAGGGGGCAGAGGTGTGTGTGTGTATGTGTGTGTGTGTGTGATGCAGGGAGCAGAGGTGTGTGTGTGTGTGTGTGTGTATATATGTGTGTGTGTGATGCAGGGGGCAGAGGTGTGTGTGTGTGTGTGTGTGTGTGTGTGTGTGTGTGTGTGTGTGTGTGTGTGTGTGTGTGTGTGTGTGTGTGTGTGTGTGTGATGCAGGGGGCAGAGATGTGCGTGTGTGATGCAGGGGGCAGAGGTGTGTGTGTGTATGTGTGTGTGTGTGTGATGCAGGGAGCAGAGGTGTGTGTGTGTGTATATATGTGTGTGTGATGCAGGGGGCAGAGGTGTGTGTGTGTGTGTGTGTGTGTGTGTGATGCACGGGGCAGAGGTGTGTGTATGTATGTATGTATGTGTGTGTGTGTGATGCAGGGAGCAGAGGTGTGTGTGTATATATGTGTGTGTGATGCAGGGGGCAGAGGTGTGTGTGTGTGTGATGCAGGGGGAAGAGGTGTGTGTGTGTGTGTGTGATGCACGGGGCAGAGGTGTGTGTGTGTGTGTGTGTGTGTGTGTGTGTGTGTGTGTGTGTGTGTGTGTGTGTGTGTGTGTGTGTGTGTGTGTGTGATATGCAGGGGGCAGAGATGTGCGTTTGTCAGTGGTGTGTGTAGATTGCGGGGGGCAGCAGTGCGTTTGTGGCAGTGGCGTGTGTGTGTCTGGGTTGCAAGGGGAAGCAATGTATGAGTGGCAGTGGTATTTGTATGGTAGTGGTGGGTGTATGAGTGTTTGGTGGAGGGCAATAGTCTGTATTATTTGGGTACACAGGGGGAGGGAATAATGGTTCTTATGTACCTGTGTGTAGAGGGGACAGTGGTGCGCAGAAGGGGTGGATGGGTTGAAAAAGTCACTTGTGGTGTCTGTGAGGGGTAACACAGTGTGTGGGGGGAGTGATGTGTGCAGGGAGAGGATACACAGACTTGTGAACAATGAACTTGCTGTTCTGTGATGGTAATTAAGTCAGAGGAGCCACGAGGGAAATGGAAGATTTCTCAGACAAATGGCTAATGTAATAGCAGATAATTTGTCACGTAGCGCGTATAACCAATCAATACACAGCCGTGAATGATGGCGCTGAGTCACCGCTGGATAGTTTTTACAACAAGCACCTGACAAGAGACGTGATTTGTTATCTACCACAGAATCGGTAAACCGATCAATACTAGACGATTGGTCATTGCGTGTCTGTGCAGAGCAGATGGCGCTGCACATGCCGAGACACTGATTACTACACACTAACCTAGAAAAACTTTAAAGGGAACCAAAGGTGAGAGGGATATGAAGGCTGCCATAGCTGATCTGACTGAGGGCTGAAAGCCAGGTTCTCCTAGTGAGCAAAAGTCTCCTCTCCCCACTGGCCAACAGTCATGCCTCCCCACTGGCTGATAGCCAGGTCTCCCCACTGGTCAACAGCTACTCCTCCCCACTGGCTGATAGCCAGGTCTCCCCACTGGTCAACAGCCTCACCTCCCAACTGGCCAACAGCCATGCCTCCCCACTGGCTGATAGCCAGGTCTCCCCACTGGCCAGCAGCCTTACCTTGCTACTGACCAACAGCTACTCCTCCCCAATTACCAACAGCCTCACCTCCTCACTGATCAGAAACCTCACCTCCCCACTGACCAACAAACACTCCTCCCCAACAGCTTTACCTCCCTACTGACCAAAAGCCACTCCTTCCCACTGACCCACAGCCACTCCTTCCCACTGACCCACAGCCACTCCTCCCCACTGACCCACAGCCACTCCTCCCCACTGACCCACAGCCACTCCTCCCCACTGACCCACAGCCACTCCTCCCCACTGACCCACAGCCACTCCTCCCCACTGACCCACAGCCACTCCTCCCCACTGACTAACAGCCACTCCTCCCCACTGACTAACAGCCACTCCTCCCCACTGACTAACAGCCACTCCTCCCCACTAAACCAACCGCCACTCCTCCCCACTAAACCAACCGCCACTCCTCCCCACTAAACCAACAGCCTCACCTCCCTACTGACCAACAGTCACTCCTTCCCACCGACCAGCAGCCACACTTCCCAACCAAGCAATCCCACTCCTTCTCACTGACCTACAGCTACTCCTCCCCACTGACAGCGACAGCCACACTTCCCCATCAAGTGATGATACTCCTTCCCAGTGACCAACAGCCACAGCTCCCCAGTGACCAACAGCCACAGCTCCCCAGTGACCAACAGCCACAGCGCCCCAGTGACCAACAGCCACAGCGCCCCACTGACCAACAGCCACAGCGCCCCACTGACCAACAGCCACAGCGCCCCACTGACCAACAGCCACAGCGCCCCACTGACCAACAGCCACAGCGCCCCACTGACCAACAGCCACAGCGCCCCACTGACCAACAGCCACAGCTCCCCACTGACCAACAGCCACAGCTCCCCACTGACCAACAGCCACAGCTCCCCACTGACCAACAGCCACAGCTCCCCACTGACCAACAGCCACAGCTCCCCACTGACCAACAGCCACTCCTCCCCACTGACCAACAGCCACACATCCCCACTGACCAACCAATCTTCTTGTGAAGCAAATCCAATTTCCCTTTTACAGTTCTCACTGTTGTCTTTGTAGATTTCAAATCATGACAAAGTGCTTCCAGATTAATAATTTCTAAGTGTCCTTTTCCTATTATTTTATGCTTTTTAACTTTTAAAGTTTTGTTTTTAGCTGTTTTTCTATTGCAGACATGTACATAGTGTAACTCACTGATGTGAGTATGTGAGTGTGTGTATGTACACATATCTGTGTGTGTTTTCCCCTGGTGTCTTGCTTCGTGGTCAGAGCTCACCTGGCACATGCTCTTCAGGTCGTCCTCTGCAGCCTCTCCCGGGTGCTGGATCAGGTTGATGTATGACAGGTCTTCTGTCCAAGGGTTCCACCATGAGAGGAAGGAAGGGGGTGGCCTAAGCTTGTCCCACTTCACCTGCAGAGCGGTACATTCCCGCCTAGAGAGAGCAGAGAAAGACAGATGAGCAGGTATTCTTCGCTCACATTAGTATACGCAGGGTCAGTTTTAGGTCAAAAAGCCATGGGCAAAATGAATGTGGAGGCCCTAACATTTTCAGGACCTACTGGCAGTAAACTTGTGACCTCTACAACCCCTAACTTGTGGGGTCCCTAAAGAGCTTGGGGCCCCCCTGGGCAGTCACCTAGTTGAACTCCTTAGATGCACTGGCCCTGATTATACCTACTAGTCATGTAGTCACTTTGTAACTGAATCAGCGCAGGTCACAAGAAGGTATGTGATACAGTTCCACTACGCTTCACATCTGAGGTATCAGGCCAATAAAAGTGAATCCCAACACCCAAAAGGAAAAAGGCTTACCAGCCAATAACAACCCATGTTGTAGGGTTGTATACATAGCCAGAGGCTCCCAGTGGTCACAGAACTTTTCCAGTCTAACTATGTCGTCCTCCAGATAGCATCCAGATAGTATAGGTATAAGATTGATGATATATGATAAAATGATAAAAACAGCAGTACTAAGTGTAGACCGCTTTATTGAGGATAAATGAACTATAAAATCATAAGACATAAAAAGAGTACTCACATATGCAATTAACATAGCACGTGTATACTGGCCAGTGGCAAGAACAAGAATATGAGGTGTCGCTCGTTTCCTTCCAATTAAAGACTGGAACAGTTCTGACTGTGACCACTAGGACTGTTCCAGCCTCATGCTATGTACACAACCTTATATCGTGGGTTGTTATTGGCTGGTAAGCCTTTTACCCTTTGGGTGCTGGGATTTACTTTTATTGGCCTGACACCTCAGATGTGAAGCACGGTTGAACCACCTACTTGTGACCTGCGCCGATTCAATTACATTATTGCTTGAAAATTGGACACTGTTTTCTCTCAGCTGCAGTCCTTAGATGATAAACATTGGCGCTGTTCCTCTCTTTTTATGTAGTTACTTTGCGATTGTCTGAACCTCCAATCTCTGTAATTTTATTATTATTTAACATTTATATACTGCAGACATCACTTTTACAGAATATACGGTCTTGTCACTAACTGTCCCTCAGAGGGGATCACAATCAAATCCTTACCATAGTCATATGTCCATCATAGTTTAGTCTATGGACAATTAAAGGGGAAGTTAATTAACTTATGTGTAGGTTTTTGGGAAGTAAGAGGAAACCCACTCAGACACGGGGTGAACATAAAAACTGCAGATAGTACCCTGGCTGGGATTCGAACCGGGGACTCAACGCTGCAAGGCAAGGGTGCTATCCACTACAATGATGACCATAAGCATATGATCAACTGCACATCAATCGAGGTCCAGACTGAATCTCAGATATAAGGGGACGCATCAAGTCCGCAACTAAAGCAATACTGCACCGCAGTCAGTCTTCAAACCAACAGTTTAGTGTACCACCTATACCACACCCTGAGGAGAGTAACGACCCCCCAGAAAAACTAAGAAGCCCCTTAGTGTACACAACCCTTCCTTCGCCTCTTCTTGGTGAACCTCACACCCTGGGGCTCTATCCTACAAGGCTCAAAAAAGCCAAGTGTGGCCATCATAATCTTCATGCCCATAACATGTGTAGCCACAAAAACACCTGATCTGGAGAATCAGAGAAAGGAAAGGTTAGTAGTTGCCCCCACAAGCAGGCGGCAGGCCTGCTTGGATCAAAGGTGTATGTGTATGGAAATGTATGAATTTGAATTGCGCACCACCTCATATTTGCACAATTTTTATTATGAGTGCAGTTATTGAGGAATTATCATTAATAAGGTTGCCATAATGCTGGTATGTCATAATGTCAGAGATACACCTCGTTTTTTAGTAGCACAGGCACACATCAGAAGATGCAAGACACTCACTTGTTCAGAGCCATCTTGGGATAGGCCAGTGGTCCCCAGACCAGGGCATCAATGTAATTCAGAGGAATCCTGAAAAGCCGACTGTTCCCCATCTCCATGAAGTTGTAGTAAGAAATAACAAGGGAGTGGTCACACAGGAAGGCCAGGACTTCACGCTCTGTACCCCAGTGGCTGATCCTGTCCAACAAATAAAGGCGAACAATGAGAAAACATCCCTGAGACTTCACATCACCTCCCACCACCACTGAGGGATTAAGGTGTAGTGATGCCCTAGGCAACATTCCATCTTGGGCTACCCCTGCAAATGGACAACAGAGGGGAAAATTCTAGGCCTTAAAGAGAATCTGTATTGTTAAAATCGCACAAAAGTAAACATACCAGTGTGTTAGGGGACATCTCCTATTACCCTCTGTCCCAATTTTGCCGCTCCCCGCCACATTAAAAGTAGTCAAAAACAGTTTTAAAAAGTTTGTTTATAAACAAACAAAATGGCCACCAAAACAGGAAGTAGATTGATGTACAGTATGTCCACACATAGAAAATACATCCATACACAAGCAGGCTGTATACAGCTTTCCTTTTGAATCTCAAAAGATCATTTGTGTGTTTACCTTCTGTCCCCTGCTTCTCTCATGCACTGAAGTGACAGGCTTCCTGCAGACAGCTCTGCCTGTGCCTGTGTTTGTAATTCCTCAGTATGTGTCAGCCAGCTACTTTCACAGCCTAACAGAGGAGGATTTTTATCCAGCTCTCTTCTATCACTGATAAGATAGCAGAGATGCTGCTGGCTTATGTAAATAAAACACACACTGGAGTGTGCAGAGAGGGGCCTGGAGGGGTGTGCATAAACAGACCAGCACAGAAGAGTTGGCAGCCTTCCAGACACAGGCCGACAAGTCTGACAGGGGAAAGATACATTGATTTATTACAGAGACAGTGCCAGTAGAAAGTGCTGCAGTAAGGCAGAGCACATTAGAATAGCTTTAGGAACTTGTAGGATGGTAGAAAAAACGTAATTTTTGGTACAGTGTCTCTTTAAAGGAGTTATCAGGCAAATAAAAGAAAATAAGCGCTACTTACCCGGGGCGTCCTCCAGCCCCAAGCATGTCCCTCGCCGCAGCTCTCCCTTCAGCCATTCGCCGCAGCTACGTCCCGGTCCCCGGTGATGACGTCAGGGCGACCTCCAGGTCGGCCTGTACAGTGGCTGGATGGTGTACTGGTTAAGGGCTCTGCCTCTGACACGGGAGACCAGGGTTCGAATCTTGGCTCTGCCTGTTCAGTAAGCCAGTAATTCAGTAAGGAGTTCATTGGGCAAGACTCCCTAACACTGCTACTGCCTACTGAGTGCGCTCTAGTGGCTGCCTCGCAAGCGCTTTGAGTCCGACAGGAGAAAGGCACTATACAAATACTGCCATTATTACTGCGCGAGCGGCGCTGTCAATCACCGCTACGTGGATCAGAGCTGCGGCAAGGGACATGCTGGGAGCTTGGGGCTGGAGGAAGCCTCGGGTAAGTAGCACTTATTTTCTTTTATTTGCCTGATAACTCCTAGGAAGTGTTGGCCAGCGCTATTCTCCTTCAAACTTCGGACTTCATAAGTTACACTGATGTCTTCAATGCTGGAAATTTTAGGCACTAAGTAAACCTGAGAGAATTACTGTTACAATCCTTTTCATGACTAAAGACATAAGAAATATAACAAAAAACAATGATGATTGGCTCCTTACTGTGCCAGGATCCAGGTGCTGTGGAGCTGCCCATCTTCATCTTGCGACAAATGTCCCTTGATGTTCTCTATTGTCTGCTGGACAACTGAGGGCTGATGGGAGACAGAAGAAAGAGGTCAGGAAGACTCAAAGAAAACGGAGATGCAGAGAAAATCCCAGTAAAAAAACTCCTTTACTGAGGAATATAATTCAGATAGGTGTAAAGGGTCAGCACCAGAGGACCCGACAGACCTCTGAGGGAATCAGGTTGGTTGGACTGTGCTTCCAGACCATAGGTGATCAATACAGCATTTGAAGTAGAAAGAATCTGGGCACCAGAACAAAGGTTCCAAGACCAGGATCACCTTTAATATATCCCCAGCATAAGGCGTGTAGCCTAACAGCCGTATACCCACTTCATCAGAGATGTGCTTTTTGCCTCTGACAAAGTGGATATTACCTGTGAAAAGGCTGGTCTTGGAAACTGGTCTGGTGCCCAGATTCTTCTTATTTCAAATGCTCCTTTAGGGGGTCATTCACACTTGCGTTTGCAAAACGCCGGCGATTTTTGCCGGTGTTTTGCAGGAGTGATTTTTCCACGATTTCACGCAGAAAAATCACTGAACACTGCGTTGATTTTTCCGCGATCGCGTTTTGCGCTTCTATAGCACTGAAACGCAATAGCAGGGAAATCGCCTGAAAAAGGTGCAGGTGACATGCTTGTGTTTCACGTTTTTGGGCGACTTGGGGCAATTAGTGCAGATTGCCCAAGTAAGAACGGGCCCATAGACTTTTATTACACTAGCGCTTTAAAAACCCGCTAGCATTTAAGCGTTTTGCCTAAATTGCCGGCAAAACGCTGAAGTGTGAATGGGCCCTTACAGAGGACAGTCAGTGGAAGAAAGACGCTCCATATTGTTTAGTGTTTGCAGATGCTACCTCCTGCGTTTTCCTCAATTCCTGACAATTTGAATGTAGCTACCTTTCCACACAACTTAATATGCTGTTGTTTGAGGAGTCTGCTGATGTCGGAGCAGTGCTTTTCAGTGCAGGTAGATTTGGCTGCAGCTGGCGCCACCATAGACTGTTATAGGAATTACATTTATAGCGGCGCTCAGTGAGTAACGTCGGCCCCGTCAGAAGACGGAGCCAAATTTGCTTATAAAGCACAATAATTCGGCCTCCAGATATTGCTGGAAGCCAATTTATATCATTCCCCCACTATCCATGGCGGCCTGGAGGGGGAATAGTAATTAACACGGCCAGAACTTATGCAGCAGCAAGATTAGCCATATACCGGCTGTATCCTGCACCCAAGTCTCCCACGCCGATTTCACATGTATGCGCTGATGTAGTCACTCACTGTTTGAAGCACCCCGGTTCATCTTACTGTGATCACATAACTATATAACAAACTTCACACTCTAAACCAACTTTAACTACAGAATGTGCCCCCCCCCCACCAGTGGTACTGAACATGGTACCCCCATCCCCCCCCCCCCGAGAACATTTGAAATCGGCGCCGGTAGACTTGGGCGCAGGATACAGCGGTATATAGCTGATCCTGCTTCTGCACAAGTCCGGGCCGATTTAATTACTATTCCCCCTCCAGGCCGCCATGGATAGTGGTGGAATGAAATAATTCGGCTTCCAGCGATTGCTGGAGGCCGAATTATTATGTTTTTAAGCAACTTCTGCTCTGTCATCTGGCGGCGCCGACGTTACTCACTGAGCGCTTCAATAGGAATGATTCCTATTGAAGTCTATGGAGGCGCCGACTGCGCCCAAATCTAGCAGCGCTGAAAAGCACTGCTCCGCCCCCCCCCCCCCCTTGTGATACAAAACATGTGGCACAAACAAGATTCCCCCATCTAACCACCACCAGTGGTGCAGAATTCAACTCCCCCCTACCTTCCACCAGTGGTACAGATCATGATCTCTCCCCCAATCCACCTCCTCCACTACACTTGTGATACCAAATATGTGGAACAGAACAGGATTCCCTCCATGAGTGGTACGTAGAACATGATTCCCTACAACAATGGTGCAGAACATGATTTAATCAGGGCTGTGGAGTCTAAGTCGACAAGGAGTTGGAGCAATTTTTGGGGTACCTGGAGTCAGTGATTTCATAAACTGAGGAGTTGGAGCTGGAGGATTTTTGTACCAAGTCCACAGCCCTGGTAAGTATAAGACTAATGGCCTAAACCAGGGGTCCTCAAACATTTTGGGTTGAGGGCCGGGTCAACATACTTCAGACCGCTGGTGGGCCGGAGTAAACATAAAATGATGTAGACGTCTTTGCGGACCAGACAGTGAAGCATACCCAGGTGACAATCTGCAAGCCAATTGGACAGCAGTGTCACCTGATGTGGAATTTGATTGGAAACCAGCAAAATTTCTGCTTTCTGGCTTCCATGTGGATGGGGGGTGCTGCACTGCTATTCCATATGTGGACCACCAATATTTAAAGATGTAGCTGACTGCATTTATAAGCAATACATTTTCTGTGTGGGGGGCCGGTAAGAAAGCCTTAGGGGGCCACATTCGGCCCGCGGGCCTTAGTTTGAGGACCACTGGCCTAAACCCACTAATGCAGTTGTGTCCGCTTTTCAGTAACACATCAATGTTACAGATGTTTAAAAGCGGACACAACTCCCTAAGGAGTCAGAGCAATTTTGGGTACCTGGAGGTTTCATAAACTGAGGAGTCAGATGATTTTTGGATGAACTCCACAGCCCTGGATCCCCCGGTACATGATCACCATACACCGGTGATACAAGACAATCCCACATTCCCCTACCGACCCTCCCCCCCCCCCCAACAACCGAACTTATGTTACGATAAGCAAACTCCCCCTCAACCTCCAACACCCTCCCCGTGGACATACCCGAAATATGAAGTATTCCTCGCTGCTACTGGTTTTGTTTTTGGTCTCTGTGGTAATGATTTGAGGGGTGAAGCGTCCTCTGGGATTCGGAGCATACATAGGGAGTGATGATGGCTTGGGATCTGTGCTGTCTGGTGCTGATGATGCTTCAGAAGTCATTGTACTTGTTGCCTTTCTTTATTCTTTTATCCAGGGCAGTCTCTGCTTTCTCCTCCTGGGCAGACTCAGCTCTCTCTCCTTCGGGGCAGTCTATGCTCTCTCTCCTCGAGGCAGTCTCTGCTCTCTCCTCCTGGGCAGTACTCTACTCCTGGGCAGTCTCTGCATGTGCAGACCTGCTGTCTCTCTATATGTTCTGACCTGCTGTCGCTCTCCTTTTCAGACCTGCTGTGTCTCTGTATGCTCAGACCTGCTGTGTCTCTGTATGCTCAGATCTGCGGTCTCTCCTACCTGTGCATATCTGCGGTCTCTCCTACCTGTGCACAGCTGCTGTCTCTGTATGTTCTGACCTGCTGTCTCTCTGACCTGCTTCCTCTCTGTATGCTCTGACCTACTGTCTCTCTCCCCTGTGCAGACCTGTTGTCTCTCTCCTCTGTGCAGGCCTACTGTCTCTCTGTATGCTCTGACCTGCTGTCTCCCTCCTCTGTGCAGACCTGCTGTCTCTTTGCCTGTCTCTTGTGCAGGCCTCCTGCTTCTCTCTCTGGCTTTCTTGCTCTGTCTCTCCTGTGCACAACCGCCGTATCTCTCGCTCCTCTTTACTTTGTAGTTTTGGTGGGGGGAGCAGGAAATGTTTGTAAGAAACGAAACCAGTTTCTCCAGCTCTGAACAAAGCTCTCAGACTGTAGCCAGTTGGTGACGTCACATAAAGGAGACAGTTACCAGCAATAGAGTGTAGATACAACAAACTGTGGCGTGGACTTCCTAATAGATCTCAGGTGCTGCAAATGACACAGCTGGTAATTTACTTTCATAAATCCTCACTGTGAACTGATTAGAATTAGATCTATTGGAAACCGATCTAAATGAATTATTGGACTAAGGCCTAGTGCACACCGGAGCGTTTCCGCTGCAGTTTGCGATCCGCTTGCGGGTGCGGATCCGCTAGGGTAATGTATTTCAATGGGCTGGTGCACACCAGAGCGGGAGGCGTTTTGCAGAAACGCATACTCCCGGGCTGCTGCAGATTTTGGATTGCGGATGCGTTTCTGCCTCAATGTTAAGTATAGGAAAACCGCAAACCGCTCTGAAAAACGGCACTTCAGAGCGGTTTGCCAGGCGGTTTTTGTTACAGTAGCTGTTCAGTAACAGCTTTACTGTAACAATACATGAAATCTACTATACCAAAAACGCTACACAAAACCGCAAAACGCTAGCTGAAACGCTGCAGAAAAATAAGAAAAAGCGTTTCAAAATCTGCTAGCGTTTTGCGGATCTGCTAGCGGGTTTTGGTGTGCACCAGCCCTAAGATCCAATGCAACGCTATGGGCCACTGATCTGCTGCTCGACCTAGATTTTCCATCTTGTCAGATAGATCAAATTGATCGAAATCAATTGCAAATCGATTGATTGGCTAATTTGAAAGAATTGTTTTTCGATCGATCGATTCTATAGAATTGATCGATGGGCCCCTTAACCACTTGCCGACCGCACGCTTATGCCGTGCGTCGGCAAAGTGGCAGCTGCAGGACCAGCGACGCAGTACTGCGTCGCCAGCTGCAGGCTGATTAATCAGGAAGCAGCCGCTCGCGCGAGCGGCTGCTTCCTGTCAAATCACGGCGGGGGGCTCCGTGAATAGCCTGCGGGCCGCCGATGGCGGCTCGCAGGCTAAATGTAAACACAAGCGGAAATAATCCGCGTTGTTTACATTGTACGGCGCAGCAGCGCCGTAAGGCAGATCGGCGATCCCCGGCCAATCAGCGGCCGGGGATCGCCGCCATGTGACAGGGGGTGTCCTGTCACTGGCTGCACAGGACGGATAGCGTCCTGTGCAGCCCCGATCACCGGGGGGGGGGGGGGGGGGGGGAGCAGGTAGGAGAGGGAGGGGGGAATTTCGCCGCGGAGGGGGGCTTTGAGGTGCCCCCCCCCGCAACACCCAGGCAGGCAGGAGAGATCAGACCCCCCCTGCACATCATCCCCATAGGGGGGAAAAAGGGGGGGCAATCTGATCTCTCTGCCTGCAACCTGATCTGTGCTGCGGGCTGCACAGCCCACCCAGCACAGATCACTCAAAACAGCGCTGGTCCTTAAGGGGGGTAAAGGGTGGGTCATCAAGTGGTTAACCACCCTGGCGTTCTGATTAAATCGCCAGGGTGGCTGCGGGAGGGTTTTTTTTAAATAAAAAAAAAACTATTTCATGCAGCCAACTGAAAGTTGGCTGCATGAAAGCCCACTAGAGGGCGCTCCGGAGGCGTTCTTCTGATCGCCTCCGGCGCCCATAATAAACAAGGAAGGCCGCAATGAGCGGCCTTCCTTGTTTTGCTTATATCGTCGCCATAGCGACGAGCGGAGTGACGTCATGGACGTCAGCCGACGTCCTGACCTCAGCCGCCTCCGATCCAGCCCTTAGCGCTGGCCGGAACTGTTTGTTCCGGCTACGCTGGGCTCGGGCGGCTGGGGGGACCCTCTTTCGCCGCTGCACGCGGCGGATCGCCGCGCTGCAGCGGCGATCAGGCAGCACACGCGGCTGGCAAAGTGCCGGCTGCGTGTGCTGCTTTTTATTTCATTAAAATCGGCCCAGCAGGGCCTGAGCGGCAGCCGCTGGCGGTGTTGGACGAGCTGAGCTCGTCCAGACCGCTCAGCTGGAACTGTAAACATGTAGCCAGGGCTTGCGCTACCATAGAGGCAAAGGGGGCATTTGCATAGCTCCCAACTGTCCCTCTTTCGGAGGGACAGTCCCTCTTTGGAAGCCCTGTCCCTCCCTTGGTCCCTTTTTCCTTCTCATTTGTCCCTCTTTCAGGACTTTGTCCCGCTTTCTATGTAAATATATGTATTTCTGTACTAACAAATGTGTTTGATTGATTCCCATCCTTTGAATTGATATATTACTAATTTTAAAATGTTACTATGAAGGAAAATGAACCAGGATAGAAAGGACCAGTGTGGTTTGAATTATAAAACAACATATTTTTCTAATAAAATATTTATGGAAAGCGTGCCTAGGGGTGTGGCAGGGGCGTGGCTTAAGTGGCCCTCTTTCTCCTCTCAAAAAGTTGGGAGGTATACATTTGCCCCGGAGCCCCAGCAGCACTGACCCTGCTATATTCTCTTTGCATACCCCCTCCTCCAGTTGCTCTGCTCCCCGGAGCCCTGCAGCAAGTATATTAGCGTGTGTTTACACATGACGCACCGGGTCATAGAGAAGGAGGGAGACAGCGTGCCTCAGAGTGCAGCCGCTGCCTGTCCACTCACCCGCCGGGACTAAGGTAATTATGGCTGCTAATATCCTTGTAGCAGGGCCCCAGGGAGCAGAGGGGTAATGGGGGGGGGCTGCAGGGGCCCACTCTGAAGTTTGCCCCAGGGCCCTTGAACCGGCCCTGCATGTAGCTAGCCACACACAAGATTTTTGAATGGAGCAATCATTTTTTTGTCATCCAATACTTGTTTTTTCAACTGACTTATTAACCGGCTTATTGATTTAAAAAAACTTCAATTTTACCTCTTCTTTTTGCATTTAAAAATTTAAATGTGAAGCTTAAATGTGGATAAATAATGTGCAGCTAGAAGGGGAGTGGGGGGGGACATGGATGGCAGCTCCTATAGCTTTTAGAAACCAGGAAAAAAAAGTAGTGCTTGGTTCAGCAGTTATCATTCAAACGGATACGCCAGGATGGATCAGTCTACATGGACGATAATCGGGGTCTATCGGTGTCTTGATGTTGTGATGCTTTTTTTCCAATGATGCCCAGGCGACATGTTGCTAATCTTTCGATTTGGACAACAATGGTCTATCATGTGTACAGTGCTTAAAGGGTAACTGAGATGACCGTTATAGCTGTATTTATACTCACCTGGGGCTTCCTCCATTTTCTTGAAAATCCTTCAGGTATTGTCGGCCTGTCGTGCACTTCTGCTCATGCACGGCCGCGCGCGCCCCCGCGCCCGTGGATCAACCCCACTGTGTAATGACTGCAGGCCAGGTTTGCTGGAATACTTGTGTTCTCTTATCTCTTCCATCCCATGATTGCATTTTCTCAGTAATCCCCTCACTGACACAACCAAAGGGGCCCATACATTGGTCGATTTCAGTGATTGATTCGATCAAATCCATCGGCCGAAAATCGATGCACAATTGAGCAGCCGATTGATCGATTTGTGGCTGATTTCGATTTGATCTATCTGACAGGATGGAAAATCTAGGTGGATCTGCTGCTGGCAGTAGATCGATGGCCCATACAGTTGCATTGGATCTAATGGTGCAATAATGTATTTAGATTGATTTTTCCATATACTGCATTTCCAATAGATTTAATTCTGAAATCTATTGGAAATCTGCACCTAGTGTGTGGCACACATCAGATAGATTCCTGTCAGATTCGACCTGACAGGCATCTGACAGAAATCTTAAGGGTAATATAGTAACTTCAGTACTGAGGTGACGTTTTCTGTTGTAGCAGCACCGGGGTCCGGGATTTACATGCCACTCACATAAATACTGTGAGTAGAGCTTAGCATACCGATCTATGGTTTGTGATGAATGGCCTTATCACCGATCTGTCACAATTCTTTATTTGATATTTTATTACCGCCTTGTAAAATGCAGCGCTCTCGGTTTGACTGATGATCCCATCATGTGAGGTTTTTTTCCATAGCTAATATACAACCACTGGGCATATTTATAATACTACTCAGCAGAATGAAAAGAACTGGCTCTTACTCTCCCAGCCAGATGCTTACATCGGCCAAACACGGGGCAGTCTCATCGCAGCCGTCTGATTCCATAAATCGGGTTCTGTGGAGGGTTTTAAAAACAAAAAACTAAAGGCCCATACACACGTCGGATTTCCGCGAACGACGGGTTGTTCCATCGTTCGCCCGCTAAATCGGGCGTGTGTACAGGCTGTCGTTCGCTTGATAAGGGTGAGTTGAGCGATCCGCCCGGCGGATCGCTCAAACTCACCCTTATCAAGCGAACGACAGTCTGTGCACACGCCCGATTTAGCGGGCGAACGACGGAACGACGGGGCGTGCAAACGACCCGTCGTGCGCGGAAATCCGACGTGTGTATGGGCCTTAACACTTACCTGGGGCTTCTATAGGCCTCCTGCAGCTGTAATGTCCCGCGCCGTCCTCCTACGATGCTCGGATCCCCGCCGCCGGTCCCGGTCTAATTATTCATCTAACTAGACTAATACTGCTCACTCCCGCTCCTGTCTCTGGGAGCTTACTGTGCAGGCGCAGTAAGAGAAAACCTTGTACTGCGCCTGCACAGAAAGCTCCCGGAGACGCGAGCGGGAGCATGCATGCGCTCGGCCACGGCCATGCAGCCGCAGTTGTATTAGACTAATAATAAGACCGGGACCGACGGGAACAGTTCCGACTGGGAACAGAGGATCGTAGAAGGACGGCGCAGGACATTACAGCTGCAGGGGGCCGATAGAAGCCCCAGGTAAGTTTCAGTTTTTTGCTTTTAAAACCCTCCACAGAACCCCTTTAACAAAATTTACTTTGCCCAAAACATTTTATCTGCCATCAATCACTGATTTAGGATTCAAAAAAAAATTGATGACTACCTTCTCCTTTTTATAACTAGAAGCGTAATATTTCTGTGCACCTTCTTGTATTTATTACCGCATTATCCAGGGCCAGTGCTCCCACAGAGGCAAAGGGGGCAATTGCCCCAGAGCCTGTAGGGGGCACCCAAAGTGCCCCTTCTTCCCTCCAGCTATGGTGACCCATGAGAGCTGGAATGCTGTGTGTTTACTCTGTACATCATAATGGGAAGCCCCAAAATGCTTTTTAGGGGACATATGATTGACACCTAATGATAATATGTGATTGGGGGGGGGGGGGATTGGATCGGGCCTGGTACACGGCTCAAGGGCCCTGGGGGTGATTTGATTGCAAGAGGAGCTCCCCAATTTACTTTTGCCACAGGGCCCTATTGTTGCTACAACTGGCCTGGGCCTTATCAATAGAAAGGTGCAGTTATCTGCTCCCTCATCTGTTTATTACTTCTTTATAAGTATCAGCAGGTGGTGTTGGCCTCTTTGGCCTTGATTCACTAAGATCATGCTGGAGATAATAAGGCAAGAGAAAACTTACCTCCACACAGTGAAAGAGTTATCTTATCTCTTCATTCCTTAAGTTACCTCCTCTGTAGTTAATTTACCTCCTCTGTAGCTATTTTCACATTCAGTTAATAAACAGCCTGTCTTTAACTCTGGAGTTATTTTAAGGATAGAAGAGTTAACTTAACCACTTGAGGACCCACCCTTTACCCCCCCTTAAGGACCAGCGCTGTTTTTAGTGATCTGTGCTGGGTGGGCTCTGCAGCCCCCAGCACAGATCAGGGTGCAGGCAGAGCGACCAGATCGCCCCCCTTTTCTCCCCCCTATGGGGATGATGTGCAGGGGGGGTCTGATCGCTCCTGCCTGCCTGAGGTTTGCGGGAGGGGGGGCACCTCAAAGCCCCCCCTCCGCAGCGAAATTCCCCCCCCTCCCTCTCCTACCTGTCATCCCCGGTGATCCGGGCTGCACAGGACGCTATCCGTCCTGTGCAGCCAGTGACAGGACGTCCCCTGTCACATGGCGGCGATCCCCAGCAGTGCCGTACAATGTAAACAAAGGAGACATATGTCTCCTACGTTTACATTTAGTTTGCGAGCCGCAATTAGCGGCTCGCAGGCTATTCACGGAGACCCGCTCCGTGATCTGACAGGAAACGGCCGCTCGCGTGAGCGGCCTTTCCTGATTAATTAGGGAGGCACCTGGCGACGCAGATCTGCGTCGCTGGTCCTCTAGCTACCACTTTGCCGCCGCACGGTATGAGTGCGCGGTCGGCAAGTGGTTAAAGACACAAGAGTTAACTTTAGGTTTGCCTGAGGTAAAATGTTTCCTGAATATGACATGCATCATCACCATGGTGATCACTCTAGAAACGTTATTAAAGACAGGAGATAAGCTTAGTGAATTGAGGCCATTCTCTTATTTATCCCTTAATAATAAATATCAGGAGTTAATACTGGTCACTTTCTCCTGAATTTTGGCTGCTTTATTATTATTTAGTATTTATCCGCAGCACTTTTGAAAGTATATTGTCTTGTCTCTAACTTTCCCTCACAGGAGCTCACAATCTAATCCCTACCATAGTCATATGTCTTTCTGAGGACCAGTGCACACCAAAAAGCGCCTGCGTAATAGCAAACTCTTAGTGCTTTTTGAAGTGATTTTTCAGAACGATTCTAGGCCTGTGTGTAGCGATTTCTGGAGTGTTTTTGTGTAGCCTTTTTTTATTTTTTTGTTACAGTAAGGGCCCATTCACACTTGCTGATCGCAAAACGCTAGCGAGATTTTTTGCGTTGAATGCAAAAAAAATCGCCATTCACACTTGGCGATTTTTTTTGCGATTGCGTTTAGCACTTCTATAGCACTGAAACGTGTAAGAACGGGCCCATAGGGTTTCATTGCATTAGCGCTTTTAAAAAGCGCTAGCGTTTGAGCGTTTTGCCGAAATCGCTACCATATACCAAATCTAAGGGCTGGTTCACATTGGGGCGATTCTTCAGCACTTTGCTGATCGCCGGCGATCAGCAAAGCGCTGCTACAATGCATCCCTATGGATACATTCACACTGCAGCAGTTGCGATTTCGATTAATCGCAAAAGCGCTGCATGCAGCATTTCAGGGGCAATTGCTCTGTGATTTTCTTTCTATTGAACGGGAATCACAAGCCCAAATCGCGCTGAATGGCAAGATTTTGCCCGCAGATCACGGAGCTGAACGTGATTGCGGGCAAAGCGCCGAGTGTGAACCGGCCCTAAAGCTGGAGCTGTAACAAAAATGCTTGGAAAATCACTCTGTTCTAGCGCATTTCAGAGCGAGTTTCCACTTTCCTATACTTAACATTGAGGCTGACTTGCCTCAGAAAAGCACAGAAATGCTGCCGGACTCGTGTTTGCGTTTGGCAGAAAATCACATCGCTCTGGTGTGATCCATCCCATGCAAATACATTAGCTAACGTTTTTAAAAGCGCTCAGAAGTGCTCTCTGAGCGCTGTGATTTTAAAAGCTCATGCTAATGTTACCCTATGTGTGTGCACACTGGAGCAATGTGGTTTTGTAAAAATCCCCCATAGCATAGCATTAGCAAGAGCTTATAAAATCTCTAGAGTTTAAAAAGCTCTTATAGGCCCAGTGCACACCAAAACCGCTAGCAGATCCACAAAACGCTAGCGGTTTTTGGAGCGGATTTCAGAGCGATTCTAGGCATGTTTAGAGTCATTTTCTAAACATACCTAGGGGTTTTGGGTGCATTTTTGGGTAGCAGATTACACATATTGTTACAGTAAGGCTACTTGCACACCAAGACGTTGCGTTAGGTGCTACGTTAAGGTCGCATAACGTGCACCTAATGCAACGCATGGTGGTGCGGGAGAGGACGGTAGAGTGAGCCGCGTTAGGCGGCTCTATCCGTATAAGGTCTCCCAGAGTGGCGCTGATTGGCCGACGGGACCATGTGATGCGGAGCGAGACACTCCGCATCACGTGGTCCCGCCAGCCAATCAGCGGCCGCCAGTGCAGTGAATATTAAGTAGCCATGTGCGCGGCTACTGTAGCAGCATCTCCCCGCCTCCTCTCACCCCCCACTGCGCATGTGCAAACAGTCTAACGCGGCTATAGCCGCTCTAACGCCGTAGCATGCTGCACTTTCGACAGAACGTGCAGCGTTACATGTAACGCAATGTGGGCTGTGTGAACAGCCCACTTGTGTTACATTGCTGTGCGTTGGGGGAGCGTTACAGGCGCACTGACGTGCGCCTGTAACGTCTTAGGCCTCGTTTACATCTGCTGCGCTGAAAAACGTGTGAAAGCGCGTGGTAAAAAACGCATGCGCTTGTGCGCGCTTTAGTGCGCGTTTCTGTGCGTTGCGCTTCTTTAAAGCACGTTTTGCTTGTTGTACCAGCAGCAGTTGACAATAAAACTTTGTTTTTGTATGTAAATGTATTTTTTTCTCCAATTAGGGGTAAAAAACGCATGCGCTTCTATGCGCTTGTACGCGCTTCTATGCGCTAAAAAAGCGCACCCATTCACTTGCATTGATGTGCGCTTTCCAGCTCAACACACAGAAATGCATGCAACCCTACGTTTCTGTAACGCTGCTCAGCGCAGCGCATAGATGTGAACCAGCTACATTTAGTTACATGGGAAAATAAATACCTTGCTGATCGCACAGGGCAGTGCGCTGTAAAAAGCGCACAGAAACGGCCCTGATGTGAACGAGGCCTTAGTGTGTAAACAGCCTAAAAGCTGTTACTGAACAGCTTCTGTAACAAAAACGCCTGGCAAACCGCTCTGATCTGGCGTTTTTCAGAGCTGTTTGCGTTTTTTCTATACTTTACATTGAGGCAGAAACGTGCAGCAGGAAGCACGTTTGCAGTTTGCTACAATCCTCAAACCGCCGGTGTGCACCATCCTATTGAAATATATTAGCCAAGCGGATTTGCAGGCGGATGCGGCCGGCGGATCGCATCCAAAACCCCTCGGTGTGCACTGGGCCGTAGTGTGCACCAGCCCATAGTTTTAGGTCCAATTTAGAGGGAAGCCAAATAACTTATTGTATGTTTTGGGGATGTGGGAGGAAAGCAGAGTGCTCGGAGTCGGAGGAAACCCATGCAGAAACAATGAGAACAAACAGACTCCATGCAGATAGTGCCCTGACTGGGATTTGAAGCAGGGACCCAGCGCTGCAAGGGGAGCGTGCTATCCACTATGCCACCGTGCTTTGTAAATAGCAACAGGCGATATTTTTTTCATCATCCCTGCTTTTTAAATAACTAAACGTTGATACTGTCTACTTCTTATTTATCGTTACTTTATAAAGAGTGGAAAGTACAAAAGAGAAGGTGAACAGAATTGCCACTCCTATTTACCAGCGTCATAAACAGGTAAGTGGCAAGGCCGGATTTATAATTTTGCCCCTCCCATTCCATGTGCCGCCCCCTCTTCAACGTGTATCATCGATATACAGCACCCCCTTTCTTTCTGGAACAGCTCCCTTGAGCATGTTTCCCTTTATGTTTCCCTTTATAATGTGTTGCTCCCCATTTTAAGCCTCTACTTTCATATGTAGCAGCCCATCTTTTATGTTCTGGCGCCACCTCCGTCTACAGCCGCCCAAGGCCCATTCCTGTGTGGCCCTCCCAGAAATCTGGCTCTGGTAAGTGGCAGTACTGTCCACAACCCCCTCCTGTTGATCACTGACCCAGAACTATTGTGAATGTAATGAAGGACTCTGAGGACTATAGCTATGAAGCTGTCTGTGATCTGTTCTGCTGGAAGAGGTAGTGGCAGCTGGTTCCTCTGAGCGGTTGTGACACCTCAGGCACCTTCTTGCTCTGTATCTCCCCTCGTGCATTCATTAATTGTCACACAGCCATTTCTGTGTCTGCAGCCCGTCTGTAAAACGTATTTTGAAGTCGGCGTATCATCCTCATGGGGAAGTAAGGAGGGGGGGGGGGGGGGGGGGATATTATCACAATGAAGAGTTGCAATTAGTAGATTGGTTAATCCGTCCCAGTTGCAGCAGGCAGGCGCTATCCGTGAGATCTCAAGGTTGCCGAGCAGCAGAACCACACAGCAGATGTGCAGGATGACTGGAAAGCCAATTCCACAGCAGGTCTGGATAACTACAACCAGCATGTCTGAAGGTTCCCATCCATTATACAATCTTACCTAATCTATGCAGTAGAAGGGTCAACTGAGTGAGTGAATAGACTTTGAACAGATATGTTGTGTATTCCCTCATATCATGTACATTAAAGCAGACCTGAACTCAGAATTTCCTCTCTGCTCTAAAAGATAAGCAACAGCATAATAACCTTCACAGAAATACATTTCTTTGTTACAGCTGATACAAATCCTGCAATAAATCTGCAGTGCGTCTACTTCCTGCTTTCATGGAAGCAGACATAGGATTGACATCCTGTGTTTACAGATTAGCTGCTCTGCCCAGTCAGGCAGCTGAGAGATCAAACTACACTTGGGGTTAGTCACAGATGAGTGGGAATTAGACAGGCTACACTCTCTAAATACATACAGGGTGCAATTCTTTATGTCCTGTGCAAGCGTTCAGGTCCACTTTAAGGCTAATTTCACACATGGTGCGGTGCAATTTTCCTGCACCAACAGGGCAATTTGCGTAGCTCCGCCCCCACTCAGTGACGTACTCCCCGTTGGACAGGAAGTATTGGGGGGGGGGGGGGGGAATCTACAAGACCCTCCTAGACAATGGATGGACCAGATTTACTGATATATATATTTTCCCCTGGTTTTTGCCCTCTACACCTAGGTGTGTCTTATGGTCTGGAGCATCTTATATAATGAAAAATACGGTATCTTCATCTGAATAAAACAAATTCAATGCTTTCACTTCAATCCATCATTTCTGGGATTTGTACATCTCTTGGACTGATGAAGGAATTCTCGTTACTCTGGGCCATCTGTTGGATTTCCACTAAGAACACAGAATACTAAGAATACGAATGAATGTCAATTATTTAATATGTGCACTTATTTAGTTAGATTTCCTAGAGGCTGAACAGCAGTTTTCACACTGCCTTTTGCTATTCTTGCCATTGTCTGTGCTTCTGAGACATATCCGACCCCTCAACCTCTCTGAAGCAAAGAGGAGCAGCACCCAAAGGACCAGAGTATAGAGAGTGTGCAAAGGGTTCACTCGTGTACCAACCTTTCAATGACGCCCATTATACTTGCATCTGTTTTTCATTCCGACTTGTTTACAGGTTACCATGGCTGTGACATTTTTCTTGTCTATTTTTCTTTGCGGCACCGGTCTTGTAGCACAATCGGGGTCGGTTGTGTGGGGTTGTTGTCGCTATGACAGGACAGCGGCTCACCTATCAGCTCGTATACAGGAAGTACACGCTGATAGGCGAGCCGCTGTCCTATCACAGCGGCGCAGTGGGTTGCTCTGATGGGAGGTAGTATAGTTGCCCCTATACTGGGGCAACTATGCTACCTACCTATACTGGGGCAACTATAATACCAGGGGCAACTATATTAGCTGCCTATACTGAGGCAACTGTACTACCTATACTGGGGCAACTATATTAGCTACCTATACTGGGGTAACTATACTACCTATACTGGGACAACTATACTAGCTTCCTACCTATACTGGGGCAACTATAGTACCTATACTGGTGGCAACTATACTAGCTACCTATACTGGGACAACTATAGTACCAGGGGCAACTATATTAGCTACCTATACTGGGACAACTATAGTACCAGGGGCAACTATATTAGCTACCTATACTGAGGCAACTATACTACCTATACTGGGGCAACTATATTAGCTACCTATACTGGGGCAACTATACTAGCTTCCTACCTATACTAGGGCAACTATACTAGCTACCTATACTGGGACAACTATAGTACCAGGGGCAACTATATTAGCTACCTATACTAAGGCAACTATACTACCTATACTGGGGCAACTATATTAGCTACCTATACTGGGGCAACTATACTAGCTTCCTACCTATACTAGGGCAACTATTCTAGCTACCTATACTGGGTTAACTATACTTGGGGCAATTATGCTAGCTACCTATACTGAGGCAACTATACTGGGGGCAACTATACTGACTACCTATACTGGGGCAACTATACTACCTATACTGGCTATATACTAGCTACCTATAATGGGGCAACTATACTGGCTACCTATACATGGTCAACTATACTACCTATACTGGCTATATACTAGCTACCTATAATGGGGCAACTATACTGGCTACCTATACATGGTCAACTATACTACCTATACTGGCTATATACTAGCTACCTACAATGGGGCATCTATACTGGCTATCTATACAGGGACAATATTGTCTACCTATACTGGGAGCAACTATACCTGGCTACCCTATACAGGGTGCACCTATACCTGGCTACCTACCTACCTTTACTGAGAGTGAAAACTTTTGGTGCACCCTTACAAGATGCCCTAGCATCAGTCTACTATTGGGAGTGATATCACATGGTTTCTTGGCCAGCAAGTGGATCACCTCAGCTTTACCACCTCCCAGTCCGACACTGAGCACAGCACTAATGCAAAGCTAAGAAGATGGAAGAAGGGCCCTTCTGGTCCAGGGGCCCCGGTGTGGTCACAACCTCTGCATCCCCCATTGCTGTGCCACTGGGTGAACCCGATCTCTCATTTTTAAACTGTGCCGTTTTTCTTATGACTGATAGGTAAGGGGCGGGCTGAATTCTGTGAGTTTAAAATCACCAATGAGGGTAAGTGGGCAGCAGCTCTAGCATTTTACTCCTCAGTTCCCAAATCCTCTTACTTACATATTATGCTTTGATTGTCTGTTTCCTGTGGGGAATTGAACTGTGTAGCTTAGACTTGAAACAGTGGGCTGTCACCACTTTGCAGCTTTGTCGATGTCTCTAGTAGGGATGATCAATGAGATGCAAATAATTTTGAGATGATACAAGATTATGCAAATTTTGAATACAAATTTATGCAGCTTGAAAACAGCCCAATCAAATTTTACCTTAGCAGGATCTCTTTGGTTAATTTTCAAGCTGCATACATTTGCATGCAAAATTTGCATAATGCATCAACTCACAATTATTTGCATCTCATTGATCACCCCCAGTCTCTAGCTGTGTTTTAACGATTTACTAATAAAGTGTATTTTAGCTGAGTTGTGCTGCATTATGTTTGAACAGAGACCATCCCAAGCGTATGGCACATGCAGCCCTGTGTAGGTGGTGCACATAGTTTCCTCACAATTAGCTGTTGTCGGAACTCCTGCCTCCCTCCTTCGCCTTACTTTATACTCAAACGACCCAATAGCCTCAATTCACTAAGCAGTTTAGACTAGTCTACTGATGGTTTGGTCAGTTGCATTCACTATTACCAAATGATTTAGACCTGTTTTTAGACCTAGTCTAAAACATTTGGTAATTAGGTGGGTAAAGCAGGGGAAATGATCAAAAGATGCAATTCACAAACAAGTAGCTATGACTGACATGCTTCTCCTCTGATGAGCTCTCCTCTGCATAACATAAAATCTTATTGTTTGTACAGCGCCATGGAATATGTTGGCACTTTATAAATTGATAATAATAATAATTGTTGTGCCAATCGCTTGCTGGCACCACTCCTTTGCTCTCTCAGCACCATCACTGTCACGCACAGACTGGTACTCAAATCACATTTTATTTTTGATATCTTTTGGCTCAAATTCCAGTGTGTCTGTATGTCTGTGAGGGGGCAAAGTGGCATCAACGGAGGCATGTTCGGTAGAGGCAGTGGTCAGCTGAGTGCCCCCCTGAAGCCATTTGCCACCCCAACAAACATCTGGTATGCCTGAGAACAACATATTTAAAGGGAGAGTTTGTGTGCAACCAGTTTCAGTTCAGAAGTTGCTGATACAAAGGAGGTAAGTGTTATCGACCCTGTACTTATTTCAATTCAACAATTCATCATTGCGTTAGCCCCGCCTTTAGACCCCCTTTCAGACAAGGAGGACCTACGGGTTTCATTTAGGGCAAGAGGTGGGCTGCAAAGAGACAGTCGTCGCTCTCCTATGCCAGGCCAGGCTGCTCCTCCTTCCAGTCCCTTTCTCGGGTAAGGTGAGGGCCTAGGGGTGGCTCGAACACGATGGGGTGTTCCAAGGGGCGAAGGGCAGGGGGTGTCATCAATAAATGCAGTTATTTCATCCCGAAAGAAGGAATTATGGGCCCCTGTGCCCAATCCTGTTGGCCCACCCATGCCACCCTGCAAAAACTGGTGCAGCGTGCTCAGACCATCATCTAACTCTCCTCTTGAGGCCTGGTGACGACTCCAAGGGGACATGTCATGACTTCGACGGGGGGTGGTTGGACTGTTCCCCCGCCCTGATCCAGGACCACCACGAACATCATCTGAGGACGACCACCTGAGCAAGAGTGGAGAAGAGCGAGGTGGAAATAGGTCCATTTCATCATGTGACATCCTCCGTGTAAAAGCCTGAGGTAAAAACATCAATATTAGAAAATATCCATTATATTGGCTCCATCTATACACGATGCAGCAGTAACTAGACAAGGGCATTTACTCTGGAGATAGGAATGTTTTTCACCTAGGGATATCTTCCTATAACATAACTCTTAGGGCTCGTTTCCACTATTGCGGTGCGGAATCGCCTGGATTCCACCGCTGATGAAATCGCATGCGGATGTGATTCCCCATGCATTTTTGCTGCGAATTCGCATGCGAATTCGCATAGGTGAGGGTATATGCGATTTTAAAGGAGAACTGTAGTGAGAGGGATATGGAGGCTGCCATATTTATTTCCTTTAAGCAATACCAGTTGCCTGGCAGCCCTGATGGTCTATTTGCCTAAAGAAGTGTCTGAATCACACCAGAAACCAGCATGCAGCTAATCTTGTCATATCTGTCTAAATTTGTCAGAAACACCTGATCTGCTGCATGCTTGTTCAGGGCCTATGGCTGAAAGTATTAGAGGCAGAGGATTAGCTGAATAGCCAGGCAACTGGTATTGCTTAAAAGGAAATAAATATGGCAGCCTCCATATACCTCTCACTACAGTTCTCCTTTAACCATGTCACTGCCTGTGTGAATTTACATTGGTACCTATGCGAATTCGTGGCAAAAAACGCATGCAATTTCCCTATTAAATACATTGCATGCGATTCGCATGCATTCCACTCGCAGGCGAATTCTGCGGCTCTTTTGTGCGTTTTTTCACCGCTGAAAAAAACGCACCTCAACAAGGCTACAGTGGAAACAGGCCCATCCACTTGCATTACATGTGCGAATCCGCATGCGTTGGACGCATGCGGATTTGCGATAGTGGAAACGAGCCCTTAGAGGCCCATATGCAATTTACTTTTTCTCCTGAGTTTTCTCCTAGGTGATATTTTTAAATTTGTCAATAAAATGCCCTTTAACCACTTGAGGACCCACCCTTTACCCCCCCCACCCCCCCCCCCCACTCAAGGACTGTTTTAGCTGATCTGTGCTGGGTGGGCTCTACAGCCCCCAGCACAGATCAGGGTGCAGGCAGAGCAACCAGATCGCCCCCCTTTTTCCCCACTAGGGGGATGATGTGCTGGGGGGGTCTGATCTCTCCTGCCTGCCTGGGTGTTGCGGGGGGGGGGGGGGGGGGCACCTCAAAGCCCCCCTCCGCTGCGAAATTCCCCCCCTTCCCTCTCCTCCCTCCCCCGGAGATCGGAGGCTGCACAGGAACGGATCTGTCCTGTGCAGCCTCTAACAGGCTCCTGCCTGTCATGTGACAGCGATCTCCGGCCGCTGATTGGCCGGGGATCGCTGATCTGGTACAACGCTGCTACTGTTAGCAGCGTTGTACGGATGTAAACAAAGCGGATTATTTCCGCTTATGTTTACATTTAGCCTGCGAGCCGCAATCGGCGGCCCGCAGGCTATTCACGGAGCCCCCCGCCGTGAATTGACAGGAAGCAGCCGCTCACGCGAGCGGCTGCTTCCTGATTAATTAGCTTGCAGCCGGCGACGCAGAACTGCGTCACTGGTCCTGCAGCTGCCACTTTGCCGACGCACGGTATGAGTGCGCGGTCGGCAAGTGGTTAAACCACCAGAAAGCAAGAAAATACTCAAAATAATTTTGATAGTACTTTTTCCATTTAGTTTTGATACTTTTTTTTTAGTTGAAAAGTGCTAAAAAGTTATTTTAAATAAAAGATGAAAAATTATCTCCTATGAGAAAACGCAGGTGAAAAGGTGAATTGCATATGGCCCGAGCCTCAAACTCCAGCATGCTCTTATACATACAGTATGAATTAAATCGCATCCACTAATGGCTATACTACCCAAAGTGACATGTGACATGATGAGATAGACGTGGGTATGTACAGTGCCTAGCACACAAATAACTATGCTGTGTTCCTTTTGTTCTGTCTCTGCCTGAAAGAGTTAAATATCAGGTATGTAAGTGGCTGACTCAGTCCTGACTCAGACAGGAAGTGACTACAGTGTGACCCCCACTGATAAGAAATTCCCCTTTTTACCTCTTTCTTGCTCTCAGAAGCCGTTTTCTGCTAGGAAAGTGTTTTATAGTTGGAATTTCTTATCAGTGAGGGTCACACTGTAGTCACTTCCTGACTGAGTCAGCCACTTACATACCTGATATTTAACTCTTTCAGACAGAAAAAGAAAAAAAGGAACACCGCATAGTTATTTGTGTGCTAGGCACTGTACATACCGTATTTCGCGCCGTATAAGACGCTCCGGAATATAAGACGCACCCAAGTTTAGAGGGCAAAAACCTGGGAAAAAAATATATATTAAATCTGGTAGGTCTATATTTCAAGATCGTCTTTGTACATGTTGTGTCCTCCTGTGTACCTTATCTCTCCACCTGTGTGCCCCATCTGTCCTTCTGTGTGCCCCATGTCTCCCTTCTGTGTGCACCATCTCCCACATGTGTCCTCCTGTGTCCTCTCCCCCATGTGTCCCGTGTGCCCCTTCTCCCCATGTGTCCTCCTGTGTCATGTCTCCCACGTGTCCTCCAGTGTCCTGTCTCCATGTGTCCTCCTGTGTTCTGTCTCCATGTGTCCTCCTGTGTTCTGGCTCCATGTGTCCTCCTGTGTTCTGGCTCCATGTGTCCTCCTGTGTCCTGTCTCCATGTGTCCTCCAGTGTCCTGTCTCCATGTGTCCTCCAGTGTCCTGTCTCCATGTGTCCTCCAGTGTCCTGTCTCCATGTGTCCTCCAGTGTCCTGTCTCCATGTGTCCTCCAGTGTCCTGTCTCCATGTGTCCTCCAGTGTCCTGTCTCCATGTGTCCTCCAGTGTCCTGTCTCCATGTGTCCTCCAGTGTCCTGTCTCCATGTGTCCTCCAGTGTCCTGTCTCCATGTGTCCTCCTGTGTCCTGTCTCCATGTGTCCTCCAGTGTCCTGGCTCCATGTGTCCTCCTGTGTTCTGGCTCCATGTGTCCTCCTGTGTCCTGTCTCCATGTGTCCTCCAGTGTCCTGTCTCCATGTGTCCTCCAGTGTCCTGTCTCCATGTGTCCTCCAGTGTCCTGTCTCCATGTGTCCTCCTGTGTCCTGTCTCCATGTGTCCTCCAGTGTCCTGTCTCCCCCACATGTCCTTCTTTGACTGGCTCCCCCGAGTGCCTCACTTCTCCCCCTCTATTTTCCTCCTGCCCCCCTCCATGTGCGCACCTCCCCCGTGTCTCTGATATGCCCCCCCCTTCCGTGTCTCCAAGATGCCCACCGTAAATCCTTCCCCCCCCTCCGGGTCTGCAGCTGTAGCGGCTTACCTGATACATGCCGCCGCGAAGTCTGCAGACACCTGGATACTCCATATGTTTCCTCTACTGCGCGGCTACTGATGACGCAATCAGTACAAGCCGCACAGTATAGGAAACATATGGAGTAGCCAGGTGTCTGCAGACTTCGCGGCAGCATATATCAGGTAAGCCGCTACAGCTGCAGACCCGGAGGGGGGGGGGAGTATTTACGGCGAGCATCTCGGAGACACGGGGGGGGGGGGGAGGTGGGCATATCGGAGACGAGGGGGGGGAGGGGGGCATCTCGGAGACACGTGGGATGTGCGCACATGAAGGGGGACAGGAGGAAAATGGAGGGGAAAAGCTGAGGCATGTGGGGGAGCCAGGCACAGTGATCGCCCTCACAGGCAGGGAATCCCCAATGGCGGTGGGTCGGCGGTTTATATCGACGGGCGTTCGCAAGCTGGGGATTCCCTGCCTTTGCCGTATAAGACGCAGGGACTTTTTCTTCCCATTTTTTGGGGAGAAAAAGTGCGTCTTATACGGCGGAAATACGGTACACATGTCTATCTCATCATGTCACATGTCAGTTGGAAATGGCACAGGGACAGGATGGCTGCAGGGGGCTGGCAGAAGCCCCAGGTAAGTGAAACTCTTTTTTTATTTTAATCTTCAGGTCCGCTAATGGTGAGTAGCGTTGCAATGGCTAGACACTTCTTCTGCGTCTTGGGATAGGGGAGTCACATGCTGTGGAGGGGATAGGAGCAATGATGGCATGGGGCATGATGAAGTGGCTTCCAGACGGAGGGGTAAGGTGATGAACCATGCGATTGGCCAAGACGATCCACCACACCGAATCACACATTAGGGAGACTGTACACATGCTAAATTTTCGGTAAAGATGGCTAAATTTTCGGTAAAGATGGCTTGACCAGCTGCCTTGACCAAGAACCAGCTAGGTTGTGTATGAGGCTTTAAAGGGACTCTGTATTAAAAAAAAAAAAATACTCCTGGGGGGTACTCACCTCGGGAAGGGGAAGCCTCTGGATTCTATCGAGGCATTCCCCGTCCTCCTCCGTCCCACGGTGGTCTCTGTCTGCCCCTCGGAAGGCACAGCCGACAATTTATCATGCTGTCCAATATTTACCTTCCCTGGCTCCAGCGGGCGGCGCTGTTGCGGCTCTCTGCTCGGAAATAGCCAATCCCAGTTTGGTCCACTCTACTGCGCAGGAGACTTGCTCCTGCACAGTAGAGCAGACCCAACTAGGATCGGCTATTTCCACTTATTTCGGAGTTGGGAGCCGCTACTGCGCCTGTGCTGGAGCCGGGAAGGTAAATATTTACATCCCCGCCGTTCGGGGAGCTGTATCGCTGCCGCGGGACAGAGGAGGATTATGAAAGCCTCGATAGGATCCGGAGGCTTCCCCCTCCAAAAGTGAGTATCCCCCAGGGGCATTTCTTAATACAGTTTTTCTTTAAATCTTGTGTCCTCCCATGACCACCTTACACTGTAATGTGGTTTGGACAGATATTGCTCTTCTATTGTACCTTGGTAGACACACAGCAGCATCTTCTAACAACTCTATTTGCCTTCCATTTTCACCATACATTTTTTAATTTGGAGATAAAATGAAGGCAGCAGCACCACTGAAATAGGAATCACAACAGACATTAATGGCGCTAGATAGGTTTGCTGAATTAACTGTATCCTGGTAGACATACACCACCATGATAAACAGCTTAAAGAGGAACTGAAAATAACTAAATTGCTTATTTCTTCCAATATTAATTTATAGATTATTTAGTCAGTGTTTGCCCATTGTAAAATCTTTTCTCTCCCTGATTTACATTATTAAATTTATCACTGGTGGTGACCTCTTTAGTTCTGCCAGGTGATCTGTATGGAATGTTCGGAACGGAGAGCCCTTTGCACAGAGGGAGATCCTCTACAATCCTACAATGCAGCGAGGTTCACAGAAAGAAAATTGTCAGGACCAGGATCATGACATCACACTGTGGGAGGGGTTTCACCACAATATCAGCCACACAGACTCCCCCCCCCCCCCCCCCCAATGATCTATTCAAGAAAAGGAAAAAATTTCTCATGGGAAAGTGGGTATCAGCTACTGATCGGGATGCCCCCTTTGCCTCCTCTATTGTAGCGCCGGCCCTGCATGCAAGATGTTAGGAACGCATAGAAGACAATGGACTTATGGGTAAGCAACCCCCTCTCTCCCAGCTGCACACCTGAGGCAATTAATCCTCATTTTAATCACAATTCCGAGAGGCTTCCTACTCGGAAACCCATCCCTAGGTGATGTCTTGTTTGTCCACCTTGCTCTTGAATGCTTGCTTTGAGAACTGTGAGGACATCTCGTATACTGACAATGCCACATCTGTCTTATGTCATATTGACAATGCCATATCTGTTCTTTTTGCACTGTATCGTACTGCCACTGCCATGTGTACCACAACCAATTCTGAGTACACCAAATGGCGCACTTGGCGAAATAAAGTGATTCCGATTTGCATTCAGGAGTTCAAGGCAGTCCTCTGTCTCCAGGCTAAATACCTTTCGAACTGTGCTCTGTAATGACCAGCAGGGGTCACTGTATCGTACGATGCACAGGACATTGGCAGCACAGAGGCAGGCAAAGTCCTGCTCAATCTAGAATTATAAGACAAGGGCTCTCTATGGAGAGTGATGGAATCTAGAACCAGCAGCAACCAGGCTTGTTTTACCTAACAATCACTTATTTATTGGAAATGTCAGACAAATTAAGGTAGTCAAGCTCTACTTACCTGGGGCTTCCTCCAGCCCCTTGCAGCCGACATGTCCCTTGTCCCCCGCCGGTGCAGAGGCCAACCTCGCAAGGTCGTCCTCACCAGGACATTGGAACATGATAAAGGTGGGGAGGGGTTAGAGGTAGCCCCCGATCCACTTACCAGAACTCTGAACAATGGTAAAGTATGAGTGTGCTGTGTGTGTGTGTGGGAGGGGGGGGGGGGGGTGTAAGGGGAGAAGAGAAGGAAGAGATGGAATCTGGAGATGGGGAAGCATGTCCAGAGATGGGGACTGATCACCTCAATAGTACAATGGATGGTGGTAAAGGTGAAAGAAGAGCTCAAGTAGTTGGAACAGATTCCCTTATGAGGTCACAGGACAATTGTAAATAGTGGTAAAGGGCTGATGGTGGTGGAGGATCTTTTCATCAACAGGACATTGGATAGTGGTAAAGGACTGGGAAATGACTGGACAAGGCGGTACTGATTCACTCACAAGGTCACTAGACAGTAGTAATAGCTGGGAAGGGCTGAAGGTCGGGACAGAGTCCATCACCACCAGGATACTGAATAGTGGAAAGACAGGAGAGAAACTGTTGACAGATTCTCTCAGCAGGGCACTAGACAAGCCAGGGTAGGGTCTGCAGTTCTGGATAGAGTCTCTCAGATGAACACTAGACAGTGGATAAGCCAGGGTAGTGTCTGGAGCTCTGGACAGATTTTCTCAGCAGGACACTGGACAGTGGATAAACTTGGATAGTGTCTGGAGGTCTGGACAGATTCCCTCAGCAGGACAGTGGATAAGGCAGGGTAGTGTCTGGAGTTCTGGAGAGATTCCCTCAACAGGACACTACAGTGGCTCTGGACGGATTTTCTCAGCAGGACACTAGACAGTGGATAAGCCAGGGTAGTGTCTGGAGCTCTGGACAGATTCCCTCAGAAGGACACTGGACAATGGATAAGCCAGGGTAGTGTCTGAAGTTCTGAAAAGATTCCCTAAACAGGACACTGTACAGTGAATAAGGCAGGGTAATGTCTGGAGTTGTGGAAAGATTCCCTCAGCAGGACACTGGACAGTGGATAAGACACGGTAGGGCCTGGAGCTCTGGACAGATTCCCTCAGCAGGACACTGGACAGTGGATAAGATGCAGTAGTGTCTGGAGTTCTGGAGAGATTCCCTCAGCAGGACAGTGGATAAGACGCGTTAGGGTCTGAAACTCTGGACAGATTCCCTCAGCAGGACACTGGAGAGTGGATAAGCCAAGGTAGTGTCTGGAGTTCTAGAGAGATTCCCTCAGCAGGACACTGGACAGTGGATAAGGCGGGGTAGTGTCTGGAATTCTGGATAGATTCCCTCAGCAGGACACTGGACAGTGAATAAGGCGGGGTAGTGTCTGGAATTCTGGATAGATTCCCTCAGCAGGACACTGGACAGTGGATAAGACGGGGTAGTGTCTGGAGTTCTGGATAGATTCCCTCAGCAGGACACTGGACAGTGGATAAGACGCAGTAGTGTCTAGAATTCTGGAGAGATTCCCTCAGCAGGACACTGGACAGTGGATAAGACGCAGTAGTGTCTAGAATTCTGGATAGATTCCCTCAGCAGGACACTGGACAGTGGATAAGACACGGTAGTGTCCAGACAGATCTAGCTATGGATAGATTCCCTCAGCAGGAGACTGAGCAGTGGATAAGACACGGTAGTGTCTGAAGCTATGGTTAGATTCCCTCAGCAAGACACTGGGCAGTGGATAAGATGCGATAGTGTCTGGAGCTATGGATAGATTCCCTCAGCAGGACACTGACCTGTGGATAAGATGCGATAGTGTCTGGAGCTATGGATAGATTCCCTCAGCAGGACACTGGGCAGTGGATAAGACGCAGTAGTGTCTGGAGCTATGGATAGATTCCCTCAGCAGGATACTGAGCTGTGGATAAGACGCGGTAGTGTCTGGAGCTTTGGATAGATTTCCTCAGCAGGACACTGGGCTGTGGATAAGACACGGTAGTGTCTGGAGCTATGGATAGATTCCCTCAGCAGGATACTGAGCTGTGGATAAGACGCGGTAGTGTCTGGAGCTTTGGATAGATTCCCTCAGCAGGACACTGGGCAGTGGATAAGACGCAGTAGTGTCTGGAGCTTTGGATAGATTCCCTCAGCAGGACACTGGGCAGTGGGATAAGACACGTTAGTGTCTGGAGCTATGGATAGATTCCCTCAGCAGGACACTGGGCAGTGGATAAGACGCGGTAGTGTCTGAGGTCCTGGAGAGATTCCCTCAGCTGGACACTGTACAGTGGATAAGCCAGGGTAGTGTCTGGAGCTCTGGATAGATTCTTTCAGCAGGAAACTGTACAGTGGATAAGCCAAGGTAGTGTCTGGAGCTTTGGATAGTTTCTTTTAGCAGGACACTGTACAGTGGATAAGCCAGGGTAGTGTCTGGAGCTCTGGATGGGTTCTCTCAGCAGGACACTGTACAGTCGATAAGGTGGGTATTATCTGGAGCTCATCAGGACTACACTGTGGACATAGGGGAACACCTGGAAACACACTATACATGTGAACAATCACAAATGTTTGTTTTAGATGGTCAAGGTTGAAAGTGTGTGCGAGTTTTATGTTCTTTGTTGGGGGTCTTACCTGGTGGCGGTGCACCTGCAAGTACTGGCTTCGGTCTGTGGGTAGAAGGACATGTCTGACAGGAAAATACTTCCCATCCCTCAGGTCTCCGCCCAGGTACTGTGGAGGCCTCTTCATGGTAGCACCATTGGAGTCAAAGCGCACCTCACACAGGCGGCCATCTGAGAAGTCATCCCGCGCACTGTCTGTAATAAATGACGTGGCACCGCGAGGTACACACAAAGGGAACGTCAGTAAGCTTACACAAAGCTAGAAACAAGTAGATAATTATTGGTTTCAGAAAACAAAGTCACTGGTGCTGGATGGGACTTCACTGTTGTTTGCAGGTCCAACCGGCACAGTGAACTATAAATGAGCATTGCTTGTAACTTGTCAGCAGCCCACCCCCATCTGCCACCTGTGCCACATTATACTGCAGTACTCTAGGAAGGGACCATGGAGGGAGCACTGAATTCACATTGAATGGGGCAATGAAGTGAATTTGGATGCGGTACTGAATTGACATATAGATGGTGAACTGAAGTGACACTGGATGGTATTCTAAAGGAAGACTGAAAGGGGCACAGAGGTTATACTGAATGCAGCACAGAAGTGACATTTGATGGGGAACTGAGGAAACATTTGATGAAGCACATACCGTATTTTTTGGCCTCCCCAGAAATGGGGAGAAAAAGTCACTGGGGGACATTTATCAAGAGTGTCTGAGAGAAAAAATTGGCAGGTTTTTAGAAATCCGTGCAGAACTGTCTCAGGCATCTTAAGAAGTCACTAAATAGTGCAGATTTTTAATAGGAGGAGCTAGGAAGGTCTCTCAGACAGTACAGTGTGTGTGAGGGAAATTGCTGTTGCTGAGGTAACCAATACATCTGCTGCAGGGCCGGCCCGCTCATGAGGCGGGGTGAAACTTTTGCCTCAGGCAGCACATTTCTAGGGGCGGCACCCGCCCGTGTGTGCGGGGGGCCGGCCGCTGAACTGGAGGGGTAGCGGGCAGGACGGAGGTATTAGGCCTAGCGGTGGGGAGGGGGGTCGGACCCCCCCCCTCCCTCGCCTGGGTCCCCCGATCTGCGCGCCCCTCCAGGCTTAATAGTTAGGAAGCAGTCGATATCGTAAAAGGCACGGGCGGGGAGGACTCACCTCTTCCGCGTTCCAGCATGCGCTCCACTGACGTCACTTCCTGCACCGCCGTCCACTTACAATACAGTGGGCGGTGTTGCAGGAAGTGACGTCAGTGGCGCCAAACTATTTAAAGCTGGAGGGGAGCGCAGATCGGGGGACCCAGGCGAGGGGGGGGGGAGTTCCGACCCCCCCTCCCCACCGCTAGGCCCAATACCCCCGTCCTGCCCGCTATCCCTCCAGTTTGGCGGCCCCCCACAGGGGATGGGGGGCCGTAAATTTTTTCTAAATTTGCCTCAGGCGGCAAAAAGACTAGGTCCGGCCCTGATCTGCTGTATTGCATCAATGCCCAGCACTGGAAGGGTTAAGCACAGAACAGCTTCACAGGACACCTGGCAGCAGGGGGGAGGAGCACTTCACAAATCATGCCTAGCCTGCACTACCTGTAGAACTGCTACTAAGCACTTCTTAACCTGTGTGTGGCAGTTTAGGGATGGATTTGCACTTTTCTTAACTGTAGTGCAGCTCTAGAAAGTCACACTAAACTGCTGCTATTAAGTAGGATTTAAGAAGTTTCTTATTATCATGCAGAACAGTTCCTCTGCTGGTTAATACAATTTAAGATGAAAAAAAGCAAAGCCAGACTGAATGCTCAGTCGGGGATTTTATCAGGGCTGATAACAAGCAGGCTGAGCAGTGAAGGATGAAACAGAGAAGGGTAGGTGTTTTCTCTAATGTTCCCACTGATACAGTATATATGGTAAAATACATGAGGGTGCTTGGTCTCTGGTTCACAGCGGTCTCTGCCCCCTTAAGCACCAGAGACCGCTGGTACAAGAAACGGCGGAATAACAACAAATACCCACGAATCGCCGCACATACCACTTCGGCCACCCACTCTGCTGTCTCTATGATGGTAGAGTTCCTGTGAGCCGGTCAGGAGCCACTTTCATTTGCTCCTGACCCTGCCTATCAATGTAAGCCAATGGGAGCTGCTTACATTGATAGACAGAGTCAGAAGCCAATGAAATCGGCTCCTGACCCGCTCACAGAGCTCTGCTGTTCTAGAGACAGCAGAGCGATTGAGCTGCGGCAGGGAAAAAGCAGCGAGATCATCGGGAGCCACGAAAGTGGCGAGAATGCGCGGCATCAGTGAATTGAAATCTACGCCCTGGCAGTCAGATAGCCATCAAAACAGGGCATAGATTTCAATTAGTGCGGTCCTAAAGTAGTTAAGCAGTAATTGCAGCAGCTGACATGATTCACTTTAACTACTTCCCATCCAGACCTCATTTCCCCCTTATAGACCAGAGCTGATTTGACATTTTAGCTATGTCCCTATTTAATCAGCAATAACTTTATCCCTACTTATTACACCTAAATTATATATCGTTTTTTTCAAGATGAACTAGGCTTTCATGTATGCATTTTAATAGGAAAAAGAGGAGAAAACAAATTATTTCTCAGTTTTACCAACTCCAGTTTAAAAATAAAAAGCGCTACTGTAGATAAAAAACACAAATTTTGTTTCGCTATTTCTCCCATTTATCACAAAACTTTTATTATGTTCCTGTCACAATTTATGATGAGGATAGTTTATTTTGAAATAATGCTACAGTGGGTATTTTTTCACTATGAACTGCGAAAATAAAAAGTATTTTTAATGGTAAAAACCGATGGTATTGGCTCAGGGAACATATATTCCCTTTCTCCAATTAGTGCTGTAGCAGATAGTGCTAGAGGTGCGCACAGTAGCAAGCCCAATCGTACACAGCAGTGCTTCAGCTACAAGATGTATATCTACGTCCTTGTGGCTTAAATTAAGTCACAGAGGACGTAGATCTACTGCAGTGGTGGATAAAGCTTTTCGCTGAATGACCTTTAACGCCTAGTCATTTACCCAAGTCATCAGAAAGCTTTTAAAAGCATCTGTGAAAGCTTTGGCGATTGAAAGAGTTTGGCGATTGAAATGTCAGCCGCATACCTCCAGGGCGCCTTTAAAATATGACAACAGCGCCTGCTGGCTTCTCAAAGCGAAAGTTGCATACTGGAGGCTTCTGGAGGAACTCGATCAACCACAACACTTATTTAAATGCAGATCAAGGCATGCAAACGTGATCAAATAAACACTCCTATTAACACCAATCAGAGCTACTTTAAACAACGAGATTAAATGTCAGTGAAGAACACTGACAGCAGCCCGTGTGAACTGGCACTTAAGCTACGTACACACATACGACAAAGATCGTTCGTTGTGAACGACGAACGATCTTTTAATTGACGAAAGAATGACCTAAGTAAAGTTAGCTTTTAAAGGTGTGTAACGATCTGATCGTTTGTTAACGAAGGATCCGGAACAATGTCACATACTGTACCTGGAAGTGACATCATAGCAAGTTACGCCCGCACGTAACGAACGGTTCAAAACGTACGTTACACTGTAAAACTGACGTTATGTATATTACATTACAGTACGAGATTTCATACTGTAGGTACGTAGGTAGAGCATTTACATAATATAGCGTTGACAAAACATACAAAAATACACTCTGTCCTGTTAAAATGACAATTATGGTATAATCATGTAGCAATTAACGTGTCACAGGACACATTCATAGAACGAACGTTACATCACGAAAAGCAACTGTTGTGCTTGCGCATAAAAATGAAAGGTTCTATGGAGATATATCGAAATGCGCATGTCAAGCCTAGTACGAACGACCGTTTTCTTTTTTTTTTTTTAAAGAGAATTTTTATTAAATTTACCAAAGGCAGTACAAAAGATAAAAGTAATAAAATATACAGAAAGAAAAAGAAAAGAAATAAAAATATAAAAAATAGTAATTCCAGCAAAACAATGCGATTGTGTAGATCCAGAGCATACAGTGAAATCTCATAACATTAGTACGAAGGTGTTGATAATTTTGCTATTCAGTACACTCAACTGGTACGAACGACCGTTTTCTAACGATGTACTACTTTTGCAAACGACCGTCGTTTAAAAAAATCCGCCAAGGCAGATCTTTCGTTTTTAACAATCTAGCTCGTCCATCGTTTGACTTAATGATCGTTGGATTTTTTTTAAACGATCGTCGTTTGAAATGATCGGGGAATGATTGTTTAAAACTACTATAGTCGCATGTGTGTACGCACCTTTAGAGGCAGAGGATCAGCAGGACAGCTGGGCAATTTGCATTGTTTAAAAGGAAATGAATAAACAACAATAATACAACATGAGCTATATGATGCAATGATTTAGTGATCTTACCATCATCGGCGCCGCTGTCAGACAGCATGGAGGCACAGTGCTCCCACACTGTCCGCAGGTCCGCCCGGTAGCGGGCACAGGACCAGATGAAGGAGGGCAGGAGGAGGGTCTGTGCCATGGAACACCAGAGGACACACAGCACCATCCAAGGAGGGGCGCTTTCATAGCGAAGACTTATAAAGCTCACCACCTAGAAGACAAGAAACAACATGAACTCCTGTGCAGCCATCTTGTGACCTCACCAACCTTTTGCCTGCTATGTAAAGGACAAGAAAGAGATAGCAAAGGAGGACTGGTGCATTATCACTCAAAAATACAGGAGTTCCAAAGAACTATTTATTGGGTCCAGCGCATGAATCCTGCACACAATCCGTATAGAATGATATTCACATACTGGAGCTTAGCAAGTGAGGAAACAAAAGAGGCAAACCGAGAGCCCCTAATGGTGTAGCATTTTAAAAATATCAATAATCAGTTATTGATCGATTAATTATACTCCTAGTATTGATTAATTATCCTCACAAACAAGGGTTGCCACTCCGGCAACCACAGGTATAGCAGGAGGGGGACTTGGACCTGGCCCCACTCAGGTTTAAGAAGTCGCTCTCCACACACCCCTCCAGTCGTAATAAAAAAAACTTTTGCTTAAAATAAAATGGGAGTAGTGGTGGGCTTATCTCCCCAATAGAAAACCTGACTATGTCGGTTTCAGTTTAATAAAAAACATTATTTGACTACTCCACAAAGCAACACATTTCGCAGACACAATCCTACTTCAGCAGGCAATTAAAGGAGCAACTAGTGGGCGCACGGCCCCCTTAGGCAAGCACCCACTGGGAGCAGCGTTTTTAGCAGCTTTGTGCGAACAGTGATTTTGCAACGCTCATATACTTTTTTTTTTTTTGGATTGCAATCACTCCAAAAATGCTGCGCGACCCGTGATTTCCCTAATCGCAATCACGACTGTGGGTTTTCTGTGCGTGACTTTCATTACGGCAAAGTCAGTAAACCCTTTGCCCACTCACATGCAAATGTTCATACAAATGCATTCACAGAAATCATACATACAGGAACCACTGCTATCCCTACAGCTAAGGTAAAGGGACCCTGAGCAGACCCTTAAATAGTAAATCTGCACTATACCCCAACACTATCACCTGCCCTTTGCTGTAAACCTCCTGTGCATGCACAGTTCTCGAAAGACTGAACCGCACTTGTACAGGAGGCTTACGCCGATTGGCGCGGGATAATTTCCGATGCATGGATGGGCCTCACAGGCGCAGTAGCTCACGACTTCAGCTGAAGTCTCCAGCTTAACTGAGCCACCAGCGGGACCACGGAGGGGACCCAGAGGACACCAAGGGACACCTCACGGGCTATGGTGGACTGGAGGAAGGCCCAGGTAAGTGTAGATTTGCTTTTTACTTTAAAGGCCGGGATATTGGTACAAAAGAATCCATTCTCTTGCGCATTCCACTACACTGCATGTTACAGGGCCAGAGTTAGGACACCTATGAATACTGGGGTACCTCTGCGCGGTGAAGGTGGCTACGCATGATAATATGTTCTTCTGTATGAAGACCCCGGTTTTTAACTTAGGGATGTAGGGATAGCAGTGGTTCCTGGATGACTGATTCCTGTAAATGCATTTGTACGAACATTTGCATGTGAGTGTGCAAAGGGTTAACTGACATTGCCATTTTGCTGGCCACACCCCCTTAGCACCTCCCCAATAACTTAACGAATTGTCCTAACGTGAGGCGATGGGTCTGGATTTATGTGGTTTTTCTAGACTTTCATTAGCCTAGCGTTTTTGAACAGCACAATTTCAAGCCACGGCTGGAAGCGCACAGGGCCGGATTCCAGGAAAGACCGCAAAGGCCCGGGCCTTGGGCGGCTTCAGCCTAAGGGGGCACCTGGACATGAAACAGGGGTTAACACGCGGGCGCTAACAAGAGCCTCCATTTCTGCCCTATTCCGGCCTCAAAAGTGAGGGCGGAAACCCCTTCACAAGGTATATGTGACATCACTCTAGCGCGGCCCAGAACTTCACATCAGTCAGCGATGCTGGCCGGGGTTGTTACTATAATCCCATTGGTTAAATTGGTATACAGCACGGACATTTATGCAGCTGAGCGCAAGCAATTGATACAGAGGCGCTTGGCTACGACACAGACAACAACTAGGTAAGAAACAGTTTCCTCTTTTCCTTCCACAATGATAACTTATCGTACTGGATATATTTGAAATACACTACGGATGGATCATTTATCTTCAACCTGTCTCAATCCCCTCACTGATACCTGCCTATTATGCCTAACCACACATACTTACCTCTTCTACCTCTGATTAACTGATGATGTCAGTCACCTTCAAGTTGTATGCATTTACCTCCTAGGGCCTCACATATGACAATATTTTGAATAAACATATGTCTGCTGTAACAAGTGCATATTTGGGAATTATAGCTGGTATATATTTGATAACATTTTTTTTGTAAAACAATTTGGTGAAGATATAAGAGACAATTAATTTTTACAATGTAGAAAACTTAAATTTTACTAGTGTCTGTATACATGTCCTTAGCCTTTTGTCCTCTGATCCATTTTTCCTCCCCAAGTTCCTTTTTCTCCATTGATTGCCTGATGAAGCGGGACCTTGCCCGTGAAACGCGTTGCATATTGGAGCCTTAATTAAATGTAATTTTCTGAGAAAATAACGAATCATTGTCTGTTTTACCTTGAGCGAGATAAGTCCACCAACTTCCCCCTTTTAAACTGATTTTTAGATGGTTTTATTCTATTTTGGCACCTCTGTTCAAACCTTTGTACTTCGTCTAGTCCATCCCTGGTGGAGGGGTGTTATCCCCAACTTCTTCCTGTCTACAGAGAGCGACTTCTTATACCTGAGTGGGGTCAGGTCAAAACTCTCCGCACCTACAATCAAAGTGGTTGCCTGGCTGGCCACCCACACTT
Source organism: Hyperolius riggenbachi (assembly GCF_040937935.1). NCBI lineage: Eukaryota > Metazoa > Chordata > Amphibia > Anura > Hyperoliidae > Hyperolius > Hyperolius riggenbachi. The sequence goes on along the minus strand of NC_090655.1, from coordinate 50,432,743 downwards.
ATGAGTATAATTATCACCAATATAGGGCTCTCGGTTTCTTTCTTTCGTTTTACATGAAACAGCGGTTGCTAGTACTACATATGAAAAAGAAGGCTGCAATTGGGGAGCAAAACATGAAAAAGGGAAGCTGTTGCCCCAGGGAGTTGAACATAAAAGAGAGGAGCTGCTGCACATGGATGTTAGGAAGATGGGGGCTGAACATGGAATGGGAGGGGCTCTGCTGCACATGGAAGTGGAACCCCGGCATACTTGGCCTAGGGGTGTAAAAAGTATAAATCCGGCCTTGGAAGCGCTCTGGTGGGCCACAGCTCGGATTGTACATAGCGTCAGCTTGAGGTCCTTCCTGATTGCCGCATGTTGATATTATGCAGCGTCCAATGCTGCAGATTATCATCACGCTCCACAAGCACTCTCCTTCTAACATCATTATAAACCACAGCCATAAATGTGCCACCTCCACACAATAAAAAGGCCGTAACTAGATTACCGTAATGTCACCAGAGTGTTCACATTCATCTTCATGCTGGAAAGAGCTACTTACAGAAATGACTCTGCTTATTGAAAAAAAAAAAAAGAGAAAGCAAAAGAAAAAAGATCAATTAAAAATATTACAGCGAGCTTCATTGCTCTCTAAGGCTTGGGCAGGGATGGAACTGCAGCTGTTACTTTGGAGAGTGATTTGGGTTCTGATTTAATGACAGTTACATAAGCTGCAGCATTGCTGTACATTCATTAGCACACCTTGCTGGACGCTCAGATTATTAAACTACAAAGCGTTGTGTTTTATGTGCCGGTGGGTGTGATAATGCTCCCGCGACGTTCATCGGGACTGATTTATTGAGGCCAGGCTAGGCAGTGTTGTCCTGTGATCTGGGGAAAATATCTTGATCGCGGAAAAAAAAAAAAAATCCTGATAGCATTCGTAAGAAAAAAGTACAGCCCATCATAGCATGGGCGTGTGGCACCCCCAATACCAGGAACTCTCACAGTGATTCCAGGCTCCTAGCAATGGCTGCAGTGATTGTCAATCAGCTGTACTTTCTGTGTGTTAAAACATCAACAGTGCTTAATTAAAGGACCACTATCGTGAAAAATTTTAAAGTTTAAAATACATATTTATAAAAAGTATGGGGGGGGGTTCAGGTTAATTTATCCCGGGGGGCCTAGTGTAACGAAGACCGGCCCTGCAAGTTGTTAGCCTATGAGCTAGTGATGTGCCTGTACAGCGCTCGACTCTGAACTGTCAACCGATCCCAGATTTACCATAAGGCACTGTAGACATGTGCCCACAGGCGCCTTATGTGGCAGAGGTGGCTCCCCTCCCTTCCTGAATATCCCTTTTCTCAGCAGAGACAACGGGTGATGTCACTCACCCCCCGGCTCCAGTCCAGCAGCCACAGGCATGTAGTTAGGGGCAGAGATCGGTGGCTTAATCAGTGCCTCCTGTTAAAGTGAGAGCAGGGTGGTGGGCAGTGTGGGTATTGCATCCTGCTCCCTCTGTCCCTGTACCACACCAGCGCAGATCAGCTGTGCACTCTGGCCACACACACTGCCATGCATCTGCTCTTCTCATGTTGGTGAGAGGTGGACTTGAGGCAATGCAATGTGGTGTGTAGCCCCGTCTCCAATTGTGTGTAGCCTATTTTGTAAGGTAACTAAATCCATATATGTATATACAGTGGCTTGCAAAAGTATTCGGCCCCCTTGAAGTTTTCCACATTTTGTCACATTACTGCCACAAACATGAATCAATTTTATTGGAATTCCATGTGAAAGACCAATACAAAGTGGTGTACATGTGAGAAGTGGAACGAAAATCACACATGATTCCAAACATTTTTTACAAATAAATAACTGCAAAGTGGGGTGTGCATAATTATTCAGCCCCCTGAGTCAATACTTTGTAGAACCACCTTTTGCTGCAATTACAGCTGCCAGTCTTTTAGGGTATGTCTCTACCAGCTTTGCACATCTAGAGACTGAAATCCTTGCCCATTCTTCTTTGCAAAACAGCTCCAGCTCAGTCAGATTAGATGGACAGCGTTTGTGAACAGCAGTTTTCAGATCTTGCCACAGATTCTCGATTTGATTTAGATCTGGACTTTGGCTGGGCCATTCTAACACATGGATACGTTTTGTTTTAAACCATTCCATTGTTGCCCTGGCTTTATGTTTAGGGTCGTTGTCCTGCTGGAAGGTGAACCTCCGCCCCAGTCTCAAGTCTTTTGCAGACTCCAAGAGGTTTTCTTCCAAGATTGCCCTGTATTTGGCTCCATCCATCTTTCTATCAACTTTGACCAGTTTCCCTGTTTCTGTTGAAGAGAAGTAACCCCAGAGCATGATGCTGCCACCACCATATTTTACAGTGGGGATGGTGTGTTCAGAGTGATGTGCAGTGTTAGTTTTCTGCCGTTTTGCATTTTGGCCAAAAAGTTCCATTTTGGTCTCATCCGACCAGAGCACCTTCTTCCACATGTTTGCTGTGTCCCCCACATGGCTTGTGGCAAACTGCAAACGGGACTTCTTATGTTTTTCTGTTAATAATGGCTTTCTTCTTGTCACTCTTCCATAAGAGCCAACTTTGTGCAGTGCATGACTAATAGTTGTCCTATGGACAAATTCCCCCACCTGAGCTGTACATATCTGCAGCTCGTCCAGAGTCACCATGGGCCTCTTGACTGCATTTTTGATTAGCGCCCTCCTTGTTCGGCCTGTGAGTTGAGGTGGATGGCCTTGTCTTGGTAGGTTTACAGTTGTGCCATACTCCTTCCATTTCTGAATGATCGCTTGAACAGTGCTCAGTGGGGTGTTCAAGGCTTTGGAAATCTTTTTGTAGCCTAAGCCTGCTTTAAATTTCTCAATAACTTTATCCCTGACCTGTCTCACAGAGCAGCTGCATTTTTACTGACATTAGATTACACACAGGTGCACTCTATTTAGTCATTAGCACTCATCAGGCAATGTCTATTGGCAACTGACTGCACTCAGATCAAAGGGGGCTGAATAATTACGCACACCCCACTTTGCAGTTATTGATTTGTAAAAAATGTTTGGAATGATGTATGATTTTCGTTCCACTTCTCATGTGTGCACCACTTTGTATTGGTCTTTCACGTGGAATTCCAATAAAGTTGATTCATGTTTGTGGCAGTAATATGACAAAATGTGGAAAACTTTAAGGGGGCTGAATACTTTTGCAAGCCACAGTATATATTATATGATATATATATATACACACACACACATAATTATTATAATTTTTATATTAAAGTAGTGTGGGCCTTATGCAAGATATTGCTGGGCAGGCCCACTCTTTGAATTATACCATTGGTAGGTTCATGTACATTTACTGTAGCTCTTTATGTGCTATAAGAACATAAGGGCTGGGGATAGAGGTGTGGCCTGTGTTGAGGGACAGGGTTTAGGATCTCTGTGCCTACAAGCTCCAGAAGCGTAAATCTGGCCCTGCCTGTGGGCATCAGGTGGAGATATGCTGTTCAGACCCCCCCCCCCCCCCCCCTTACAAGCAAGGCTGGATTTATACCTTTTCCACCCCAAGGCCAAGTATTTTGGGCTCCCCTTCCTAGTGCAGCAGCGCCCTTCATTCCATGTGTAACCCACACTTCCATGTGTAACATCCATGTAGTACAGCTCCTCTCTTTCCTGAACAGCTCCCTAGGGCATCAGCTTCCGTTTTCATGTATTGCTTCCCATTTGCAGCCTCCTCTTTCATACGTATCAACCTCTATTTCATGTCCAGCGCGCCGCCTTGTGCTGCAGCCGCCCAAGGCCTGGACCTCTGTGGCCTTTCCAGAGATCTGGGCTTGCTTCCAAGGCACCCCTCTCTTGCTCAAAGGCCTAGTGTGGTGACACTTGAGGGTTCCCTTCCTGCTCTTCGCCAGCTGCTATTTCTGGGCATGAAGTTTAAACTATTATGTTAATGGACTCATTTTTTAACAATTATTTAAAACAAGCAAAAATAATGACAAAAAATAATAATAAAAATTCTGGGCTGAGAAATGTTTATTTTACATAATAAAATGCTTGGCAGCGAGTTATTGGCAACACATGCTTAACACGAGAAACTGCTTGCCTACAACACAAAAATTGTCCTAAATGATTGGGTCTTTACAAATGCCACAATTTCTGTACAGCTTTGGGCAGACCTGATCATTTAAGCACCTCATTTAGTGCAGTAATGAAAATGTTAATCATAGACGTCCTGGGAGAATTGCAGGTTGATAATAAAAAGCCAATTTACTCAGCGCTGCATAATATGTTAGAGATGTATAAATAAAGTTTATTGATAATAATAACTTACTAATAAGGACTTGAGCGATATCTGCCTAGAGAGCAAGTGTAGGCTCATGGCAACTGAGAACTGCGTCATCAGCCACATCATCATCAGGGCCAGTGCTAGACTTTTTGCTGCATGAGGTAAACTTGTGAGGATGCCCCCCCCCCCCCCCCCCCCCACACACACACATTTGGAATGATCACACAGCACCCAACAATTTGCTCCGCTTCATTTAATGTTCTCACGTGACATGCTGCAGCTCAACACAATAACACACTGACTGGCTGTGAGTCTGTGACAAGGAAACTGCTCACCCTCAGCCACTCCATTCCTCCTCAGTCAGGACAGCAGAGTCACCTCCTCCCTTCTGCTGTGCAAGTCAAATGAAACACTGCTGCTCTCCTGCCTCACCCTCCTCTTTCACTGTCAGACTCCTCACTCAGCACAACAAGCTGCTTTTCTCCAATGATGACCTTTTCACCTCGCTCGCTCTTCTCTCGCTTCTCCTCCTACCCCGACTGCATGTTGTTAGTGTAAACACAGTACAAACATGCTTCCCCTGTAATCTCTGCACCTGATGCAAGTGTTTCACCTGGCTTCAAGAGAGAACCGGCCCTAATCATCATTCTTGGGATGTGGAGCTCGTGGGGATGGGCGACTCATCAGTGACAAAAGATAAAGGTGCAGAAACACACACAAGCACTCGAGCCCCTTGGGCGATAGTTGGGGCCGAGTGCTGCACAGACGCCTTGCTAGACTGCAGGCTAGCGACATGTAATGTTGTTATGGAGCACGGAGGACATGGGGTGCACGACAGAGCGAGAAGGGTAAAGAGGAAAACAATGCCCCAAACTCAGCCATGATGCCACCAGCCCGGAACTCTCTGCGGCACATCACGGAGGATAGGAGACCGCCATACACACACTAGATTCTCGGTAGAGTCGTCCTCAACCAACCGCCTTACCCAAAACCCCGCTAGTGTGTCTATCAGGCTAGGTGCCCACGTGGCAGAAACGCTAGTATTGCGGTGAAAAACGCTGCATTTTTGCCGCTAATGGAAGTCTATGGACCGCAGGAAAAAAAACGCATATGCTTTTTCAAACCTGCGTTTTTAAAAACACTGGTTTTGTTGCATAATATTCATGAATGCATCAAAAACGCACACAGAAAAAGTCACTGGGAACGCAATGGTATGCGTTTTTCATACGTTTTCCCCCGAAAATATATATTTTTTTGCTGTATTTCCGCTTTCTTTTGTCTTCCTAGTGATTTGCATAAATGGAAATATAAAAACGCATGGAAACCGCAAACGCATGAAAAAACGCATCACACACGCACAAAAAATATTAACATAAAACATGGCATAAAACGCAGCCTTTCACATTATGTTATATAGGTATTGATAATAGATGAGTTCGTTTCCTATAAGTTTAGCTGTTTTTTGTCACTCTTCCACACACAACGAAAGCTGCTCTGCAGTCTAACTGCACAGATAAGGACTGGCTTATTAACCATTGCAATGAAAAAAAAATGTAAGAGTGAGCAGATGTAAGTTCTAAGTAGGACTGGTACTATTTGTACACATTTTCATCTCTTATTCCACATGTCCCTTCAGGTACACTTTAAGGCCCCGTTTACACTTAATCAGTTGGTATGCGTTAGTACGCTTTTTTCCATAGCAGTGCATTGGGAAGAAGATTTCAGTTAAAACACGTTAAAGTGTAAAATGTGCCATAGGAAAACATGGGAATTACTTTGAAAATCAGTTTTCTTTCAGTTTTAACTGAGAGCAACTGATTAAGTGTAAAACGGCCCCTAACCATTTCGGGATCGCCGTAGTTAAAACTGCACCGCACTTCGTTGCAGGGTCTTTTTAACGCCCCCCCCCCCCCCCCCCCCCCCCCCCCGATACTGTGCACAGGACACAATTACACGTCCTCGCTGGCACATTGTCTGAATCACACCAAAAACAAGCATGTCTGAATCACACCAAAAACAAGCATGCAGCTAATCTTGTCAGATCCGACAATCATGTTAATAGTGGACTGTTGTGGAATATCTGTGGTGATGATGACTTTGGGACATCATTGACAGAATAACTGAGGTGATGGGGACTTTTATCAGTGACAGAACATCTCTGGTCATGGGGTCACGTGTTATCAGTGACAATGGTGTCAATTCACCAGTGGTTACCGAACTATATCACATGGTCGGTAATTTACCTCATGTGATAACTCAAAATAGCAATTCTCCAGAAATATAGGCTGAAATACCGACAGGTCGAAATTCGTGCGATAAATGTGCGATAGTCGGTAGTTATTTGTTATTTTTTCTCAAAATCACAATTCACCAGGGAAAAAAGTGTGTGTGCCCATTCATTATTTTAGATCTATTTATCACCTAAATGTACCTGGCGTTATGTGGTTTTCACACAGCTGCTGCAGCTCACTCTGCACCTAGTTTACTAGCAGCACACGGTAACAGCTTATACTGTACATAGTTCAGGCACCAGACAGCAGCCCCATTTGCAATATTAAGTATATTAAGCAATATTAAGCATTTACAATATAAAGTGGATGGGTGAAACGAAGGAGGAATCTGGATACATTTTTAATCAGGAGGGAACGAGAAAATGTATCCAAATACCTCCTCCGTTTCACCCATCCACATAAAATTGTAAATGCTTAATATTGCTTAAAGAGAACCCGAGGTGGGGTTCTGAGAACGTAATCCCCATACAGAGACTGGGTCTGCCTATACAGCCCAGCCTCTGTTGCTAGTCAGATTCCTCCTAAGCCCCCCTGCGCTCTGCGAGACCCCATTAATCACAGCCGCGCTGTCGACACGCAGCGTATCACAGCGGGCTGTGTTGACCTCTCTAATGCCAGTCTCGCCGCTCCCCCGCCTCCTGCATCGCTCCGGTCCCCCGCCCATGTCCCTTCCCTCGCCGCTGATTGGGAGGGAAGGGACGCGGGTGGGGACCGGAGTGATTCAGGAGGCGGGGGGAGAGCGGAGACTGACATTAGAGAGGTAAACACAGCCGCATAGCGCGGCTGTGATTAATGGGGTCTCGCTGAGCACAGGGGGGGGGCTTAGGGGGAATCTGACTAGCAACAGAGGATGGGCTCTATAGGCAGACCCAGCCTCTGTATGGGGATTTCGTTGTTAGAACCCCGCCTCGGGTTCTCTTTAATATGCTTAATATTCAGAACGGAGGGAGGGATTTGTAATGGAAAAAGAGGGTCAAACAACAGGGAGGGAAACCCTCTACGGTCACATGCTGGTAATAACCTCCTCCTCCTACCCACAATCCTTTACTTCCAGCATCCAGAGAGGCAAAGGATCGCATGCAAATCACTAACACCGCATAACTACCGACCGTTTTTCGCTCGGTTTTTGCATCCATTTCGCTCCATTATCGGCTGCTACCAAACACTCCTCTCTCTATCCTCTCACAGTGGTGAATTGCGAAAAAAAAGGATAAAATACCGCATGAGGTAAAATACCGACCTTTTATCACTTACTAACTCTCCTCTGGTGAATTGAGGCCTATGTTGATGGGTTCCTTTGTCTTCAGTGACAGGGTAACACTGAATTTACGCTGTACCAGATGAAAAACTGGTCTTGTAACAACTGATCTGGTTTCTATTTAAACTGATCAGTTTGTTACATTAGGCATTCGTTTTTCATCCAGGTTTTTCATTCCCTTTTTGGCGTCGCCACCCGCTCAGTACCTGTCACAGTGTTCCATCACTACCGCTGTCCATTCAGGTCCCTGCACATTAGAAACGTTCCCATTGGTTTGCAACAGACCAATGGGAATCCTTCCTGAGCACCAGGGAGGATTTTCATTGGTCCACTACTCAGTGAACCATTGAGAATGCTTCTTGGGCAGGGACGATCCCATTGACCTACTGCAAACAGTTGTAGCTTGATGCTTGTGATGGGACTCTGGGATAGGTATTCCAGCGTTTCTAGTGTGCAGGGACCCGAATGGACGGCAGCAGCAATAGTGAAGGAGCTGAATGGACAGCGGCAGGTCAGTATTTTGGAAAACTTACACAACAAGTAGCCTAGGTTAGTATTGATTCTGTCAGCCTCCACGCCATACATTTTGTCCGGACAATCTATAAAAATCATGCAGGACCCAAACTTTGTTACTCTTGTCAAATGGACCGAATGGATCAGTTCTGAACAGACTGATATGGACGGATCCTATCTCTGGGGATAAGAGTCCTGTGTCATCATTGCGAGAATAACTCCGGTAACGTGTGACTTGCATCATCATGGACAATATACCTCTGGTAACGGGTGACTAGGACCAGATTTCTGAGAAGGCCATGGCCTTGGGCAATAAAAGGCATAGGGGAACAGGACTTGGAGAGATAAGAGGTCACATGTCTAAGTAAATCATTTTCTCTGTTCTGCCTGAATTCTAGAGATCTCTGCATCTTTCTCACTTCCTGGTGTGTGATGAAAGTCAGGATCTGCTGTCACCTGATGATCCTGTCCTCTGTATGGTGAGTGGGGACATACAAGCTGCTGTGAGAAGTACCAGGGCTTTACAGTAGCAGAACTTGGTTTGGTGAGTTTCTTCATGCACACATTCACGGACAGGAATTACCACCTCTGCTAAGTTTCCTCTCCCCCTTACTGCTGTCAGATAGTTTATTACTGGTCAGCACTGTTAAAGACCCGACACCTGTTAAATTTATGGTTTGTTTTTTTCCTAGGGAATGACAGCGCCATTCTCAAAATGGAGGGGAGCCCATTCAAACGTGTGATCGCTAGTCAGGGTGTTAGATAGACTGGGGGGTGGTTGATGACAGCAAGCCTTGGGCACTGGAAAGTACAAATCCGGCCTTGTGGGTGACTTGTGTCATTATGGACAATATACGTCCGGTAATGGCGGGTATGTGACATCAGTGACTGAATATTTCTGGTAATGGGGGGTATGTGTCATCAGTGACAGAATAATGATGGTAATGAGGAGAATGGTTAATTACTAAACAGAAATAAATGATGCTGGTTAGGGAAGGGGGGGGGGGGGGGGGGGGGTGGGGGCTTGTGACATCAATAACTGAATGATTCTGAGCATGGGGCCTTTGTATGAGACATCAGGGACTGAATAACATTTGGTATGGTGGGCTTGTGACATCAGTCACCGAACATCTCTGGTGACAGGGACATGTGTTATCCTATTCAGAAAAAAACCCTGTGGACTGCGGCTGATGTCATCAGTGTAAATATATCCCTAGTAATCTAATTGGGGAGTGGTGGGGGGGTCGATCAGCTGTGTGTGTGCGGCCCTGCTGAGCTGAGAAACAAGGGGCTGGTATCAGGCGCACACATCGCCTCTGGCCTATCCTTGCTTTCACATGTCCGCCTTTGTGTCTCATCTCCTGCAGCAATCCTGATATTCCGGCAGCTGTAATTAAACTTCATATCCCTGGAGGGTCATTGAGGTCAAACAATTCTATCAGCAACAATGCTGTCATTGGTTAATCAGCCAGGCGGCTGCGGGGATCAGCACTCGGGGGGTTAACCAACACACAGCGGCAGCTGCTTGCAAACTGCTAATTAAGTGAAACAGATTATTATTACCGTAATTGTTAAAATAATTAAAACAGTGGTGAGGAGAAAGAGGAGAGGAGGATAGTCAGGGAGACGAGGGGACAGGCCTAGGAGGAGGAGATCATTCAGGTGACGTTTCCATGACCAGTTCCAGCCGCCTTGAGGAATAGCTAGCCAATGGCGTACATGTAAAAGAGACCCAAGTTAAAATGGGCGCTGATTTACCAGGTACCGGTAGTAGGATATCTGTAAGTTTACCAATAGTCAACTACCGTGTATGCTCCTGTATAAGCCAAGGTACCCACTTTTCCCTCAGAAACCAGGAAAAAGTGATTGACTTGCATATAAGCCCCCTACCCAGTATAGCCCCCTCCACTGTAACCATATGTGGCTCCAGCACAAGTCATCCCCTTCCCCATAGCCAGATGTGCCCCAAGGACGATACAGCTATGTCTCAAAATGCCACTAGAGGGCATCATAGATAAGAGACACAGCAATTGCCACACAGGAGTGCACTGCTGACACGTTGCTGGCACGCTCTGCAAAACTAGACATGTAGTCTTGAGCAGTGCACTCTGCACACCATGTTGCAGGGGATAGGGGGCTCGGACACAGCAAGAAGCCAACTGGCAAGAGCAGGATCACTAGTGCATGATCCTTACGCTCCTCTGCCAGTAACAAAACCTGCTACACCATCTCTTCTGCTCCACTGACTCACATATAAGCCGAGTATATAAGGTATGTACTTTTACCGATTGCAGAATGTTGGGAAATTTACCAATGTTCTTCTATGACTGAACCGTTGCCTAACCCTCACATGAGCCTTCCCCTACCTACACCTAGCACTAAACACCCACCGGGCCAGATTTCTGGAAAGGCCACAAAGGCCCGGGCCTTGGGCTGCTGCAGCCCAGTAGGGCACATGGACATGAAAAACTGGTTGCTGCATATGAAAGAAAAGGCTGAAAATGGGGAGCTACACATGATAAAGGGAAACTGATGCTCAAGGGAGCTGTTCATGAAGGAGAGAGGGGCTGCTGTACATGGATGATACACATTGAAGAGGGGGCTGCATTAGGCATGGGAGGGGTGCTGCTGCTCAAGAACATGCTTGACCAACATGCTTGACCTAGGGGCACAAAAACTAAAAATCCGGCCTTGACCCCCCCCCCACCTGTGCCTAACACTAACCGCTCATACCTATGCCTACGGCTAACCCCCCACCTACTCCTAACACTCTATAGCCGCTAATTGTCCCGCCCCGGACTTTCGTTATAGTATAGTAGGAATTTCAGCCAACCAAAAAACAGACGGGCATCGTTTCACTCTCTACTGAACTCTGCTGCTCATCCTATCCACCTCTCCTCCTGCTCCTCTGATGTCGACCCTCTCTGCCAATCCCTCTATTGGCTGCCAATTAACAAAACCATTCTGTTAAAACCTTGACAGCGGGGACCTTCTGAGGCAGGTAATAATCGATAATTTACTGATATTCTACGAGTGGCTATCCCGGCACCCAAATTACCATGACGTCCTTTTCCGGTGTACGCATTTGCCTGCACAGTTGACAGTTGGGGTACTTACAAAGTTGCTCAGTAATAAGTGTGATGAAATGGCTTCTAGAACATGCAATGATCCCTTAGAATCTGCTGTATTTTTTTCTTTGGATAATTTATTTTCTTTGCATAATGTAGCGGAATATTCATACAGGCAGAAGCCTTGTTATCGGCATTGCATTGTTCTGTACTTGCACTGCCTCCGGGATGAGTGGGTGGCGTTTTGTAACAATATGGTGACTTTTTCCTCATATGTAAAGCAAGGCACTATCAGCTCAAGGCAGTTTGTGAAATATCACAGGTGTGCTTGTGATATCTCCAGCCTGCATTCTCCATGTCACTGCGCCTTCCCCTCCTCCTGTAAGGGCCATATTGAGTCATTGCAGAGTCCTAGGAAAGTCTATGTGGAAACAGGAAATTTGAGTGCATGCTAGCAGTGGAAGAATGGGCACCGCCATAGGCATATTTTACATTGTGGGCAGCCATCAGGTGCTGCAGGTGCCCAAATTTCCCCTCAATGTTGATACTTGAATGGTTGCCCTTAGTGGAGTCGTGAGGAATGAGTGGTTAAGGTTAGTCATGGGGTGTGGTTGGTTAAGTTTAGCCATGGGGGTGGGTTGTTAAGGTTAGCCATGAGGGGAGGGGGGTGGTTAAGGTTAGCCGTGAGTGGTAGGGGGCCTATGGGTAGCTGTGGGGGGGAGGGGTGGTAAAGGCTAGCTGTGGGTCAAGTGGCTAAGGTTAACCGTGGGCGGGGGAATGGCAGTGGTTAAGATTAGTCGTGGGCAGGGAATTGGCGGTGGTTAAGGTTAGCTGTGGGCGGGGAATTGGCAGTGGTTAAGGTTAGCTGTGGGCTGGGTATTGGTGGTGGTAAGGGTTAGCTGTGGGCGGAGATTGGCGGTGGTTAAGGTTAGCCGTAGGTGGGGGATTTTCGGTGGTTAAGGTTAGCTGTGGGCGGGGTATTGGCGGTGGTTAAGGTTAGCTGTGGGCGGGGTATTGGCGGTGGTTAAGGTTAGCTGTGGGCGGGGTATTGGCGGTGGTTAAGGTTAGCTATAGGTGGGGGATTGGCGGTGATTAAGGTTAGCTGTGGGGCGGGGATTGGCAGTGGTTAAGGTTAGCTGTGGGCGGGGATTGGCAGTGGTTAAGGTTAACAATATAATCAAAATACAATATCAGCGCAGCCCAACAGATCTTAACATGTGGAACACTACATATATCGCAGCCAAAGTCCAACGTCTCAGCAAAACGTCTTCAATCAACAAAAAATATATTACACTTCAGCGCGAATTCACTTGTGTCCACCACCGAAAACACCATAAAAATAATACGCTTACCAGATTATCACAGACCTTAACTACAGGGTCTGCAATATGGCTTTATGAGGTCAGCAGCAGCTGTCTTCGCAGCCGGCCTCCTCTCCAGACAAGCCGAACAATCTAATCCTCAATTGCAGTATTTCACCAGAAATGAGGTCCCTGATGAAACTTTGACAGTGAAACCGGTCGGACGAGGCGGCACGGGAGTTTGGCTGGCCGGCGTCCTATGTTTTAAGTGCTGTTTTTCCTTGTGGGTCCCTGTCATAAGGGCCCAGATGTGAGTGACATTTTAATCTTTATGTCTTTTTAATGAGCTATTAAAAATCGCTGTAGATACGCTTAGATGTGCATTGTTTCTTTGCATGCCTCATTTCTGGTGAAATACTGCAATTGAGGATTAGATTGTTCGGCTTGTCTGGAGAGGAGGCCGGCTGCGAAGACACCTGCTGCTGACCTCATAAAGCCATATTGCAGACCCTGTAGTTAAGGTCTGTGATAATCTGGTAAGCGTATTATTTTTATGGTGTTTTCGGTGGTGGACACAAGTGAATTCGCGCTGAAGTGTAATATATTTTTAGTGGTTAAGGTTAGCTGTGGGCGGGGATTGGCAGTGGTTAAGGTTAGCTGTGGGCAGGGATTGGCAGTGGTTAAGGTTAGCTGTGGGCGGGGGATTGGCAGTGGTTAAGGTTAGCTGTGGGCGGTGGATTGGTGGTGGTTAGGATTAGCTGTGGGTGGGAGATTGGCGGTGGTTACGGTTAGCCATGGGTGGGGGATTGGCAGTGGTTAAAGTTAGCTGTGGGCGGGAGATTGGCGGTGGTTAAGGTTAGCTGTGGGCGGGGGATTGGCGGTGGTTAAGGTTAGCTGTGGGCGGGGGATTGGCGGTGGTTAAGGTTAGCTGTGGGCGGGGGATTGGCGGTGGTTAAGGTTAGCTGTGTGGGGGGTTCATTGTGAGAATAGGGTTATTTTTTAGCTTTAGTAAAATATCGGTATGTATCACTGATATTTTACAATCGCCATTTGCACTGTAAGAATAAGAGTAGAATATCTGTAAATTTACCAATATTCTACCATCAGCTTTTCTAGGCCCTGAAATTTCCAGGCCCCATTTTTTGATGATCTCTTACTCCCAGAAGTTTATTCTAAGCTTCTGCACTTATAACTGCATCTCAACCCCGTCCCCAAATCTGAAATTTAAGCTCCCGTCCAAACCCATTTCCTGCACCTGTAACTGTACACCACTACCTGTTCCAAATCTGAGACTTGACCTCCTGCTACGTTCCGACTGACTGTCGTCATAATTGCATCTGCTCTCTACACCCATGATTGCATTCCTGTACTTAAATCTCAGCCCTGATCCCTTTCTCCCAAAACATTATCCCCACCACCTGGACCCATTACTGCTTTCTTACCTACTTACCTCAAATCTGAGCCCCGTCCCTTTTCCCTCAAAACTGCATCCTCACCCCCCGTGCGCACAACTGCACTCTCATCCCCTTCGCTCTCCAAGCTGCATCCCCAACTCACTCCCTCAAATCTGAACTCCGATTGCCTGTTACAAAGACTGCATCATCACACATTGCCTCCAAAATGGCTCCCCCAACCCATGGTACCAATAGTACACCGCAGAAAATGTAAAAGTGCATGGATATACTTTGTATTCAGATTTCAATAGCCTCTTCAATTGTGCAACCTTGTTCAGCTCCTTACACAACAGTCCTAGATGGTGAGCCAGAGAGCAGGACATGCGCAGTCCACTAGCGATGAGAATTAATTTCGCATAGTCGTAATTTTGCATTATAATTCGCAATTAAGATGCAAAATCGTAATACAAAATCTCAGGAAAAATAATAGTTACTTTCATTATTAAACATATTTGGGAACCGTCATTTTGCAATTTCATGACATTTTTGCATACTTTTATGCTGACTTTGGCAGTTAATAGCGAAGCGTGTGTAAACAGTAATAGTGGGAACGAGGCAAAAGAATATTAAATCAAAGAGAAACGCAAAGGAAAAATGTTTTTTAAGTTTGAAAGCCATTTTTCCTTTGCATTCTCAAAATCGACTTTTTTTTCAAAAATTACAAATTTCTTCTTATGTATTGTTTAAACTATACCCCTTAAAGAGAACCCGAGGTGGGTTTTAAGAATGCCATTAGGACACAGAGGCTGGTTCTGCATACAATGACCACCCTCTGTTACTATACTGTGCCCCATCCCCCTCCCCTCCCCCCCCCCCCGCTCTCCTGTCCCCCATAAATCAAACCGTCGTGCTAGTGACATGCAGCTTGTCGCTAGCAGGCTGTTTACCTCTGAGTGTCTGTCACTGCCGCTCCCCCGCCTCCTCTATAGCTCCGCTCTCCGCCTGCGTCCCTTCCCTCCCCGCTGATTGGAGGGAAGCCGCGATATAGAGGAGGCGGGGGAGTGGCGGTGACAGCCCGCTAGCGACAAGGTGCATGTCGCTAGCAAGGTGGTTTGATTTATGGGGGACAGGAGAGCGGGGGGGGGGGGGGAAGGGGGATGGGGCACAGTATAGTAACAGAGGCTGGTCATTGTATGCAGAACCAGCCTCTGTGTCCTAATGGCATTCTTAAAACCCACCTCGGGTTCTCTTTAATATATACCTAGCAATTTTGGTGACAATAGCATACATGGGGGCTTTGCTATTAACCCCTAAAATCGTCACACAATTACGTGAAATTTTGCGTATTTATGCAAAATTGGATTGCGCTAAATCAACTGAATGACCAAATCTTAATCATGTACGGCCGTAATTGTGAAAAATGACGCAAAATTTTGCATAATCGTAATGAGCAGATTACAATCAGCACTTCATCGTGAAGTGGGAAGAGGGCCTGTGTGGAACACAGAAGTCCTCTTATTTCACAGTATTTACCCAGCAATGTGTGCAGTGAGATGGAGTCTTAGGCCCCGTTCACACTGCACACGTTTCCAGCCACGTTTTGGAAACGCGTGCAGGAGGCCGACACGCACGACATCAGACAGTGCATAGAGTGCAATGTCTGATGTTCACACTGCATGCGTTCCAGACCTGTGCGGTCCGGGAACGCATGCTGCACGCATTTTTTGTAAAAACGCGTGGCTGTCCCATCGCATTTCAGTGATTCAGTGCAACGCACACAAACGCAGATGGCGTGCATTCACATGCGTTGCGTTCCGCACGCATGGCCATCCGCGTTTGTGATGTGAACGGGGCCTTAGGTTAGCACCATCATGTAACCAGCAGCTACATATCACAATTCACTACACAATAGTTTCCTTAAAGAGAAACCGTAAGCAAGAATTTAACTTCATCCCAATCAGTAGCTGACACCCCCTTTTCCATGAGAAATCTTTTGCTTTTCACAAACAGATCATCAGGGGGCTCTGTATGGCAGATATTGTAATGAAACCCCTCCCACAGTGTGATGTCACAACCATGGTCCTGACAGTTTCCTGTCTGTGAACCTCATTGCATTATGTAAAATAGCTGTTTACAGCTGTTTCCAACTGCCAAATAAGCACGCAGCATCTCCTTCCACTGACATCACCTGCCACCAGTAAAATGTCACCATGTGATAAATGTCAGAATGTAAATCAGGGAGAGGAAAGATTTTACAATGGGCAAACAGTGTTAGTCATAATTACATAATTATTGTAAAAATGAAGAACTTTTTTTATTACATTATTTTCACTGGAGTTCCTCTTTAACATGGTTCCTTCAAGCAAGAGGTGCCCTAGGCAACTGTCTGCTGTGCCTTTGCCTACAAACGGCTCTGTTGGAAAGGTCGTTCAGTAAGGACTGTCACACCAAAAGCACTTTTCTGAGGTTCTCTGGTCACTAGGGTATTGAAAAGCGCTCGGTTAATGTAACCAAATGGGCTATTTCCCACTGGGGTGATTTTTAAACAAATTACAAAAGTCCTGCATGTATCATTTTTGCAGTTGTTGGGATTCTGTGAAAAATGTAGAAAAGCAAAAGGTCTGTGAAAATCGCTTGCCAAAAATGGCTATAAAAGCACCGCAAAGTCACTAATCGCAAAGCACTTAGTCGTTCTCACCACATTGCTGTTGTCACCCGAAGAATCTGTGTGTGGATAACATAAGTGGCATGCTTGCTCAGCAATACTGTGTGTTGCATTGCTACTGTGTACATACACTACATCTTTCTCTCCACAGTGTCAGACTGGGAGCTGGAAAAGCTGAGGTGAAGAAATCCACTTGCTGGCCAAGCAGCAGTAATCAGGTGTTGCTGCTCACAGTGAAGACCTGCTGCAGGTTTCTATTGGGAATGATAACACAGGGTTACTGCTGCTCAGCCAGTAGGTGGATTTCCTCAGTTTTTCCACCTCCCAGGCCGACACTGTATCTACATATTGCTTAGCAAGTGTGTTGCCTCAGTATCTTTTTCCCCTGTTATGGAACAAAAGTGTGGTGTGGTGTATCACAGCCCAGGAGGCCAAGTACTGGAAAACAGGAAGGAACCTTTGGACCTGTTTTTAGATGTGCATCTGACGTTTTTTCTATTAGTTAAATTGTAGTATACATGGCCACCATTAAAGATCAACAGGTTAAGAACACAAGAGGACACACAAATGTAGAAACATGACAAAGCCCGGTAACCCTCCTTCATCTCACCAGTATGGGAACGCCAGTCAGAGCATCATACAGCAGCACTATGCCCCCGACCAATCCAGTGACCTGTGCGGCAGTCCTTGGTGATTCAGACCCATCCAGAGATGAGCGTCTTTTGCCCTGAGCATCCTGTACCACGATGGCTGGGACTTCCAGCATTCCCTCTGTCCCTCCTTCCGAGCCTCCTCTCTGCCCAGAGGCAGGGCAACAGCAAGCATGGTACAAAGTCACTCCTAAGCATCCAAGGCCAGTGCCCACACCACCCAACAACAAGAGCTGAAAGCACAAGCCAAAGCCCAGGCCGATCCGGCTGGCCAGGAAGTGGCATCCTCGGGTGTAGAACCTGCGGGCGTTGTCATGCCAGCCAATAGATGGCAAGGTGGACAGCACAAATGATGCTGCCCAAATTCCTAGAGCCCCTTGTAAAGCTTGTCTCCGAGCTCCCCCCAGCCTGTAGCTGACAGGCCAGCGGACCATCCACATCCGGTGATAAGACAGACAAGCCACAGTTAGGCACGTGGACAACGCCAGTGTATAATACGTGGACACAAACACCTTGCAGAGACCCTCATTCCATTCATAGCCCGGAGAGTGTCTCCGTCTCAGCTGCACCACAGAAAACAGAGAGAGGGGCACAGCTGCCATGAGTAAATGGGTTCCTGCCAACAAGCAGAGGAGAAGTTCCAGAGGACGAGGTCGCTGTCCACTCCCTCCCCGACTAGCCAGGCTCAGGATGCTCCAGGCATTAGCAAGCAGTGAGAGGGCACCGCATGCCAACCAAGATACAGAATTGTTCTGATACAGCTCATCGGCCTCATCCTGGTCAGGGGCCCGTGGCATTTTCTGGGTATCACTGGTGACTCCGTAGTGGTGACTTTCCTTCCCTCTTTTAGCCGTTGACTTTTGCTGTTTTCGTACCTTGCTCACTTCTGCTCCACTCTGGTACCCTCAGATACTAGCCCTAACTTTCGTCCCCCAATATTACTGTACAACTATCTAACGGCTCTCTAAAAGCACATTAATGTCCAGAAAGATGACCGTCTACCAAATTTCAAATACTGACACAAAAAATGCTCTTGTGTTTACAGGCAAAACTCCCCTAGACCCCCCCTTCTTTCTCACTAACCGTTTCTCCCCTTACTACTCTTCATCCCCATTCTCCCTCCCGAGCCTCTGTCTTCTCCTCTCACCTTAAAACCACCTTCTAAGCCTTCTCATCAGCTCGGAATTTCTAATTACTTTCTCCAAGATTTCACTACAACCTAAATATTGTCCAAATTTACTGTTTCCTGCAAACAACTTTACTATCTTGGTTCCTAGCGTTTACTCACAATGGGGCTTATTAACCTTCTATTTTACTAAACTGAAGGTAATCTCCTGCACTTTTTCTTAAACAGCTCTAATCCCTGTGCTCTTCCTGTATCTTGTTTGAATTGCTGCTTCCCACTTTTTTGTTTCTTCTTTTAGGAAGATACCACCCATCGAACTTCACCTGCCTTCTCCATACAGTATGTGATGTTACTGCTAGCTAATTGAGGTCTAAACTTACTACGCTCTACAGCCTGTTACAACAAACCATTTCCCACACATCCCCCATATACTAAATGAGATTAATGCTCTTCACAGATATTACGATAGTTTTAGATATTATTTCCAAAGGCTCACCTAGGGACACTTCCCCCTACAATCCCTCCGGACTATGCTGAAGACCTTGCTCAGTACACTGCCCTTTGTTGAGAATGCTGCCTCCTGCAAACTCCCTGTAACTTTACAAGTATGCTACCCCCTAGTTTCCTTGGACCTTTCTGAGAAAACTGTTCTCTTCAGTCTCTTTGGACCTTGCCGAGGGCAACAAAAAGCAAGCACTGGACTTTACTGAGGACACTGTTTTTTTAGTCTCTCTGAACCTTGACTAAACATACTATCCCTTACAGTCTTCCTAGGTCTTTCTCAGAAACTTCTCCCTTCAGTCTCTTGGAACTTGCTTCCTCCTACAGTATACCTGGACCTTGTTGACATCAATAACCCCTTCAGAGAGAGCCTGCCTCTTTTAGATCCCTAAGGCTTGCTGAAGACACTACCCCCTAAAGTCTCACTGGACCTTGCTGAAGACACTGCTTCCTACTATCTCCCTAAACCTTGCTGAAGACACTACTCCCTTACAGTCTCTTTAGACCTTGTTGAAAGCACAATACCCTTTGGTCTCGCTGGACCTAACTGGGGGCAATATCCCCTACAGTTTCTTAGGATCTTGCTGAGAACACTTACCCTTTCTGTCTTACCCGTACCTTGGCAAGGACACTACCTCATGTAGGCTCACTGGTTCTTGCTGAGGACACTGCCTCCTAAAGTCTCTGTAGACCTTTGCTAAGGACACTACTCCGTAGTGTCCCTGGATCTTGCTGAGAGTCTCCCTAGATCTTGCTAAGGACTCTAATTTTGGAGCTAGCTGACAATACTGCTTGCTGCAGTCTTTCTGGACTCTGCAGAGAACTCTGTCCCATTCAGTCTCCCTAGACCTTACTGAAGACTCTAACCTCGGACATAGTTAATAATGTTGTTTGCTGCAGTCTTCCTCGACTCTGCTGAGAACTCTACCCCCTTCAGTCACTCTAGACCTTGCTGAAGAATCTAACCTCAGACCTAGTTGTGAATACTGTAGTCTTCCCGGACTCTGCTGAGAGCACTATACCCTACAGTCTCACTAGATTGCAACCCACACTAAAGTCACTTTCAAGAATATCTTCCTTGGCCCACTACCAGCTCCCAGCTCAGTTCCTCCACCTCTTCTGCTCAAACATGCACCCACCATCCACTATGGTGTACTTCAGTCTTTCCTCCTTAGTGTCTCTCCGTGTTTAGAGCAGAGGTGCGTCCAGAAGCCATTGGCAGAAAGCGACCATAGCTGTGCAAGACCTGAAACTTTTTACTCTCCAATTTTCAGTACAATGTCATTTTTGGGATGATGGATGTCTACAGTCTTTGCCATAACCTTGCCACGTCAGTCATCCATGTAGTCTCAGCAAAACCTCTATTTGTGAAGCGTATCCCGGAAGTTAGTTGTCTTCCACAGGATGTCTCCTTTGTCTTAATGTATCTCAGCAGTCTTTTGCTGTCTTTGTGTACCTGTTTTTCTCTATCATGAGCCTTCGCCGTATCTTGGGAGTTGTGTGAGCTCTGGTGATAATTGCAGGCGTTCTCATTTAGAGTGCTCATACCACTTCTGCAGGCTGACATCAGATCCCAGGTGAGCAGGTTCTCTGGGGAAAAACAGAGAAAAATAAATGAAATGTGTCTCACACATTACACAGAAGAGACAGGTTGGCTGGCCGGCCCATAGCAGAACAGCATTGTGTTTACAGCACAGAGGATTATGGGAAATAATTGGGTAGGAGCCATGATTATAACAAAGGTTTGGCAGCTTTTGCCCATTGTACTTACACAGATCGTCCGGTTATAGAACAGTTTTAATTCCATAACTGCCAAAACAGGGAATTATTGGGACTTTAATGCTAAAGCAGCTCAGACTCATTTGTGTTCCTCAACCTGGGCTCAAATATGCAGCCTGGAAAAGCTGCTATTGTTAAAAACATCTTTTTTGTTTATCTTTATTTTTTAATATTGCTTCATTCTTTTAAAAATGTATGTCCTGAGTGCTGTAAATGTTCTTGCATTTGCTCCGCCACAATATGGTGCACAGGTGTTGCACTCCAGTCCTCAAGGGCCACATCCATGCCAGCGTTTAGGATGGACTGAGAAATGGAGAAATGTGTTCTACTTGATGAACCACAGCTTTCCCAATTCAGTCTCATCATCTAATTTGAACTGTGCCAAAAATGTGTGAGGACCTCGCGCAGGGCTATGAAGCCGGTACAAAAATCATCCGACTCAGAAATTTACCACCGACTCCGACTACAGGTACCCAAAATTGGCCTGACTGCGGCTCATTAGTCTAATTCTTACCAGGGCTGTGGAATTGGTACAAAAATCATCCAACTCCTCAGTTTATGAAACCACTGACTCCGACTCCAGGTACCCAAAATCTCTCTGACTCCGGCTCCACAGCCCTCGATCCTTTAGGACTGTAGTAGGACCAGGGCCGGATTTGTACTCTTTACCGCCCAAGGCCACTGACACCAGCCGCCCCCCTTCAGTATAGGTAGCGGGATGACCCTTCCCTCCAGTATAGGTAGCCAGATGAGCCCTCCATCTTTTCCCTCCAGTATAGGTAGTCAGATGACTCCCTTAATCCATCCTTTTCCCACCCCCTTTCAGTATAGGTAGCCAGCTTGCCTTCACACCACAGCAGCAATCAGTGTCACTCATTTCTCCACTCATCTCCAGTGCAGAAGCTTCCTCTTGATTTCCATCTCCAAAGCTGCCCAAGACCATAGCCGCCGGCCACAATGCAAACATGCACAGAGAGCAAGGTGGCTGCTGCACAGGCATCTAGCAGCAGAGTACCACGGTCAGGCGCTCGCCTGATCTCCCTGCATTGCAGCATTTGCAAGCTTGCAAATGCAGCACCAGTTTAGCCTGCTGCTATGGTGCCATTGTTCCTGTGGTGCCCTAGGCCATGGCCTAGGTGGCCTTGGCCTAAATCCAGCCCTGAGTAGGAATTTGCTATGTAGTGTAGTGTAGTGTTTACTACTTATATGAACTAGTGAAGAGCATCTATGAGCCCCTTACCAGTTCACAAACACTCTGGTTTTCCAGCAAAGCAGAAGTTATGTTCAGACTCTATTCCAATTATTATGACAAAGCAGGGAAACCATAGCCTGCATAAGACATGTCAGGCGCTGTCAACTCTAGAGTGAAGTATAGTCTGGTGTTAGACCGGTGACTGATTCAGTAACATGACTTGAGCCAATATAACAAACGTTTTTCTGGATAATAATACCTTCAGTGTCGGACTGCAGAAAGAACGTTCTTGCAAGCTTCTAAAATGCTACATTTTTTTTAAGGTATGCTGCATAAAGAAAACTATAACATAAAAAGCTTGCAATAAAACTCTGTCTGAAGGCATCAGCATGGTTTAGGGAGGAAGGCAGTTTGCGGTGAGGGCGGGGCATTACCGGGGGTAGTTAGTGAGGACAGAACGCTATCAGAGTGTGGAGTAGGCAGGGCATTATAAGGATGTGGTGTAAGCAATTCATTCATATGAAGTGCAGCAGAGGATTCATTTTAGCTAAATTATCATTTATTAATCCATTAGCAACTTCCATAGCGTTATCTCATTTGAGATAAGTGCGCTGCTTTTGACCTCAGTCGGCAGAATTTGTTGTGCTGTAAATTCTTGGAATGTTTTGATCCCTCTCTACTATTAGAAAATATAGAACCTGAAAGCAGAAGTCCTCTGTTATTGTCTCACACTGCCCCCTAGTGACAAGTGGCCATAAATACACATCACAGGAGTACTAATTAGAAGCAGGGGAATATAACAAATAAAAAAATGTGCAAACCTCTAAATAAAATTATCTGCTAAAGGGTTAAAGAAAATATTAGAAAAGGACTGATGGTGAATTCTACCCAACAGGCTAGGTAGAAGACATGGTAGAGCCCGGGACTGCTGGTTGGTTGGATGGTGGCCAGGGCTGTTGGTTTGAGTGTGACAAGGGTTGCATGGTACCAGGCCTGCTGGTTGGATGATACCAAAGTCTACTGTTTGTATGGTGTCTAGGGTTGCATGTTGGATGATGACCAGGGTTGTTGATTGGATGGTGCCCAGGACTACTGGTTGTATTGGGCCCAGGCCTGCTAGTTAGATAATGGCCAGGGCTACAAGTTGGATGGTGCTCAGGAATAAATGTCCAATGGAGGCCAAGGCTGCTGGTTAAATAGTAACCAAGGCTGCTGCTTGGATGATGCCCAGGGTTGCTTTGTTGGGCACGGGCAGTCTTAAAGTCTGACGGTGTGATAGTGCCCAGAGCAGCTGGTTGGAATGGCACTGAGGTCTGTTTGTACAATGGTGCTGTCTGAATTGTGTGCAGAACTGTTGGATTTATCACACCCAGGACTGGTAGTGTTACAACGCCCAATGCTGCTGGTCAAATGCTAATTAGCCTGGTGGTCAGATGGTTCCTAGGGCCTTTGTTTGGATGGTACCCAGGGATGCTGGTTTGATGATTGTCTGGCCTGCTGTACTGTTGGTACCCAGACTTCTGGTTGGATAGTGCCCAGTGCAAATGGTTGGATGGTGCCCAGGGCTTTTGGTCAGCTAATGCTCAAGGCTGCTGGTCAGATAATGCTCAGATTTGCTGGCAGAATGGTGCCCAAGGCTACTAGCCAGTAGCCAGATACTCTACAGGGCTGATCAGTTGCTGGTAGAAAAATGTCCAAGGCTGCAGGTTGAATAATGTCCAAGGCTGCTGGTTGCAAAATTCCCAGGGATGTTGGAGGGAGGGTGCACAGGTTGAATGGTGCCCACAATTGCTGGTTGGATTATGCACAGAGCTGATATTTATATGGTGGCCAAGGCTACCAGTTGGATGGTGGCTAGAGTTTCTAGTTGAATGATGTCTGGGGCTACTGCTTGGGTGGCGTCCATGGTTGCTCTTAAGTTGGAGCGTAAGGGTGCTAGCTGAGTGGATGATGCACACGGCCACTGATCAAATGTTTTCACAGTGCTGCTGATCAGATGGTCAGTAAGGCTGATGGATGGGTGGTACCCAGAACTGCTTAGGAGGTATAAGGACTTCTGCTTGGATGGTGTCCCCGACTGCCAGTCAGATAGTACCTACTAGGCCTTCATCTTGGCTAATGCCAAGGGTTCCTGATAGGATGGTGTAAGGAGTTACTGGTTGGGCGGTGCCCCAGGCTGCTGACTCAATGCTGCTTGTGTGCATTCTGGTCCACATGATAAAAATAAAGCACAGAGAATGGATCTTACTCAACACAGTAGTTTCTGGTTACAAGGCTACTATAGATGCCAATAATGCAGTGTTCTCCTGTGGATGATCGAAGATCAAGGGAAGTGTTTTCTGTTCTTTGAGTGCTAATTTGTAAACTGTAGGAACAAATCAATCTGTCCCAGTGACAAGAAAGGAGATTTATAGGGTGAATAAGAACAACTGCTTTACATAATGCAAACCATGATTAGTGGCTGCTAGTGCTGCAGGCTTGTCCCTGGCTTATTTGGCTGCAGGTGACAGTCATAGTGATAACAGGGGAGAACAGCTCTTTTCCCTATGCAGGAGTTACCATCGATCTTTTTTGATGGATTTAATACACTACTTTAAAGGACCACTATGGCGAAAAATTGTAAAATTAAAAAAAACATGAAAACACATAAATAAAAAGTACATTTCTACAACAGTACAATGTGCTATAAATGACTTTTCACCTATGCTGCTGTCACTTACAGTAGGTAGTAGAAATCTGACAGAACTGACAGGTTTTAGACTAGCCCATCTCCCCATGGGGGATTCTCAGTGCTTTCTTTATTTTCAAAAGGCCTTAGTAAACAGCAGTTGCTCAGTCCAACTGCCAGAATAGTGTGCAAACTGGTAGGGGGGTGGCCAGCATCATTATACAGATCCTTTCCAGGAAGTGCTTTTGTACAGAATAAATTAAATGCTAAGAATCCCCCATAAAGAGATAGACTAGTAAAAAACCTGTCAGTTCCATCAGATTTCTACTAACTACTGTAAGTGACAGCAACATAGTAGAAAAGTAATGTATACCTCATTTAACTCTGGAAGAAACATACTTCTTAGTTGTGTGTGTTTACATGTATTTTAATTTATTATATTTTATATTTTAATTTTTTTTAGGATAGTGGTCCTTTAAAACATGAAGAGATTGCCAGTGTATCTGAAATGAGAGATAACAGCAGTAAATGCAGACAAAATGATGGTGCGGTGCTATCCTGAGAGACTTGGGGGATAACGTCTACTGGATAAGGATAGATATAGTTCTGTACCTAAGGGAACACTTCCAAAGGAAGATGATGGGTGGGGGTGCAGTTCTATGCTGAGTGACTGAGGGAGCACATGCTATGGATGATGACAGATGCGGCTCTATGCTGAATGACTGAGGGTGCACATGCTATGGATGATGACAGATGCGGCTCTATGCTGAGTGACTGAGGGTGCACATGCTGTGGATGATGATAGAGGTTCTGTGCTGAGTAACTGGAGAAAGATTTCCTCTATGATGATGGATTAGACTTTTTGCTGGCTCTATGGTGTTCAGGGCTGCTGGGTGGATGATGCTCAGGGCTGCTGGGTGGATGATGCTTAGGGCTGCTGGTTGGATGATGCTCAGGGCTGCTGGGTGGATGATGCTCAGGGCTGCTGGGTGGATGATGCTCAGGGCTGCTGGGTGGATGATGCTCAGGGCTGCTGGGTGGACGATGCTCAGGGCTGCTGGGTGGACGATGCTCAGGGCTGCTGGGTGGACGATGCTCAGGGCTGCTGGGTGGACGATGCTCAGGGCTGCTGGGTGGATGATGCTCAGGGCTGCTGGGTGGACGATGCTCAGGGCTGCTGGGTGGATGATGCTCAGGGCTGCTGGGTGGATGATGCTCAGGGCTGCTGGGTGGATGATGCTCAG
This sequence comes from Hyperolius riggenbachi, assembly GCF_040937935.1. NCBI lineage: Eukaryota > Metazoa > Chordata > Amphibia > Anura > Hyperoliidae > Hyperolius > Hyperolius riggenbachi. The sequence continues at coordinate 50,406,817 of NC_090655.1, read as the reverse complement.
GGCTGCTGGGTGGATGATGCTCAGGGCTGCTGGGTGGATGATGCTCAGGGCTTTTGGTTGTATGATGTTCAGGGCTGTTGGGTGGATGATGCTCAGGGCTGCTGGGTGGATGATGTTCAGGGCTGCTGGGTGGACGATGCTCAGGGCTGCTGGGTGGACGATGCTCAGGGCTGCTGGGTGGATGATGTTCAGGGCTGCTGGGTGGATGATGTTCAGGGCTGCTGGGTGGATGATGTTCAGGGCTGCTGGGTGGATGATGCTCAGGGCTGCTGGGTGGATGATGCTCAGGGCTGCTGGGTGGATGATGCTCAGGGCTGCTGGGTGGATGATGCTCAGGGCTGCTGGGTGGATGATGCTCAGGGCTGCTGGGTGGATGATGCTCAGGGCTGCTGGGTGGATGATGCTCAGGGCTGCTGGGTGGACGATGTTCAGGGCTGCTGGGTGGACGATGCTCAGGGCTGCTGGGTGGATGATGCTCAGGGATGCTGGGTGGATGATGTTCAGGGCTGCTGGGTGGATGATGCTCAGGGCTGCTGGGTGGATGATGCTCAGGGCTGCTGGGTGGATGATGCTCAGGGCTGCTGGGTGGATGATGCTCAGGGCTGCTGGGTGGATGATGCTCAGGGCTGCTGGGTGGATGATGCTCAGGGCTGCTGGGTGGATGATGTTCATGGCTGCTGGGTGGACGATGCTCAGGGCTGCTGGGTGGATGATGCTCAGGGCTGCTGGGTGGATGATGCT